>NC_043713.1:51658235-51712610 GCF_006229205.1 Suricata suricatta
GGACAGCTCAGAAACTGGAGCCTGCTTCAGATTCTGTGTCTCCTTCTTTCTGCCTTCCCTTACTAGTGCTCTGTCTCTTACTCAAAAGTAAATCATAAAAAAACAAAGAGATCTACACAAATGAAGAGCAACAGAAATGGTAAAAATGTGAGTGAATATTTGGAAGTTTGTTCTTACTTTTAAATTTATATTGTACAATTTATAATATTTACACAAATAAAACCCATGCAACAACAACACTAAGGCTTGAAGGGGGAAATGGAATACTACTGTTTTAAGTTATTACACTATACATGAAGTAATATAATATTACTTGAAGGTAGGTTGTGATAAGATGTATATTATAAATTCCAAACTATGATAATGCAAAATAAAGAATTATAGCTAATAAGATAACATAGCTAAAATGGAATAATAAAAAACTACTAAATCCAAAAGAAAGTAGAAAAAGAGGAGAAAGGAAACAAACACATGGAATAGATAAAAATAAATAGCAAGATGGCAGATTTAAATCCAACCATATCAATAATCACACAAAATATAAATTGTTCAAACATACTAGCAAAAAGACAAAGATCACCTGAGTGGATAAAAAAATCAAGACCCAGTTATATGCTGTCTATGAAAATACAATTTAAATATAGAGGCACACACAGATTAAAAGTAAAAGGATGAAAATCATATGCCATGTTAACACTAATAAAAAAAACCCTGAAATGATTATATTAATATCAAAGTAGAGTCTTAAGTGAAAAGTATCACTTTATAATAATAAAGTCGTCAATTCATTAGAAGATAAATTACTTATGCATGTAATAACAAAACCTCAAACTATATGAAAGACCTGGTAGAACTGCAAGAAGAAATATATAAATCTACCTTTCAGTCAGAGATTTCATCACTACTCTATCAATTTGATAGAACAAGTAGATAGAAAATCATCTAGGACATAAAAAACTCAGTTGAAATCTCCTTAAGTTTTTTCAAATAGGAATTAATAAGCTGATTTTAAAATGTACGTGGAAATGCAAAGACAGAATAGCAAAAACAACTTTGGGGAAAAAATTAGAGAACTAATTCTATCTAATTTCAAAACTCTGAAGCTATTTATTTGTTTGGTTTTTTGTTTTAAACTATGAAGCTTTTTAAAACAACAACAACTTGAAGCCTGTAAAACTACAGTGATCAAGACAGTGTGATTGGTGTAGAGAAAATAAAATTGACCAGTAGAGAGTCCAGAAAGAGATCCACAAATATGCAATTGAGCTTGACAATGGTGCCAAGGGAATTCAATGGGAAAAGGATGATCTTTTGAACAGATTGATTGGATAGCCATGTGCAAAATGATAAGGATAGTAAGAATAACAACTGGGACTCTTATTTCGCACAATATAGAAAAAATTGATTTGAAATGGAGCATAAATTAAAATCTAAGAGCTAATGGTATAAAATTTCTAGAAAACAAAACAAAAAATATCTGAGTAAACTTGATTTGGCAAAGAGTCAAGCATGATGTAAAAATGCCAATATACACATAAAAAGATGCCCAACATTATTAGGAAAATGCAAATTAAAACCACTATGCACCTCCTATAAAATACCACTATTGGTGACAACATAGACAACTGGAACTCATATACTGCTGATGGGAACGCAAGGTGGTACAACCATCTTGGAAACAGTTGGCAGTTTCCTCTAAAAATTAAACCTGTCTACCATATGACCTATCCATTCAACTCCTAGGTATTCATCCAGGAAAAATGAAAGCATATGTCCCTACAAACACTTAGCAAGGATGTTCACAGAAGTTTTTGACAATAAATGGATGAAAAATTGAAACAAACTGATATATACATCAACATGAATAAATCTCAAAGAAATTATGCTGAGTGAAGAAAACCAGATAAAAATGAGTATGATTCCACTTATCCAAAAGTGTGGACAATGCAAACTACAGTGACAGAAAGAGATCAGTGATGGCCTGAAGATGGGCAGAGGTAGGAGAAAGAAATTACAAAGTGACCTGAGGAGATTTTAAGGGTGATGGAATGTTCATTATTTTGATCATGGTGACAGTTTCACAGGTATATATACATGTAGAATTTATCAAATTATATATTTTACAGATATCAATTTACTGTATGTCAATTGTACCTTGATAAACCTTTTTGTAAATGGTGATTCTCTGAAAATATGTTACTTTATGATATCCAAATATTTCAGAAGGTGCTTTATAAACATCTTAAATAATATACACTGTACCCTTCACCGTAAAGGATAAACCACATGGCGAAACATGGGTGATAATATCTGGGGGAAACTGAGTTTTACCTGAAGGTTCTTCTTCAGTGACAATGATCTGTCCAGTCCAGGGTGCTGAAGGGCGACCTAAACAGAGATAAATGTAAAAATCACAAAATTCATAAACATAGTTTCAACTGTATTCACAAACTGGCCATACTAGTCAGAACTGGGTTTGTTACTAGTTTGCTTAGGTGTTTTCGTAATGAATCTTACTGAGCACGCATATGGTGTTGTGTCTTCAAGGGACTCACGATCTGCTAGAGCCCAGAGCCTGCCTAGCTGGAGTCAATATTTCTGGAAATGTACTTTCACAAGCAAGGTATATAACCTGTGTTCGTTTACTGTTCAACATAGATCTCTGGAAACATGTAGGTCCTCTCATGTCTTCTTAAGAGATAGCATGTATTTGGGGGAAAAATTTCTAGAACAATTGTAAGCCCAGTAGTTATTTATTTGCAATACTAGAGCTCAACGAGGAGAGGGGGGCTAATCCTGTGGTATATACAGTACAATGAAAGCAATTTCTTTCCATTGTGTTTTGAAAAGTGTTATTTATGAAGGAAATCGGTTTAGGTCTGGAGAAAGAAAAATGGGTGAGATGGGCAGGAAAAGAGTAAAATGCACTTAAATTCATTTAATTCATTCATTCACTGAAGAAGAAATTAATTTACTGCTATGTTCCCACAAATATCAGAAAGAAAGAATGGTTCAACTCCTGCTTTATCAACAGACTTTTCACCATAGTTTGTACAGAAACAGAAAGGTAATATGTAAGATAACCTATTTTCAATTCAAACAAATCTTATTTTCATTAGAATTTATTTTAAAAAGGAGAGAATGGAAGAATGAGATGGAATTAGGAAAGACGGCAAGAAGTCAGATAGTAAGTGAAAAGTAATTAGAGGACAATCAAGGAGGTCGATTAGAGAAAAGTCTCCAGACTCTGGAGCTTAGCCTTTAGTGATGCCATACTACCTAAGGTGAAAAATAAAATAAAATAACACTGCAAATATGACATAGACCAGCAGTCATCAACTAGGGTCATTTTGCCCCTTAGGGACATTTGGTAATGCCTGGGGACAATTTTGATTGTCACAATGGGGAAGGGAGGTCATTATTGGCACCTAGTGGGTCGAGGCCAGGGATGCTTCTAAACATTCTAGAATGCAGAGGACAGTCCCCCTACAACAAAGAACTATCTGGCCTAAAATGTCTATAGGACCCAGGTTGAAAAATCTGGTATAGATGGAAGTGTCAATTTCCAACAATTTTTTAAATGTCATTTTGTGGTCTCTATTATTGAGGAGGCATATGTGTTCCCATGAAACAAATGCAGGGCATAGCTCATACACCATGGTTTTGACATGGAGACTTGGAGTTTAAATATATGAAAAGGTCATTTGTGACTGTCTGATATGGAAACTCAAGTATAGACCAGATATAATGCTGTAAATGTGTTTTTCCTTTGATATAAAGAAACAGTGTAGAGATATTAATGCTCTAAGGGGAAAATTTTAGGTTAAGAAATTTACCTTATAATTTTAAGAATTAAAGGAAAAACATATTTGGAGTGTGCTAATAAAATAAATAAAAATGCTTCCTAGGCTCTTGGTTATCATATTTCATTTCAAACAGAATGCCCAGAACTCATTTAATAAGGAGAAGTTTCCTGAATCAAATAAAAATAAGATAAAAAATAAAGCTCTTAACTCTTTAATACAGAAAACAAACAAGAGGGTTGCTAGAGGGGTTGGTGGGGGGCAAGGGGGAGTGCTAAATGGGTAGTGAGCATTAAGGAATCTACTCCTGAAACCGTTGTTGCACTATATGCTTACTAACTTGGATATAAATTTAAAAATATATAAATATATTTTTTAAATTACAATAAATAAAGCTCTTAGTGAATGGATGAGTCAAGAAAACGAATTGGGTTTCTTTTTTTGTTTTGTTTTTTTCCCCTAGGATTTTCTGACTGATAAAGGATTTCCTATTCTTTTCTCCCCCTCGTGGAAGGGGGAGGAATGACCTCACAATGAGATCTGTAGTTAGAAAATCTATCTAAAAAAAGGTTCAAGAAGATCCTGAAAATTGAAAAATGCTTACTTTTCAGTCTAGCTTTCTCAGCTGGATCCAGTGCAGCCACAGGCTCAGAAACTCTGGACGGTAGACCTATTCCAGTTTTATTCACAGCTCGAACTCGGAATATGTAAGAACGACCTTCTATCAACCCAGTGACTGGAAAACGAGCAAACTTCACAGGTGTGTCATTGCATTGAGACCAACTATCTGTGCCCACCTCACACCTGAGGGAAAGAGAGTGGTCAATAAGCATATTAAAAGAAGTCTGACTAAATTAATAGCTCCAAAGCCGCAACCCCACCCAATTGCTTCAGAGCTCCCTATAAAATATCCAGCTCAAGTGTGGTTCAATAGTTATTTAACTGCATGCATTCAGTTCCACTCAACTGCAGTGTGTCTTCTTTAATAAGAAAGAAGCCTCGGATCCTTTCCAAACACATATACTTCCTTTAAATTCCCTGAAAACTAGCAGCTGAGGGGCCTTGTGTGCTAGGCAGAGAAACTTTGGGGAGAAAAGGAGGAAGCAGCAAGCAGGTATGTATAATCTTAGTACTGGAGAGACTAAGAGGGAGGACCCCCCAGACATCTCCTTGGCTGATGTCTTTAATTTCACTGTTGGTGGCTTCTTTCTTTGTCTTTTTTGCACATTTTATTTTAAAAATAAAAATTGTTTGAGGAAGTTAACACCTTAAATGTTCCTGTTTATACTGTAGTGTGGAAAGAGCTCACTTTTTTTTCTTAAGTAATCTCTACACCCAATGTGGGGCTCAAACTCATGACCATGACTGACATCAAACATTGAATGCTCTACCAACTGAGTAGCCAGATACCCCTGGAAAGAGCTTGCCCACTTAACGATCATTATTGCTGCGTGGGTAGAAGGGTGAAGAGAGTATTACGTTTGTTTCTTAACAGATGAGATTGATGAGATGCAGGGAAATTCTCAGGCCTGGCAGGGAGAGATTATGTACTTGGGACCTCTGATTTCTAACTGGGTGCTTTTATAGCACTTAGTGTCTGGGGATGGAGTGGTCACAATCTGGGAGACAAAGATGGTAGTTCATATCATGCTATTGGCCTGACAGGGGGTTAGGGGCTCAGCAGTGATTAAATTATACAGCATTAGGATGAAGTAACTCATCAGTTTTTATGGGAACACTGAACTTTTAGTTTATGTCACTTCCCAATATGACTCTACATCTAAAAGGTCTAATTTTCAAATAATTCTGATGGGGGAGGGAGTTCCAATGGCAGTGGAAAGCTGGTCAGGGTGGGAGGTTTCTCTTTACTTTCTCAGACTCAATCTTCTATTTTTTTGATATAGACAATAGACATTTTCCTCACCCTAATGTAAAGTGCTATCAAATATGGCTTCAATCCCTGCCTTTTACCCTTAAATCTTTGTAGGAATTCTGAAGCTGCTATGGGTAGGGTTTGGGAGGGAGCCAAGATGCCTAGGACAATTCTTCAAACTGCCTCTGTCTCCAGAGATTCTCCCTCTCTCCCTATGCAGACGCTGTCATGGTGACCCAGTGATACTAGAGTGTGCTTCCCGAACCTCATGTGAGCAGAAAGAAAGGTGGGAAGTAGCTGATCTAGAGATGTCTACAGCATGTTGGAGCAGTAAGGACACAAACATATGTCCAGGCTGATACGTGAATTCTAGTTCTGCTACTTAACTACCTGTGTGACTTCAGACAACTTAGGGTTTTCTCATGAGCATGTGGCTTTGGGAGAGCTACTGTTTCCTACTTATAATAAGAGTATCTACCTTTCAAATGGTGGCTGTGGGTTAATGGTTAATATATGTGATGTGTTTAGGACAGTGCCACGCACATAGCCAATGTTTAATAAATATTAGCCACAATACGGTTATTTTCATGATGACTAAGACAATAAAGCAGTCTATAAAAATGAAAAAGAATCTACCTAAAACTTCACAGTTCATCATCACTAAATGACAAAATAATGTGGATGAATTTAGTATGTGGTTAAATAGAATATTATTTATCTGAAATATTTCTCTGCATGGTATTGAGCCCAATAGGCATATATATTTTTTATAATGATTTTTTTAATGTTTATTTATTCTTGAGAGAAATAGAGACAGAGTGTGAGTGGGGGAGGGGCAGAGAGAAAGGCAGACTCAGAATCTGAAGCAGGCTCCAGGCTCTGAGCTGTCAGCATAGAGCCCGATGTGGGGCCTGAACTCACAAACTGCAAGATCATGATCTGAGCCGAAGTCGGATGCTTAACCAATTGAGCCACCCAGGCACCCCTATAGGCATATATTTACTTATTACTATAAGTATTAGGTTTAATACACCTTAGTACAAACCTATTGTACCACAGGGCACAGATTATCTGTCCCTAATGGTTTCTACAATTAGATTCTATTACTGAAAAATGGAAAGAGAATTGGAGCAACTATTTGAATAGAAACTAAGTCAGATGACAATGTATTTAGGTTGGTAATCTAAATTTGTTGTCTGTATTGTCCAAACTCACTGTATAATTAGTGTGTAAGACCCAATTGCTATAAATATCAGAAGTTCCATGTTTTGGAGAATGTGAACTGCAAAAATTTATAGAAAGAATATAATTTAATACTATTGATATTTGGTTTTTGTCTAACTTGAAACCATATCCTGCGATGTAAATAAGATTTTGTGAGTATTCCTAAAGTATGATTATTTAAATTACTTAATATTTTAAAATTACTGACATATTAGGAATATGGACATTAAATATATTGAACACCAGCTGTTTCCAAAGTGGTCTCTAGAATGTCTACAAATTCATCGTATTCTTCCAAATTAGTGACTTGCATTGGTAGTCAGACTCAAAAATGGTCTTTGGGGTTTAGGTCACTACATGGGGGGCAGTGTGTGCGTGTGTGTGTGTGTGTGTGTGTGTGTGTGTGTGTGTGTGAGAGAGAGAGAGAGAGAGAGAGAGAGAGAGAGACAGAGAGAGACAGAGACAGAGACGGAGACAGAGACAGAGACGGAGACAGAGACAGAGGGAGGAGAGACCAAAAAAGAAAATATTTCACATAGAAATGGTGGGAGAAATCAAGCATGCATCTCTATGGACAAATTACTCTAACTGAAACTAGACTAAGTACTAACTTATCAATAAAATATCCCAGAATAGGACTCCCTCCATCTGCAGCTGGCTGTTTCCAAGAGATGATGATATAGTCTTTGTTAGCATCCAAGCACATCACGTCTAAGGGAGCAGCTGGGGCTCCTTCAATCTCTGCATCAGCATCTGTGGAGACACAGAAGGATCTCATTAACTCTCTCGGATAAGCTCCATCCCAGTCTGGCAATCTAGCACGTAGTGCATACGTTCCCTACCACACTGATAGTGGCTACATCTTTGGTTCACGTAGGGCAAGCTTCAATCTTATAATTTGCTCACCAACATGATGATGTGTGTTTTCATCAGCAACACAAAGAACATTATGTTAGAAAGGGCACTCAAAAGAAACCATGACCTTTGCTTCATAGCCTTTGCCTACCCAAAATGTTCTAAAGGAAAATAACTATAAAGATGTCAGGAATTGCTACCAGAAAAGTCTAAGGTGAGCCAAGCCAGAAAGTCTGTTATTCAGATATCTCATGTACAGTGTTACTCAGAAACATGAGCCGCTTCAAAGGGGAACAAATAGTCCCTTCTGTCAACTTTCTGGATGCATCCACAAGAGAATAAAAAGCTTTACCCATCCCTCTACTGGGCATTACCATTTTGGAAGAGAAAGGAAAACATTCCTTTTAATAAAATGTTTGTTCCCAGACTGAATGAATACACTTGTGAAATGAATGCTGAAGCAATATCCACATCTGAGAGGAGTTTCTCTGAGTTTAGTAAAAGTCCAGGGTTATACAAAAAAGAGAGGGCAGTGACTGTTTATGAAACGGGATCCTCTGACACTGGGTGTGCTCAGCAGTGTCTTCAGGCATAGCTCACATAGTGAATCAGGGATGTTTTGGGGAGGCCAGCAAGGGGAATGATAATAATCAGTTAATAGCCTTTTAAGTGAGATTAAGATGAGAGATGGAGTTCCTGGAGGTAGGATCCACATTGCCAGTCCCTCCTGACCTCCAGCCAACCTTTTCATAATTGGATTAATAGGAGAGGAGGCTGAGACATGTCGGAGCCACTCAACTACTTAACTCAGAGAAAACACGCCTATTGACTGCATAAATGCTTTTTTTTTTTACAATGAGCTACACTTCTGTAACTCTTATGAATTACTAAAACATTTGATAACAAGGCAGAGGTATCTGTGCACTTCTGAATTTGATAGGTTTGTATCACCTGCGAAGAGCTCAAGTCACTTTGGTTTTGAATACTCTTTTTGCCCCATAAACCTGTAGGAAAGTGTTTCTAACTTCTCTGGCGTAAGTGCTGTAGGAGAACTGATTAAATCATGGTGCCTAAAAGCAAGCATTTTGGTGGGGAGAAAATGCTTTCCTTTTGGGCTTTGAGAGCACTGGATGTGGGCAGAGCCTGCTGATGGTGAAGTTAGAGCAGAGTTGGAAAAGGGTAGAGATGCTGAGGTTAACAGGCTTAAGTGGCAAAAGAGGGAGGCTGGAAAGCTGCTCATTTGGGAGGGGACAGTTGCCAGCCTCTACCCATGTCCTTTAGCTAAAGTCCCATAATGTAACAACTAGCAATCCCTGCATTGATAGAGCAGTTTAGTTTGCTGAATATCCATTATGTATAACAGACCTGTCAGACAGTAGACATTTGGGGAGTCACTTTTCAGCATAGTTATAACACTGCTTGGACTATGCCATTCTTGGGGTGGGCCCGACAGTGCCACTGTCCCACCACTGTATAGGAGCTGCTGGAAGCCAAATACAAACACTGTGTTCTGTTGCATCACAATTTGTCTGGCCTAATCTGGCAGACAGTCACAATTCTGGTTATTGGTACTGAGAAAACCCTTGGCTATGTCAGAGTTCTCAGAAAATGTCCAACAAAGAATCACCGAGGCATAACTAAGGTTTTTTTTGAGTCACCAAGAGATAGTCTCTGGTTTGGGTAAGACAACTGAGAGCAGAGGCAGACTTTTCTTATTCAGTCCTTATCTAGCCAGGTTTATACAGGTGGTTGGCTAAGCAAACTTACTTGCTGAGTTTCAGTGTGACTGTTTTCACTGCAATTTATCCAGAGGCTAGCATGTCTTCCCTCAGTGATATTAGACTTTTCCCATAATGCTTTTGTGTAGGAGAAAGACAGACACATTTTGAGGTAATGTAGATATTCCTGTCTTTATCAGTCGTTGATCCCGTGGCAGAATTCAACAATTGTTACTACTCACTACTGGTGTGGACAGGCTGCTAACCATCCCCATTACCCCTTCTTTGTGTTTCCTAGATGGCCCAGCAGGCAACATGGCTGCCCAACTGGATACATGAGGCCCCAGCTTCCCTCACAGTGAACTGTGTGCATATGGCTAAGTGTTTACCATGCAGAAGTGATGTGTGCAACTCTGCATCTCCCCCTTCACTTCCTTTCTTTTGAGACTCTTCCCATAGTCTGGGATGGAAACAAGATAACACTACGGAGGCAGTGGAACAACAAGATAGATAGGACCTAGGACTCTGAACCATACCTCTACTTCTGAGTTGATAAACATACGAGAGAAACTAACTTTTTTGTTTCATTTCAACAGCTTAGCCTATACCCTGATTGAAATCCTGGGTTAGGCATCCAAAGACCTGTATTCTATAGGCACTTCTGCTTTTAACTAATTATGCGTCTACTGGTAAATCACTTTGTTTTCCCAGACCTCAGTTTCTGCATCTTAAAATTGAAGGGTTGGACTAGAATGGGAATCCTACCTTTTTTGTGCCATAGACTCCTTTGGCAGACTGGCAAAGAAAGTCTAGAGGCCTCTTCTCAGAATAATGCTCTCAAATGCATAAAACAAAAGACATGAGATTGGCAAAGAAACTAAATATATTGAAATAGAATTCAAATCATAGACCCTTTGGGAGTCTGTGGATCCCAGTTAAGGACACCTGACCTCTAAAGTTCCTTATTGATCAAAATTCTTATGAGTTCATGATTCTATTTAGTGCACAGAGATTTTTTTTAAAATAGTAAGTTTTCTGTATTGTTTATATTTTAATTTTCTGTATATTATGTTTTGACAACTAAAAACCTTTCTGACTGGGGAGACACTGCCCCTCCCAGGGCTAGCCAATTCTTAGAGATGCCTTTGATATGCAAACTGACTGATTCAGAGCCACACCTCCTCTTTCTGGCCCATAAACCCCAGGAAGTAATATTCCCCTGGCTTACTCATCCCAGGGCCGTAGCAGGCCAGTAGGGTCCACGCCTGCCCAAATTATTCGTCTACCCAAATTATTCAAACTAGCCAATCCTCAACTGTTTATCCTGCCCTGCCTTGCCTTTCCCACAGAAAACTCCAATAAAAGCCATGACCTAAGCTCCCTCCTCCCTCCTGACCAACCCCTACTTCCTCCTGACCAACCGATGCTTATTTTCTGCCAGGTGGCCCTGTGTGGTGTGCAGTACCTCCTGTCTCTAGGACCTGTGAGTGCAATAAACTTTGTTTTCTGGAGCCTCTCCTGTGTCTCCTCTTGTGACCACACCTGACTAACCATCACAGAAGCGAACACAGAACATTGGCCCTGTAGCCTGGAACTGTCAATGGTCTTCCAGATGCACTGGGATCCCACGTACAAATCACATTCCCACTTGTATATAGCCAATCCATTCAAGACACAGGTGAAGAATGAAAGACTCCTAACATCACGATTCTAGTTTCAAGACTAAATTATAACACCTTGATTCCCAGTTCATTAAAGCTGAAACTATAAAGAAGGGGCCTGAAGTGAAATAATAAATTTGCTCTCTGAAATAGACATTAACGAATAAGTCCCCAAGTATTACATTCCTCTTCTGTTACAGCTTCCACAAACTGAAATGGCTTTTTAGATCATTAGAATGGAGATCTCCAATGGAACACCTATAGAGACCTGCACTGGTGGCTCACAGAAACTGAAGAACGTGCTTACATCAGAAATAGTAACACAGTCTGGGAACAAGTTACCTTTGAGTTGATGTCTGAGGGCTAACCTTTTTCTATGAGGTCTAATTTCACTGGAAGTTAATAATCTTATGCCATGCATCCTGGAAGAATTCTCAGATAACTCTTTCATCATTAGAAAAAACACATTTGGATAGATTGATTTGGTCTCAGTGTTTTAAACATGCTTGGGTGTTCTACTTTTTGCTAGGTCTTACCTCGAACAAAGACATAAGCACTATATTGTTCATAATATTCTCCCATTCGTACACGGATTGTGTAGAGGCCTTCATCTTCCTTGTTTAGATGAGAAAATGTCAGTGTTGCTCGGTCTCCGCTCCAATGTGTTTGTACCCATTTTGATGGAGAAACAGGTGTCCCTAGAATTTTTTTTTAAAAGTAAAAAAATTAACTGATTTTTTTTCTTCCATTGCTCCCTTCTTTTTCTCTCCCTTCCTCTCTTCTACCTTCTCTCTCTCCCTGCCTCTTTTATATTGGCTTAGTTGGTTGAGTGTGCAACTCTTGATTTCAGCTCAGGTCATGATCTCAGGGTCATGAGATCAAGCCCCATGTCAGTCTCCATGCTGAGCATGGAGGCTGCTCAAAATTCTCTCTCCTCCCCCTTCATCTCCTCTCCCCACTCACGTGATCTCTTTCTTAAAAAAAAAAAAGCAGAGAAAAAAATACAGTTAGAGGCACTAAAATATAATGCTTTTTTCTCTAAAACTACTTTATTATATATAAAATATAACTGGGGTAACTCAAAATGCAAAAAATAATATTTTCATGTCATAATTTTATATACAAAAATATTTATCAATGTCATATCTTGGTTGATAATAAGATACTTTTAGCTTGATTTTCTACAAATTCAGTTATTAGGTCATCAGGCATATACTTTTACCAAGTTTATTTAATTTATTTTTATTTTTTAAATTTTTTAAAATTTATTTTTGAGAGAGAGAGAGAGACAGCGTGAGCAGCGGCAGGTCAAAGAGAGAGGGAGACACAGAATCCAGAGAGAGCCTCCAGGCTCTGAGCTAGCTGTCAGTACAGAGCCCAATGCAAGGTTTGAACCCATAAACTGTGAGATCATGACCTGAGCCGAAGTCTGACACTTAACTGACTAAGCCACCCAGGAGCCCCTAAGCAAGTTTACTTTAAATCAATATACTCAAAAGCAACATCAGTCACTCTTGGCAAATGTAAGATCACAAATGAGTTGAGATCATTTTTAATTTTGAGAAGGCTCTTTCTGCTGATGCAACTATTACTGCAGGTATTAAGATATTACATAGTTACAATATTATATGGTTTATACTATATAGTATTATATAGTTATAAGGTTAACATTGGGTTAACTTTCTGATAAATTATTTCAGAATATAAATTTTGGTACTCTAGAACTAATGATTCTTCAGGAACAAAATTTCTAAAAGAATTTGATTCTTGAGGCATCTGGGTGGCTCAGTCAGCTAAGTGTCCAACTCCTGATCTCGGCTCAGGACACAATCTCATGGTTCATGAGATTGAGCCCTGTGTTGGGTTCTGTGCTCTCTCAAAATAAAGAAATAAACTTTGAAAAATATTTTATTCTTCATGTAAACCAGTTTCACATGTCTGATTTTAATTTTAAATGTAAATTTACATAATTGCATCTTAATAGTTTCTCTAACATGTGCTGTAACTTATAGAGGTTAAACTAGAGACCGAAAATGATTTGTGCATAATCCAAACATCTGTTTATGCATTCTATCACTGCATCTTCAATTACAAGGAAAATAATTTTAAAATTCTCTTCCTTGTTAATTATTGCTTCATCCAAAGTTTCATATGAAAATAGTATTCTTTTTCATTGAATGTGACAATCTTTAAATTTAACTTATATTTCTAAGCTTCTGAATATTTGCTATGCAGTGTTATAGCGGTTTTCAAAACCAGAGATTTTAAACTGAAGAACTCTAACAACTGCCTTATATGTTGAAGCACAATGTCTGTAACATACATGCTTTTATTTTGTAATATTTTACTGACAGAGTTCACTGCCTAGTTGCTGATAGTTCCTGTCCTGATACTAGCCTAGTAAGTTAGTATTTGTGCAGATCCCAGAGAAGTGAGCTCCGGGGAAGGAGGGGCAGCCTGGGAAACTCCCATTATAGGTTCTCATGCTGCCTCCACATGGAGTCCCTCCTCTTCTCTAGGGCCATGTTCAGTGTCAATACTGCTGTTGCCATTACTGGCTTCAGTCTGGACCCAGATGTTCCAGAATGCTCCAGGTGCCTGTGTGCACAGTGAAGTTCAGGCCAACTGCTTGGTGACCAGGCTGCTTACTGCCCACCATGCCCAGGGACCAATAGGCATGCTCCATAGTCCAACTAAACTGCAATGACTTCCCTTTATGTTACCAAATAAAAGTAACTTACAAAATGAATATATAACTAATTTATAAAAATACATTTTTCATAATCCTTTCCACAGATTACTTGGTGAAAAGAAATTATAACCTCCACAAATATATTATGAAAGTTCTGCTACTTTGATACATGTATAAAAAACTTTTTCAACATCCAATAGGTTATGCCCTCTAATGTGCATATTCTGCCAGCTCTGGTAAACAGGTCTGCAATCTTCTGGACACTCATGCTCTGGTGCCAAGCCTGGTCTGCCACTTCTTATTCTGTGAATAAGAACCTAAGTGAGAATTCATCACAAAGTCTCACCATTTCTGTACCACTGGATCTCTGGCTGGAAATGCTTTATTTCAGGAGTGATAACTACACGGCAGCCTAGACTCATCGTCTCGCCCTCTCTCCCAAAAGACACATCAAACTTGTCATCAAAGTGGATCTCAAACTTGGACGCATAACCATAAGGGGTCACAGCAACTGGGTAGGACAAAAACAAACATCGGTTAACTTGTTTTTTCTCATCAAAGAGATGCAAGCATTTTAATAAGTCACAACAAACACTGATCAAATGGTTTACTGGGCAAAACATTAAGTCTTATAAAGGAGTACATAGCACATTCCCATATATTATTATGTGAAATGGAAATTTTTGCTTCATTGGTCAGATAAGCTAAATGTTTGTTTTTATTATTGCAATGACTAGAATTTAAAGGGTCAGGTTTAATACCTCACATAGCATATAAATTAATACCACATTTAGCTTAGACTTAATTACTTAGCACAATATATGTACTTTTTAGATTCCCAGTTCATTTAAAACTGAACTTCTATACAGTTCAAACAGCCATAACAATGACTCGATAAAAATAGAGTTTTCCAGCAAGTTGCTTCAGTTTCTTTAACAATCTATGTAAAAAAAAATACATTGTAAGTTAACAATATTATGACTTTAAAAATATTTTTCTTAGAAATAACTTATTCATTGATTAAGTAAATACGTATATTATAAAACCTCCCAGGTTTTATTTTCTCTTTTCTCAAAAGAAAGGGTTTGGGAAAATAATGACTCTATTAAATGTGTTATCATGCCAGGCACTTTACAATTGACATGTTATCTGATCCTTTCAAAAACTCCATGGCATGGTTATTTTTTCCCTTTCAGATGAGAATGTAGAAGTTCACAAAAATAATATACAGCTAATCCCTAGGTTTCAAAGTTACTATGTATGAAATTGAAATTTAAACCCATGGTTGCCCAACTCTGATATTTCTCTTCTATTTCATCTCTCTTCCTAAAACGTCTTAGAATTAATTTGAAAATGCAAGCTAAAATTTAATGAGTTCAACTTGTGCCAAGTAGTGTTCCAAGTGTTCAATGGCTATTAGCCCAAACCTCCTAATAGCTCAACCAGGTAAGTACCATTATCCTATCTGTCTTATAGATGAGGAAAAAGAAGCATAGGGAGGCCAAATAACGGCCCCTATTCACCCTGCAGAGCCAGGATTTACACTGATGCACTCAAGCAAGACATGATATTGCCTTGAACTTGTGTGTTCCCAGGCAACATCTACCCAACAGTGAAACAACTTCCCTTTGAAGCACAGGTTACAGCTGCCCCATTTCTATATGATGATATTCCACTGAGATCAATAAGCAAAACAATTCCATCAGACCTTACTGTCTGGGAAGTCGGGCAGGCTCCAAACTGCCTTGGGAAGTAGTGATAAGAGTTACAAAGAAAGCTGAGATTAGGTCAGGGTTTGGCAAATCTCTGAGCCAGATCTGGACTGCCTTCTGTTTGTACCGCTAGAAATAATTTTTCAGTTTTTTAAATAGTCAAGATAAAATCAAAAGAAGAATATTTTGTGATGTGTAAAAAGTTACAGAAAATTTGAATTTGAACGTTCATAAATAAGGTTTTAGCTGGAATGCAGCCACGCTCATTTATTTATCTACTCTCTATGGCTATTTTGTGTTACAAAGGTAGAGTTGAGTAGTTGTGCAAAGACCATATGACCCACAAAGCCTAAAGTATTTACGACCCTAAAGTATTTACAATTTACAAATCACAAGTAGTTTACAAATTACAATTATAGGAGTCCTTCACAGAAAATACAGACTCCTGTTTTAGAATATAGTTTAGAATTAAAAAGACCAACTTACAAATCCCTATTCTACCATGTATGTGGTGTTGTCTCATGATTTAACCTCTCAAAAACTGTTTCCTCATTGGCATAGCACAGATAAAAGACACCTATTTTATAAGCTTTGGAAGAGAGTTACATGATTATCTCATGTAACAAAATATCTTAGGATGCCGTCTGGTACAACTGATCAGTTTACCTTAACTACTAAAACAGAGCCAAGGGCAGGGAGCTTTATCTATGATACTTACCAGCATATTCCAAGCACCTACATCAGTACCTAGCACAGATTCTCAATAAATATTAGTTGAATAAATGAATAAAAGCCCTCTGTTTTCTCTGTTGGAAACGACTAGACTTAATTCAGGGGCCAGTCAGAGGAGGATCTGGAAGATTAAGAAGTTAGAGAAATAAGGTTGAGCTGGGCTTTTCAACCCTGGCTTGATGGAGAAGAGAGAAATGGGAGATATGTGGATGACTATATGGCAGTGGTAATGAGTAGGATACATTCAGGGGACCATGAAATAAATGATTAATAAATCAGTCTTAGGGACAATGGGAGATAAGTCCTAGTTTCAGAACTTTCAACTATTCCATCTCAATATAAATGAAATGATAGAAGAAAAACATGATTTAGGACGTGTTCCTCCCTCACTTCCACTCCTCATCCCCTCCCAGCCAGCCATGGGATTTATACCAATGATTAAAAGTTGAAATATTAAAATTAGGAGCCATTCCAGGAATTTAATGGAACAGGTCATCTACAGACCTCAGACTGAACAGATGAAAAAGTGACTCATGAGGAAGTATCTTCATCAAGCATTTTCAAAACTACCACTTACTTTTTAACATTCAGAAAATAAGAAGTTCAAGCTTGACTACTTCTTTCAGTCTGACCATTGTAAGCACTGATTTATTTGAACAACCATAAGGTTGTTCCTATGGTTTTATTGTTTCCTATGACAAGAAATTCTGATATAGATGAAATGATTGGAGTTCACAAATTACCACAGCTCAGAATATTTTTAAGTTTGTTATTGTAGCACATTTAGACTTCATGTGTTTTAAGTTGCACTTCATGAATTAATGTATTTAGTTATTCATTCATGATCAAAAACCTACTCTGTGTCAGGTGCTGGGGTTTAGAGATAAAAGGTCCAGCTTTGCCTTTAAGTGGCTCAGAGGCCAGTGGGAGAAAGAGACACTTAACAGTTAACAGCACCCAGTGTGATGGACGCTCCTGTGGAGGTGCTGTGGTCTCACCGAGGACACCTAACCCTGACTGAGTAGAGGTGGGGTACCAATGGGAGTTACACATAGATGTCTCCAGGAGGTGATGCTGACTCGGATGCCCCGATACAGCACAGACATTTGTGCACATGCATGTGCATGTGCGTGCATGCACACGTGTGGGGTAGGGGGAGGTTTAAATCACTCTACCCAAGTTTCTGTAACAGTCTTCTTCAGTTTAACACAGAAAGACTTAAAAACACTTGCCATTTTTAGCCCATCATATCTGGGCTTTTATAAAACAAGAACAAAGCAATTATATTCAGAAAGAGAATCGTAACCAAAGAATCTAAGAAATATAACCCAGCATAGAGTGCTATTATATACTTACTAGCACATGTTATAATAATCCTATGCTTTTATTTCAGCATTATGGAATGGTTTATTATGCTGTATTTTAAATAGAGATGACACTTAGCAAATATATTTTTAAACTTACAGCTGAGGGGCAGGGTGGAAACCCCAGCATGGAAGCGAGTCTCATCAAACTCTCCTTTATATCCTAGAAAAGAAGCCAGAAATACATGTGAACTTATTCTTGACTTATTTTTAGCAATGAGAGTTAATTTTTAAAAATGTATCTTGAATAAAACAAGTCCAGCAAACCTACTCTTTACCACAACCGAAGCATAGGCTGAAAGCTCTCCTTTAACATTCATCGCTGAGGCCCGGTACTGGGCAGTGTCTTCAAAATTACATCTGAAAGGACAGGTGGAAGTGAGTGACCATTGCTACAATGCTGTTCTACCAAGGATCTCTTTGCTGACATCACACATTACAAATCACTGCCTAACAACGTGGCTTTTGGGGACTCTCTTTTTAACTGTTCATTTATTTTGAGAGACAGAGAGCACAAGCAGGGGGAGGAGCAGAGAGAGAGGAGAGACAAAGAATCCCAGCTGCACAGAGCCCAACATGGAGCTTGATGTCATGACTGTGAGATCATGACCTGAGCCGAAATCAAGAGTCGGATGCTTAACAAACTGAGCCACCCAGGCACCCCAGTTGGGGACTCTTGATGAAGCTACTAAGTCCAACATAGCTCCCTGTGGGATTTCATATAATGCAAGATAGCTACTGCAGTTTGAGCTGCACAGTACGGGAGGAAGACACCTGTAGTCCACTGTGACCCTAGCTCAGGTTCATTTAAAATGTCAAAAAAAAAAAACAACCCAAAACCCATGTCAGCAAGTGTTAAGCACATAAATTACAGCACGAACAGTGTTATGATTAACTGGTCTAAAGTTGTGTCAAGTGTAGAAAATGTCCAGCCATGTCCCTTTGTAGTAGGTAACTACCCAGAGCACCCTGGGGGGACAGCTTTCCTGCTGGCCACCCTCAGGGTGAGTTTCAGTCTGGAAGCAACAAGGCAACACAGAGGGAAAGATACAGCCGTATCTGGGTCTATCTAATGGGTGGGTCTGTGTTCTAGCTTCAAAGTATGAATATGCTATTCCTCTCTCAACTCTACCAAGGTTCAGGCCACACTTGGAGATTCAGTCCACAGCACAAGACAAACAGTGCCATTTGGAAGTTCCTGTAAGTTATAATACAGAAGTTGTAGTGTGTTTAATAATGGAGTAAAAGAAAGAATGATGTTACAGAGATGAACAAGCTAAGATTTTAAAGCAGGTCTTTTTGTGTCTTGTCACAACCAGTGTCTCTGTTCTTCATTGACCTTTGGGTTTAGTGTCATTTGTAGAAAATTATTTCTTGTTGAAATTTTATAGACACCAGCACAACTCCAGGAAGGTCAATATGGTTGCCTTTCTCTTAAGAATTGAATTATAAAGCAACCACAGAGCTCACTGCAGCCTCAGTAGAACCACCAAGTGGCAGAATTGAAGTGACTCTGGTTGTGGTCAATGCTGGCAAATGTCACAGGGCCCCAGGTCTTGCTTGAAACCCAGTATCACATGTGGCAGCTGCTCTGATCTGAGGAGAAGGCTACTAGCTCTCTTGAGATCAGAATTTTACTTTGATGTCTCAGCATGTCATAGTATCATGTGAACTGCAAATGGTGGGAGTTTTAGCTTTTTCATCCACAAAACTAAGCTTGGATTTCAAAACCATATTAGGAGATATGATAAACCTTTGAGGATTTAGAAATTTTGATGTGGGTTCTGCTTTCATATTCTGCTTTGGATTTTGCTTTAAAAACACCCCAGTGTCCAGGCTGCAGGCTGACAGGGTGGGCACATAATTTCCCATGCTTCCTGCTGAGCTAAAGGAGAGAATTTATCCCAGCCCAGCTTACTTTC
Source organism: Suricata suricatta (assembly GCF_006229205.1). Classification (NCBI taxonomy): domain Eukaryota; kingdom Metazoa; phylum Chordata; class Mammalia; order Carnivora; family Herpestidae; genus Suricata; species Suricata suricatta. Next base: position 51,677,792 of record NC_043713.1, read on the forward strand.
ACTGCCACCCACCGCAATCTTCATGGCCTTTGCTGATTAAAAGCAAAAACGGATGATGATGATGATGATGATGATGATGATGATGATGATTTGGAATCTGGAAGGATAACTAAACATAATGCTTATTTATGTAACATTTTCTCACTAATGCCTAAGAAAAACTCTCAAGTATACAAAAGGATAAATTAAAAGATACAAGTTCATTTTTTTCTCATCATCTTTGACTCAATTTAAACCCAAGATCACTTTGTGATCTTCTTGCGCTGGGAAGGTTGTTCACTGGAGTGTGAGATGCCTCCCCAGGCAATTGACGAGCAGCACACACATGGACCCTGATGTCCTCTTACGCGTTGATCTCCAGAGTATGCATTCCATATCGACTCTCAATAATGTACTTTCCAGGGTTTGCGTGGACATTTATTGGCACCTGGTTTTTATACCTGTGAGACAATAGAAACAAGGTGAGATAAGTAGAAGCGTAAATAGCTTTATGATTAAAAGCACATACACATAATCCTTGTTCTTGAAGGAACACCTGTTAACACGGCACTGAGGTAGCAGCAGTATCCATTCAACAAATACAAATCTATGGCAGATTAAATAAAATGCACTATAAATCCAATGAAACTTCTTGATGAGCATCCTTTCCTCTCCATCATAAATATTACATTTAAGAAGTTCACCACTCATAACAATGTGGTTGAGTCTCACATACATAATGTTGAGTGAAAAGAACCAGACACAAAAGGGTACATAGTATAATGATTGCTTTTATATAAAGTATAAATCCAGAAAAGACTAAATTAATGCTATTAGAAGTCAAGAGAGTGATTTCCCAGGGGGCGGGGGTGGAGAGAAACAGCAGACATGAAGTAAGCATTTGGATAATGTTTGATTTCCTGTGTTTGAGTGCTGGTTACATGGGTGTGTACAGTCTACAGAAATTCATCAAAGCTCTACATTTACATGTAATATGTACTTTCTGTGTGTATATTATATTTCAATAAAAGACCTAGAGAAAAATTTGTCCATTGTTGACAGACAGAAAGAAAGGCTTTATGTTGGGAGTTTTATCGTTGCCTGTCTGTGTAGGATGAAAGCAAAACATTCTTCCTACTACCATTCTTCCATATTGTTAAAAACAATGTCATTGTATTGAAGTCTCATTATATTTAAGTGTTTTGTTCTGTTAAAAGCAAGCATAACTCTCGGCTTGGGATAACTTAAATATCAATCACAAAAGAAAAACTCTAACAAATAAAAGCTGAAACATTCCTCTTTTTGGACTGTCCCTTCCTGATTAAGTTTGTCAGCTGTCAGAGGGTAGGGCTACACAGAAGAGCCCTTCAGAAACCGTCCCCCGTCCCCTGAGTTGAGTCACACCTTGATTCTTCACCACCTCCTCATGCCCTCAATAGCCAATGGCTATGGTGCCAGACCAGGCTTTTCTGCTTAAGCCATTTTCTGTCCAAGAGCTAGATTTCACCTGTTTCCCTTTCAGACACCCCACTTTATGTGCACAGATAACGTAAATGACACTGATAACCCCAGCTGAGACAGAGCATTTACTGTGAGCCAAGCAAGAATCTAAATGCTTTACGTATAGATTAGAAAATTCAATCCTCATGACAATGCATGAAGTAGTACTATTTGTAACATCATATTCCAGATTTAAAACAAAAACAAAAACAACAAAAAAAACAAGGCCCAGAGAGGTTAAGTAACTTGTCCCAGTTCACACAGCTAGATAGCAGAGCTGAGATTTGAACGCAAATAGTCTGGTTTGTGACAACATATGAAGCTTCCATTTTCTACCTGTTCTCTATTTAGCTGCATTTTATTTCTTCACCCTTCTGGAAATGTTTGTAATGAGGTGTGGGAGCAGGGAAAGTGGTGGAAAGAGAGAAAAAGAAAGGAAATAATTTTCAGTCAGTTCCTTCCTCTCCCCAGCTAACACACTCACACACACACATGTGCACACACATGCCCTATGTCACTAAAACATGCTCATTTTCTATACTTTAAACAATGTGTCGGGGCACCTGGGTGGCTCAGTCAGTTAAGTGTCTGACTCTTGGTTTGCGCTCAGGTCATGATCTCATGGTTTGTGAGTCTGAGCCCAGAGTCAGGCTCCGTGCTGATAGTGCGGAGCCTGCTTAGGATTCTCTCTCTCCCTCTCTCTGACTCTCCCTCACTATTGCTTTCTCTCTAGTAAAATAAATAAACTTAAAAAATGTGTCATTCTCCTCCACCTAGCAAAATCCCAACTCATCCTTCAAGGTTCAGATCAAATGCCATTTCTTCAATAAGTCCTCCTTGAAATCAAACACAAGGCACACCTGGGTGGCTCAGCTGGTTGAACATCCAACTTTGGCACGGGTCATGATCTAGCAGTCCATGAATTCCAGCCCCACACTGGGCTCCGTGCTGACAGCTCAGAGCCTGGAGCCTGATTCAGATTCTGTGTCTCCCTCTCTCTCTGCCCCTCCCCCGCTCATGCTCTGTCTCTCTCTGTCTCTCTCTCAAAAAATAAATAAACATTAAAAATATTTGAAATCCTACACTATATTAATTGTTCCTGCCCTCTACATCAGGGTTACTTGGTTAAAGCTGCAGGATACAACATTTATCAGATTCTCGTTGGATATGTGTGTCTTCTACTGAGCTGTCATTGTCTTGGTGACAGGGATTGTGCCTGATCCACATTTACTTCTATTCCCACTCTCAAGGAAGTATGAGTCATGGGCAAATATTAGGTACTCAGTGTTCATTAAATTGGCTTGAACAGAATTATTGTGTAACAATAGATTAATTGTGGCTTCATAATTTTTGGCTGAAGGAACAGAGTTCTGACAAACACATACTTCCAAGTTTCATGATATGAGTAATTTAAAATAAGTACAGATCTAGAAAGTAAATTGCAGCTCTTTGTGTCTTGGCTCCCTCAGATGTGAAACGAGAGGACTGGATTGGCTTAGGAATCACAGCTGCGTGGCAGGTGGAGCAGCACAACCTTCCACCCCACCCACGGCAGAACTGCTGGCTGTTTCTGGCCAGCCCCAAAGTGTCCCCAGCCAACCATCTCCCCACAAAGCTCCAGGCAGACAGGACTATTTGATCAGAGATGGCCTAGGAAAAGAAATCTCCTAGCTGATCCTAATTTCAAACATTCCTTGTTTTGATGAATGACAGGGTGCAATGAGTTAATCTGCATGTTCTTCAGAATAAATTGGTCATGGTAAATTTCACACTTGACTCTAAAGCTCCCCCTTTAAAAAAAGAAAGCTCCCTCTTGCTCAGTTTTTTTTTTCATGTGCTGGGGAGTTTGCAGTAGTTCTTTTTAGTATAAGAAGAGAAATATGACACGAAAGCCTGGGCATGTGGTACTTGAGCAAATAATCTACTGACACTTGATATGGCTTCTGACCAAAAATGTTGTTCATATCTCCGTAAACTTTGAGTTAAAACAGTCTCTTGCAGCTTGCAGTGTTGCTTCACCTCCCCCATTCTCCAGTACTATCCGACTTAGCACCTTAGTGCCTACCCCCAGCTAGACACCCATGACTTTTCTAATGTGAACCCCTGGCACAAGAAGTCAGTTTAAAATACACATGCACACAACACACAACACTTTGAGGATCTTCTAGTCTTTCCTCTGGAACTCCAGAAGTCAGTGTAAGGAAAGTCTACTTAAAAGCAGCAAAGATTAAGTTAGGAAGCAATTCTACTCAATTTTCCAAGAATTTCAGCTAGTCATTCAGGTTGAGGGTCCCCTGAGATTGGCCATCTTTAGTATTAAGTCAAGGAAGAAGAGAAGGATTTTTGGCCTACCCTGCATATTCTTCAGGGCTCGTTATTTCTGGAAAGTGAAATTCTAAACAGGACAGTCAGATGCTAATTTTGGAGAGTAACCTACACTCTAGGATTATTTGTAGAAAAGCTTCTGAAATTCTTGTGAATATTCAGATGTACACCATTTTCCTTATCATTTTCATGTAGAGTCTGTGAACTACTTATTAGTTAATGAGCGTCCATTATACTATAAGTATTTGGAGAATGATACTCTTTGTTTACATGTGTAAAATACATACTTCATTCCCCCAAATAAATGTCTGGATCTTGGGCTGACTTGATAACAAGGGGTGAAAGGTCTTTGGTAAACAAAAAGGTTCATTCTGATGAACAAATAATACATGCTAAAATGATCTTTAACATCTTGAATCTAACCACAACTGTGATTGGTGCTATTACCCACTTTAAAATTCAGTTCGTTGAGAGAGATCTATCCCATTAGGATAAATTTTAGACTTAAATAAATAAGAAAAATCTAAAATAAAACCCTTATGTTGGGAAGTAATCATAAATTATAAATAATTTTAAACTATTTTAAATGTAGGTTGTTTCCCAAAGATAATAGAGTAAGAACTGCTAAATTTAAAATACATTGTAAATAATTCTAATCTTGTACACAAATTCAACACATGATTCTATGGAATTTATAAATTCTCATAATTTGCAAAAACTGAATAAGGCCTTCTCCAAATCTCCAGACTCTTCCTGAGATATGTTTCTCATATGATTTTATTCTGAGGTTTTGCATTATTTTCATGCTTAATGACACATTTCTTTATTAAGTGTCTATTTGGCAACAACTTTAGAGACAATGTGAATAATTCCAAACAAGTGTTTTAAATGTATCTTGCTGGTGGATCTAAACCAGTATTTGCATATCGATCCAAAATCATGGGTACTCAGTGAGTGAAAGAATGAATGCTACTCACTAGCACCACCACATTGCTATAGTAAGTTGCATGAAATCTCCCCACACACTGCAATCCAGATATTCAGTGACAAAATCAATCTAGACTTTGGACTGGAAATACAGTTGAATCTGGCTCTTTTTAAAAAATAAAATTAATTCAAATTCCTTCCCCCCTTTTTTAAAGAGAACTTTTCTCTTCTCCCTTATTTCACATAATTCTAAAAATTAGAATAGGCACCACCTCCAAGAACCTCTATATGGTCCCACATATTTAAGTGGTCCAAGAAAGTACAAAAGTAGCACAGAGAGTAGTCTCCTTTTTCAAATGTGTCTATCTTCTACCCACCTCATCTCTTTAGGTAACTGTTCTCCTTAGATTTTTAGATATCCTTCCAGAGTTTCTTATGCAAGTAAAAGAAATACAAACATAATGTTTTTCTGCTCCTTTAAGCCAATATATAGCCTATTATACAAGTTATTACATAAAGATAGCCTCTTATATTAAGTAAAACAACTTCAGTACTTTTTACCATAAATAAATATATATATATTTCCTGGCACTCTTTACCATAAATAAATATATATATATATATGTGTATATATATATATATATATATATATATATATATATATATATATTCACTGTGGTGGTGCAGAAGCATCTTTGCAACTAACTTTGCTACTGTCCCCAACACTTAAACAGGTTTCTTTCTGCTCTCAAAGTGACTTGGGAATAGGACGGTGCTCCTTGGTGTCTCTGCACCTGGCCCTGATGAGTGATATGTGCTTCTGTCATTTACTGCTTTCTGGGTAACCTCTAGATTCTATTTAGACAGACTTGGTCATTACATGGGATTGGCTGATGAGCAGCTGCTGCATGTTCAGATCATTTGTTAGGCCTCAGGGACTTCCATGTCCTGAGGGTGTCTAGTGGAAACTTGGAACTTAACTCTCTTTGGAAAGGGCTCTAAGCGAGCCAGGCCCCAGGCACAAGTGCCCTTGAAAAACATGGCTAAGGACCTAAGGGCTACAAGTGGAGATAACATGACTGCAGAAAGCATCGTTACAGACTTGTTCCCATGATTTGCCTCCTTCTATTCAGAAAGGTCATCCCCAATTATTTCTTTCATTCTTGCACTCAGTCTCAGGCCCAAAAAGCTGCAGTTGGGTAACAAAAAGACATACATGCCAGCAAAGTAATCACCAACAACCTGGGTTTGTGCTTGGGTTGTGGGTCCCCTGCTCATGGAGGGAATGCTATTGAAGATTGTATACTCTATACCAGTATTAGGAAATAAATTAGAATTTTAATAATTTTTTTAAAGGTAGCATATCCAGGAAGGTACACTAATCTCACACAGAAGTTTCCTCCAGAAGTGGGTTGACTGGGAGGCCAATGAAGCTTCAGGGTCTCTCACCAGCATGACCTAATTTATTACGTTCTTTAATTGTAAAGAGTGCCCCCAAATTTATGAGCTCAAGGCACCACAAAATCTGCATCTGACCTTGTTTATTAACACAGTCAATTTTCAGTTATCTGCTAGCTAACTGTCTTAATTTAAGCTTAATCCAGGGGCAAATCTTGCTCTCTGAAGCAGGGTTATGACTATTCATGGTTCACTGGTTCTTTTGTTTTCATGTTTACTTTTCACTTAGTTTGCAAGGCAACAGGACTTTCTGTGAAACGCTCTGCTCCATCCCTATGGAGAGGATTTTATAAAGAATGGGGTTGTCTTCTCCAAACACTAAATGACACACAGGAAATTGAGAAGACATACATGCTTCCAGTAAACAAACTGATTTCCAATCATTCCTGAGACAAATCTTGTGCCTCTTTGTTTTTGTGTTCAAAAATGTTAAGACCTACAATTCAATGTTAAGAAAAAAAATATTTCAAAGCCATATGTGAAAGATCTGGGGAGTCATTCATACTACATCTTAGCTCCATTAGTGAGGATAACTGAAAATTGACAGTATTTCTATTTTTCAAGTTAACTGGAATTCAAAGGGTTGACAATTTAGTCATCTTACATTTTTTGTGGGGAGAGTTTTTATATTTTTTGTTTGTTTTTACATGATTCCTTTTCTAGCCAACAGAACATAATAAAGTTTAATCTCTGACATAGTTTGAGCTCTGAGTTTTCTTTGTGGAAACACATCACTTTGGCTCGATAACACCATTAGTGGTACATGGCATGGTTGTATTTTATTTTAGTAGCTATGTATTTAACAGAATAAATAAGTGCTTAAGAAATTAGTATTAGGGACACCTGGGAGGTTCAATCGGTTAAGCATCTGACTTTGGCTCATCATGATCTTGCAGTTTGTGGGTTCAAGCCCCACATCGGGCTCTGTGCTGACAGCTCAGAGCCTGGAGTCTGTTTCAGATTCTGTATCTCCCTAAATCTCTCCCCCCGCCCCCTCCGCTCATGCTCTGTCTCTCTCTGTCTCAAAAATAAATAAACATTAAAAAATCTTTACAAAGAAAAAAGAAATTAGTATTAATCTCCCAGAAATTACTTTGTATCCTTTTGAAAATCATCTTTAATTCTAAACTTTAAAAAGCAGAGGAAAAAATAACATTGTGTAATAAATACATCTATTTGATTTAGGACTCTAATTATTCATTTCTTAGTAGTATATTTTAATTCATGAGAGAAGAAGGAATTTCTTACTGACCAAATAATATTTCTTAGAGATGAAAATTCATTATTCTTCATGCATTTTCAATTGTAAAGTTTAGATTTTCTGAGGTGGGAAATACTCTGTTTTAGAGGAAATGTCCCTTTGAAGGTCCAAAGTACCAAAATGAGAGAAGGGCAGGGCCAAGACTGATTGATTCCTAACTTACTACAGTATACTTTTATACTTTAAGCTTGTAAGTGGATTTAAAAAAAAACAACTTGGTTTTCACTGAAATATGTTCCTTGTCAGTCACCTTCACTAGTTCTCGCCAAGTTAGGTGTCTAACCAACAGAGATAATGGACAAGAAAGGAGAAGGAGGCAGGCCCTCTGCAGATGGCAATGTCATCTGTGTAGCATTTATACTGCAACACAGGGTGCATTTACTACTACCCTTGAGGATAAGAAAACAGCCCGCAAAATACTGTGTCAGGGAATCAAACAAAACATCTTTATAAGTTGGCTCCATCACTTTCATACTGCTATCTCTGTGGCAGGTACTCATGACATTTGACAGGTAAGTTTGGAGGTTAGGGATCATGAAGTCATTGACAATATATTTGCATGACAGTGCAGAGCCTGCTTAGGATTCTCTCTCGCTTTCTCTCTGTCTGTCCCTTCCCCGCTCATGCTCTCTTTCTCTCTGTCACATAATAAATAAAAATAAAACTTAAAAAAAGACTCGATGTTGAGAAATCTCTTCCATCTAATTCCCTCTTTTGTTTGGCTTTAGAAAGCATGTTGAGACCTCAGCTCCTGTGAAGAGTAGAGATGAAGATTTGGGGTTTTAATTATATTTTAAAAAGAGTATTGCTTCTGGTATATGGGAGCAAACTTTTATTTAAATGTTAGGCCTATAGCAATTATAACCATATATTTTCTTTGTATATAAATAACTACATATTAACTACATTTTAATACTTTATATAAAGACCCACTTGTATAACAGGATTATGAAGTATTATATCATAATGTACGCAGGGCTGTTGTTTCTTCTCATTCATAAACCATTCATCCTAGTACCTCTTTGTCACCATTTAAAAAATCTATACAAACTTGTAGGTGCTTTCATTCACTTTTGCACATTCATAATGCTGAAAGTTTTCATTAGAGGTAAAATTAACTTTGTGTAATAGATACTATGAATGATTTTCAAAAAGATAGCATACCATGTGACACGAGGTTCTGGCCAGCCGGATACAGAGCAGTGTAATTTTACATTTTCTTTTTCCCAAACAGTATGGGAACGAGGTTTAATGACAAATTCAGGAGCATGGAGAAGATGATCTTCATTCAACTTTCTATGAAATGCCTCAGTTTCTTCTAACTACAAAAAAGATATATCAAAATGTTATGGAGTCAAAGTAGCCTGTGCTACTAAAAGAACAAATAGAAAGCAAAATTATCATTTTTCCACTTGGAGCCTTTCTTGTGTATTTAGACCATATGCCTTCTCTTTGCCCCTTTTAAAAAGATACACTTAATTATTAACATGCTAAGTCTCAATGACATATCTTATTTCCCCGTATAGTGGATTTTTTAAGGTTCTTTGGAACTGTAATTTCTGTAGAATCTAAAATTCCATGAAGTTGGGAGTCTCGGTGGTTCAGTCAGTTAAGCATCTGACTTGGGCTCAGGTCATGATCTCATGGCTTATGAGTTTGTGTCCCACATCAGGTGAGCTCTAGCCCCCTCTGGGTGAGTCCTGCTTCTCTCTCTCTCTGCCCTCACTCACTTGCACCCCCCTCTCTCTAAACTAAACAAAACTAAAATTTCATGGAGTTTAAAACTACTAAGTCTATCTTTCATTTACCCATACATTTTTTTAATTAAAAAAAAATTTTTTTATGTTTATTTATTTTTGAGAGAGAGACACACACACACACACACACACACAGAGTACAAGCTGGGAGGGGCAGAGAAAGAGGGAGACACAGAATTCAACACATCTCCTTGTATTCTTTAGTTTTGTTTCTCCATAAGACTACACATTTCTTCATTTGAAACAAATCAATCCCTGTGTACACAAACTATGATACATGCATTTCTGCTTTTGTAAATTATATTAAATTGTCTTTTCTTACTGTTTTTGTCAGTGACAGGCGTTCTGCCTTCTCTCGAATGGCAACTTTCCTTGACTTCTTCTCAAAAGCTTCCTCCTGGTGAAGACTGGATGTAGATTCTTGGGATGCTGTGGACCGTTTGGACACTGTAGACTGTTTGGATACTGCAGACTCTTTGGACACTGTAGACTGTTTGGATACTGCTGACTGTTTGGATACTGCCAACTGTTTGGATACTGCAGACTGTTTGGTTGCTGTGATTCCTTCTTCACTAGCAAGAAGATTCCTTTGGGCTATATAAGCAGCAGCTTCTTTAATTCTTTCTTCTTCTGTATCTGTAATTCCACTGACATGTACTTGACTAAAATATAATAAGAGCAAAATATAGATATTGTGGATGGCATTGATAGGATTGTCAAACATTCACTAAGTTCAAAGTACATTGTGTACCATGTCCAAAGAAAACCTGACAAAGAAAAACTTGGTCAGGAGCTAACTGTCCACAAACAGAAGTGATCATCACCTTAACCAGTAATGGTAACAACGATAATAGTACATATGATAGCTGTAGCGTTGCCACGTGCATATATTACATATATTATCTCATCTTATGTCCACAACAATCCTATGAGGTAAACTGTATCATTTCTACTTTAGATATATGGTAATAAGGCTCAGAGAAATTAGATAACTTGCCTCAGGTCATTTCATTGGTTTCTTTAGGGTGTTTAAATATGATTAAGTCTATAATAAAAGATTAAGTTATAACTTTCCTTCTAGAAAAGATGATATTGTAAAATGAGATATCACCTGTGTGCCTATGATCCTGATATAAGACTATGTGTTTGATCTGGATTCTATAATTCAGTTGATGTAATGCATTGTCCAGAGCTGTTGCACATAAAAATATATTCTAAATTTACATGAGAGCCTTATGCCTACTGGGTTTCTTTCTAAGAAATAAAAGTTATTTGGGGACACCTGGGTGGCTCAGTTGGTTAAGCATGGACTGTGGTTCAGGTCATGATCTCACGGTTTGTGGGTTCTAGCCCCGCGTCAGGCTCTGTGCTGACTGCTCAGAGTCTGGAGCTACTTCAGATTCTGTGTCTCCCTCTTTCTCTGCCCTTCCCCCATTTGTGCTCTGTCTCTCCCTCAAAAATGAATAAACATTAAAAAAAATTAGGGGCACCTGGGTGGTTCAGTCAGTTGAGCGTTCAACTTCAGCTCAGGTCATGATCTAGCAGTTCATGAGTTCAAGCCCCATGTTGGGCTCTGTGCTGCTAGCCCAGAGCCTGGAGTCTGCTTCAGATTCTGTGTCTCCCTCTCTTTCTGCTCCTCCCCAATTTGTGCTCTGTCCCTCTCTCTCTCTCTCTTTCAAAAATAAACACTAAAATTTTTTTTAATTTTAATTTTTGTGTGTGTAATGTATTTAATGATAGTCTTTACTTATGCATGCACATATCCCTGATAAGAAAAAATGACCAAATTTGCGTTTGAAGTAGTGATATTTATAAAAGTGACTTGTTTTTATTCATAATTGACAATGATGGTGAGTGGTAACATCCCCAAATGCTTTATGATAGAAGTTGTGCTATAATTTATTAATGTTGTTAAACACATTTAGATTATTTTTAAGTTCCTTCATACTGTTGTTGTCAACCCCAACAGTGAGGAAGTATAATGATAATATTAAAGATTTTCTTGAAATTGAGTCTCCTTAGACCTCTGAAGGCTGAATTTTACCTTTGAGTTTCTTACAAGAATAATTACTTAAAATTTCAGCAAATACTGACATTATAAGTTCCTGGTACCTGAATCTATGTAGTTTGCTGAAAAATAGGGTTCAACATTTGCCCAAGTTTGAAATTTGTCATGGAATTTTACTAAAACATCTGATAAACAAGATTAGCCCACTTTGTTTCTTACTAAACTTAGTGGGTAAATTTTAATTTCTTTTTCCTTATTTCTATGTCTCCAAATATTAATAAGGTAATATTTACTAAGTCAGTAACATATACACTATAATTTAGGCAGAGAAAAAGGAAGATGGAAGATTTTAAGTTTAGAGTCTTGACATAATTACCTTTAATTTTTTTAATGAGATAGGAAGTGAATGAATTAATAAGTGAAAACAAATACCAGCATGAGAATCTGCTTGGAATTCCATATAGAGTAAATAAATAATAGAGATTTGAAGTGAGCTTTATAAAATGATTCAGTATATATAATAATAGATTATATTCAAAGTTATCTTTACCCTGAGTTAAAACAACTCTTAAGTAAGAGAACTTAGAGTTTGAGCTCACATTACCTACCTCTAACAGTAGACATGTGGACAGAACTCTAGACGGCAGAATGAAGTCCCAGTCTCTTGCCTTTTCTACTGCAAATAAGCTAAACCTCAGGAAGACTATAATTATTTCATAGGAGATCTCAAATACACTCACAAATATTTTTTTCACCCAGGACAGCAGAGATAGTTTTCTTCTTCTTCATTTTAAATATTTATTTTTGAGAAAGAGAGACACAGTGCGAGCAGGGGAGGGGCAGAGAGAGAAGGAGACACAGAATCCGAAGCAGGCTTCAGGCTCCAAGCTGTCAGCACAGAGCCCGACGTGGGGCTGGAACCCACAAACCATGAGATCATGACCTGAGCTAAAGTCAGACGCTCAATGGACTGAGCTGCGCAGATGCCCCAGGGATATTTTTCTTTAAGTAAATATAAGTGTATGTCAGTGGTAACCCTGCTATAATCTGGGTACAAGAGTAAGAATATGATGCTGACATGCTGACAGAAATATACCACTACAAATTTAAGACGAATTAAAAACCTCCCCAGTACTCAATCTCTGATGGTCTCAAGTCAAAAACCTGCTGGTGACACAAAGGTAACTCAATTTATCTGAGTACAAGAAGTGAAATTTTAAAATTTTTAAAAAATGTTTATTTATTTTTAAGAGAGAGAGAGAGTGTGCGCACGCAAGCAAGCAGGGAAGAAGCAGTAAGAGAGAGGGAGACACAGAATCTAAAGCAGGATCCAGGCTCTGAGTTGTTAGCACAGAGCCCAATATGGGGCTCAAACTCAAGAAACTTGAGATCGTGACCTGAGCCAAAGTCAGACAACCAACTGAGTCACCCAGCTGCCCCAAGCAGTGAAATTTTAAATTTAACATTTCCAGAAGAAATGGTATTTCCCAGAAATACATTATAATTGCAGAGCACATGGATGTTGCATTGGCCAATCCCTAGGGGAACTCTGGGCTCTTCCACTGCCAGCCACGTAACTTAGCAAGTCACAGAGCCTTAATTTCCTTGTCCATAAATTGATAAACTGATACCTCTCTAAGGCTGTATTGAGGATTTAGCAAGATCGTCTACATAAAGCATGTAGTATGATGCCCAGAAAATAACAGGTACTTAACAAAGGTTCATTTCTGTCCCATCTTCTTAGATTAATACTGTCAACACCATTAGGAAGTGTTATTTTCAACAAAGTCGTAGAATACAGGAGATGACTCCATATTAAGAGACAAAAACAAAAACAAAAACTAGACATAAAACCTAGAAGATAAATTTTTCTTTGCATTTTCTTTTATCACTGTTTTTTTTTTGTAAATTATCATTTCTTGAGACTGGCCCTGAAGAGACAAAATGGTTTGATTTAGGAGAAAAAAGGCACTGAAAGTAAGCAGCTTCATGTCACATGGTAAAGAGCTGGAGAGGTATGCCATGTAGGTTAATGCTTAGTTAATATGCTTTAAAAAATTATTTAAACAGTGTGGAAACAAAGCAGAAAATAAAATATTTTACTCCTCTATCCTAGCCATCTCCTATAAAGAAAATCAGTGTATATTAAATAACTAACTGTGAAGAGGCCAAGCCTGGGCAAACATACTTAGCAAGATATGTATATTTCAATGGAAAGTTCACTTTTTTTTAGTTTATTTATTTATTTTGAGAGAGAGAGAGAGGGAGGGCAGAGAGGAAGGGCAGACAGAGAGGGTGAGAGAGAATCTCAACCAGGCTTTGCGCTGTCAGTGCAGAGCCAGATGCAGGCCCAAATCTCAGGATCTGTGAGATCACGACCTGAGCTGAGATCAAGAGTTGGATGCTTAACCAATTGAGGCACCCAGGAGCCCATAAAGTTTACTTTTTAACAATTCAGAGAAATCAGGGGCACCTGGGTGGCTCAATTGGTTGAGCATCTGACTTCAGATCAGGTCATGATCACCCAGTTCATGGGTTCAAGCCCCTTTTTGGGCTCTGTGCTGACAGCTCAGAGACTCTGGTGCCTGCTTCAGATTCTGTGTCTGCCTCTCTCTCTGCCCCTCCCCTGCTCATGCTTTATCTCTCTCTCTCTCAAAAATAAACATTAAAAAATCTCAGGGATAACAAAGGTATCAAAGAAAAAGCTAAAAATAGTATATTATTTATCCTATTACCTTCCTAATCAGAATCAGAGCAATTATGACATTAGCTTCTGAAACAATTCCGAAAGAAGCCATCAGTGAAAAATGGGAAGAAACACACAGGGAAACGGAAGTGGGTCACCAACAATGACAACCGCGTCATTGCCTATTGAATTTCCTGATGGCATTTTGCCCTTTATTCTGAATATCACCTTAGCTGTATGGATATAGCTCTCTATTCACATGAAAATAAACAGGGAAGGCTCTGAAAGTTCCTGTAAATTTTAATTTGGTATCTCAAACAAGTTTCAAGATTCCTCTCTATATTATAATCATTCCAATTTACCTTAAGAACATTAACAGCACTAACAGACTTGTGATTTGGTGATTGTTTTGTTTGAAATTTGCCTCAAGATAAATAGTAATCTTTTTTACATTAAACAAATATAATACAGACATTCAAATTATGATAGCTTTCTTTTACTTAGTCTACGTTATCTAAGGTTTTCTCTTCCTAATGAATAATAATTAAAATCACACTGGCAGGGGTGGCTGGGTGGTTCAGTCCATTGTTTCAGCTCAGGTTATGTATGATTTCATGGTTCATGGACTTGCTGGGCTCTGTGCTGACAGATCAGAGCCTAGAGTCTGCTTCGGATTGTGTCTTCATCTCTCTCTGTTCCTCTCCCACTTGCACTCTGTCTTTCTCAAAAAATAAATAACATTAAAAAAATGTTTTTAATCACACTGGCAACTACAATGGTTTCCCTCTACCTAAATGTAACATCTGATTTTTTGAAGTTCATCCATCATTTTATGGTTTTGAACCTTTCTTTCTATTCTACCTATAGTGACTATATATAGTGTTCAATCACTAGCATCCAATGCTCTCCTTCTAATTTCAACCAGTTATATAATTAGAACTCAGTTCCTGATCATTCTCTTCTGTCATGTAGCCATCCTAGGTGGTGGCAGATTTTCACAATGAACACGTCTCCCTTAATGCAGGGTTCCAAAGTTCCTCAGAGCTTTCTCAGTCGGGACATAGGTAAGTGCTCAATAAATGTGAGTTGCAATTATTAACACCTGACAACATCTATGCTTCACTTTCTAATATTTAAAGCCAGGAGAAGAATATATACGTACCGTCCTGAGAAAATGGGCACCAGATAGTCACTTGGCAGATTTTCCTTCTCCTCCCCAGAGAGAAGGCTCTTCTTGGCTCTCTTTGCTTGGGGGCTCAACTTGGATGAATAATCTTCTAACATCAGACTAGAATCTGTAAGTCTGAAACAAAACCCCTAATATTAGATAATAACCAAAAATTGCACTGAAAATATTCAAACTGCTTACAAATCAAAGTTTTTACTTGCTAAAAGGTTTTACAGAATCCTGGATTTCTAATGTTATAATATCTTTTATCTTTAGAACTCAAGTGGAGTGAGAAAGTCCTCAAATAATGCACTCTTTATAGACACAAGAGAAAAATAGGTCTATGGTAATTTCATAGCTTTCTTCCCCTTAAAGTTTCAAAGAAAACAGCAGTGTTTTTGTAATAGTTCCAAATATCCTTTGCTGTTAACTTTCAAAATTCAGGCAATCTATAAAAATGGTTTTATCCAAATCTTTTCAGGGGAGTGATAAAATACAAAATGTTCTGGATAGGGATCTCTTCTCCCTCCCCCAATAAACCATTTTGATGGAGGACCCCTAGGTTCAACTTTGAGCCTTTTATGTAGGTAGACAGACTTCTCTATTAGAAGGAACCCTGATTTCATCAAACAATAGTTAATATATCTTATATGAACACATAGTGTTGAGCAACTCAGACAATTACAGGGGTGTGGTAAAGAAGTTTGGTTAGTTCCGTTGTATACAAAAATGTACCCATGCACACTGGTGCAAATGTGCATTTGGAGGTAGATAGTGCTCTAATAATCAAAAAAAGTATTAGCTTGGTTGAAAACATGAGAGAAGGGGTTGCACTTAGAGAAAAGGAGTAATAAAACCAAAAGTACAATCTTCAGGGATGCCTGGGTGACTCAGCTGGTTAAATGTCTGACTTCAGATCAAGTCATGATCTCACAGTTTATGAGTTTGAGGCCCACGTCAGTCTCTGTGCTGACAGCTCAGAGCCTGGAGTCTGCTTCAGATTCTGTGACTCCCTCTCTCTCTGCTCCTCCCTGACATGATCTCTCTCTCAAAAATAAATAAAAACATTAACATAAAAAATAAATAAATGTACAATCTTTATGTAGCTCTTGAATGACATAACATGCAGACTCTCTCAAATTAATCCATGGATTCACTTTTAAAGCCCCTGGTCTCCATTGTAATGAAAGATGTCCACAATAGGAACCTCTACCAGAACTATCTGTACTATCCTTGTAATTTGAAATGTTTCTAAAATAAAACTTTAATGCTAAAAAGCCCCCTTGTCCCCAGAAAGTTTGGGGGGTAAAATGACACATGCATGTGATGTGGCATGGGAAGAGCAAGCTACCCAGCTGAAACAGAAAAACTTTCCAAACCATCCAAACCTGACCTTTTCTCAATCTTTAAGGAGCATTAGGAACAGCAAAGAGGTGACCTAAACCAAAGCAAAATAAAGGCCAAATGCATACGTAGTGCAAAATAAACACATAATACTGCAAGTAAATCTATCCTCTGCTAAACAAGTAGCTAGGGCTTCTAGAAAGTACAGGGGTGGGTGCAGTGGCTCTGGGCCTGGGGGTACAGGGTGGGCTACTGTCTTTGATCCCCAGACTCGAGTGGCAAACTTCTTCCTCTCCCACTGACTAGCTCCTCCCCTAGGGTGAATATCTATGTCCTAGTCTATGATCAGCATTAAAATTAAAGGTTAGAACTTTGAATTCAAGCTTGTGGATTGGTTACCAATTGGAAGGCTGAGTGAAATTTGTTCCTGGCTGCCTGTTCCAGGCAGCAGGAAAATGACTGCATTCTATACCCCCAGCAGATTACAAAGTACAGGCTGTGCTAATACAGGTCTAAGTTTAAAGTGGTATTTTCCTTCCCTTTAATTTGTTACCATGCAAAATAAAATTAATTTTGGAGTTTAAGAGTTACCTTTTTTCCTACTTATACAACATTTGCATTTTTTCATTTTATCCTTGCTTTTCTTTTTAAAAGTTTTTTCATGTTTACTTATTTTTGAGAGAGAAGAGCATGAGAAGGGGAGGGCAGAGAAAAAGGGAGACACAGAATCTGAAGCAGGCTCCAGGCCCCAAGCTGTCAGCACAGAGCCAATGCCAGGCTTGAACTCCTGAGCCATGAGCTCATGACCTGAGCCAAAGTCAGATAGATACTCAACCAACTGAGCCACCTAGGGCCCCAACTCTTGCTTTTCTGTTTTTGCTCTTTTTTACTTTCATTCTCTCTATAGTCATTCTTATGAGCTCATATTTTCAACATTTATCTACATCAAAATGGCTATGATTTGTCATTCTTTTTTGTTGTGTTGTTGTTCCTTTTTTCTGTCATTTTCTTTTAAAGATGAATTTTTTTTAAGTAGGCTTCATGCCCAGCACTGAGCCCAACATGGGGCTTAAACTTATAACCTTGAGATGAAGACCTGAGTTGAGATCAAGGGTCAGATGCTTAACTGACTGAGCAACCCAGGTGCCCCTATGATAAGTCTTTTAAATGATGCACTTATCACATAGATTGTGCCAGAATGTCATTATTCCATCCTCACAGATAAATCACAGCAGCTGGTTTTTAATATTGAACTTTATGGTAAAGATTTTTAGCACTATCATCAGTTTCCATGTCATATGTTATTTGGAACAAAAAACTACACAAAAAGCATTATGAGGTTTTGTATTATATAGTATTATTTCGAAAATCCAGGGGCACCTGAGTGGCTCAGTCAGTTAAGTGACTGACTCTTGATTTCAGCTCAGGTCATGATCTTATTTATGGTTGTGAGACGGAGCCCCATGTGGGGCTCAGCACAGAGCCTGCTTGGGATTATCCTATTACCTGCCCCACTCTACCTGCTCCCTCTCTCTGTCTCTCTCTCTCTCCCTCAAAATAAGTAAATAAACTTTAAAAAAGAAAATACAAAGTATTTAGAAAAAAATTTTTGTTAGGCTTTTAAAAGTTTCTTCAAGCTTTTGAATACTAATTTTAAAAAAGGATGTGAAGGATTAGATGTGAAAATAGTATAGCAACAGACTATTTAGCAATAACTCATTCATTGAAGATAGCAAACAAAACTAAATCAAAGAAACAACAAATTTTAAGAAACTGACTATGTAATAATCAGTTCAAATAGTTATTTGTTTATTTTCTTTTTTCTTTTTTCTTTTATAGTTTATTGTCAAGTTGGTTTCCAGGTAACACCCAGTGCTCATCCAGACAAGTGCCCTCCTCTATGCCCATAACCCCCCCACCTTTCCCATTCCCCATCAGCCCTCAGTTTGTTTTCAGTTTTCAAGAGTCTCTCATGGTTTGTCTCCCTCCCTCTCCCCAACTATTTTTCTGCCTTCCTCTCCCCGATAGTCCTTTGATAAGTTTCTCCTGTTACATTTATGAGTGAAAACATATGGTATCTGTCCTTCTCTGCCTGACTTATTTCACTTAGCATGACACCCTCGAGTTCCATCCACATTGCTACACATGGCCAGATTTCATTCTTTCTCATTGCCATGTAGTATTCCATTATATATATAAACCACATCTTCTTGATCCATTCATCAGCTGATGGACATTTAGGCTCTTTCCATGATTTGGCTGTTGAGTCCAAATAGTTATTTGAAGAAAAGCCATCAATAGTCTATTTTGTTATGATCCATGAACATTGAAGTCCAACATCTTACTTTATTGAATTCTAAAGCTGAATGATTTTAGAGGAGAAAAATATTTAAAGTATAATATGTAAAATTTAAATTTCTTTGAATTTAAATCAAAAGATGAAATAAGGTTTTGGAAACCTCTTGGGTTTTTAGTTGTATCTAAAAGTTGAAAATAATCCTCTATCTTACAAGTCCACTTCTAAGTAGACACTAAACTTGATATGCATGGATCTATTTGGGTGTTTTTTAACTATTAAAACTGCAATGAATGTTCTTTATGTACTCAGCTTAAATCTTAACGTTTTCTGAATTTCCATTTATGAAGACAATGAAATTAATTAAGCAAGAGTTGAGGATTGATTTGTGTGTGTATACATGCATGCATGCATCTATTTTTGCACTCTGCTACTAATAGGGTATGTCCTCTGTTAATATGCCTAAAGGTAATAGAATTTAAAGAAATACCATGGTGTGTATGGCATCATCACATCTACAACCAGTAGCACCACAGAGAAAGGATCTAGCCAAGGTACAGGAAGCTCTCTCTAGAAATATTCCAGGAACTCAGAAAGAGGCTTAGACCTCCACCCAATTAAAATACTGAACAACAAAAGACAATATTATGCTATTACAATTTCATACTTATATTTTACAGGAAAACAAAGATCAAGACCACTTATGGACCTCAGAACTGAAAAGAGATCTCAAGGATATTTATAACAGACTCCTCATTTTATAGATTTGGAAGACACAGAGTACCTTTGTAACTTGCCTAGGTTCACACAGCAAGCTGGTAGCTGAAGAAGGACTAGCACCCATCTAGGTCAGGTTCGTACCACTATACCAGTGGTCTCTAACTTTTGTGACTGAGTAATCCCAATCCAAATATATTGGGCGCATGCTACTTATTCATGTTTATTTATTTATAAGTTCAATACATATGCTGCTATATAAATAGTCTCACTCACTGTATGAAACATTCAATCAATAGAAATATTTTAAAGACGAAAGTTAATGTTTTGGAAAAAATAGTAGGGCTAACTAATATTTCTTCCTATGCTTCCATGGTTTGCCTTTGTGGATACCTCACTTTGGAAACCATAATACCATATCACACTGCCTGTAATGACTCCCATTGTGATTTGCTATTCCTTAATTTATTCATAGGTTATGAAATCATCACAATTCAGTTGAAAATATAGCATTAAAAACTCTTAGATTTTACACGAAGTAAAGTGTTAGTTCCTTCAAGTTATATTTGTAATTGTCATGTAACTTGGGAAAATTGTTCTAGTTTCCTAGGATGAGTAACTTTATTCATACTTACATTAAGTAGGTCTTACTAAGTACGTAGATCTGCTTACTGGCTATAGTACTGTCTAAAAATGTGATAACCTAGGGGCATGTTTTAGAAAAATGATGGCTGTAGGCATTGTCTTTTGCTGACACTGCTCCCAAACCCCACCTCATCCATCCCTATTTGCTCAGGTTATACTGCATTATTACTTTTGCTATCTTTCCCACCGCCTATGACCACCCATGGAAAGGGTTAGTCTATAATCTGTGTATCCATGGTCTATCCACTTTGTATCCACACTGTGCCTGATGATGTTCAATAAATGTTTATTGAATGGAGTGAAATCATTCATCTTCCTGTAATTATACCCTAGCTCAGTGACTTTCAACCTTGGCTTCACACCAGAATCTGCTGAGGAGTTATTAAAAGTGACCAATGCAGAGGTAGGACTTCTAGTATAGTGGACTGAGTACTTTAGCAGTTACTCATCCTCAAAAGCAATGATAAAAGTGGATACAAGCATCAAAACCAACCTATTCAGGGCTCTGAAAATCAACCAAAGGCATACACTACACTGAGAAGTAGTTACTCATAAAAATGCCACTGAACTGCAGGTATGAACAATGAAAGTATGGCATTCTGCTTAGCCCTCTCTCCTCTCCCTTCCTTAGCTCAGTTTCTAAGGTAGTTCTACCAAAGGAGAAAAAGGCATGACAATCAGAATGTTCACTGCCAGAGGGGGCTAACTTGATTTGGAGCAGAGCATGATAAAATTCCATATCCAGAAGCATTGTGGGAAATGCGACCAATCCACGTAGACAACAAGGAAAGACCAGAAGCTCAATTAGCCTCAGGTTCCAATCATGGTTGGGAAAAGCAGCAGACTGGCAGATCAGCCAGAAATTCAATAGGAAGATCTGGACTGTTGGCACTTCATCAAGATAAAAAGCTTCTGCACTGCAAAGGAAACAATCAACAAAACTAAAAGACAACCGAATGAGAAAAGATAGTTGCAAATGACATATCAGATAAAGGGCTAGTATCCAAAATCCATAGGGAACTCACCACATTCCACACCCAAAAAACAAATAATCCAGTGAAGAAATGGGCAGAAGACATGAATAGACACTTTTCCAAAGAACACATCCAGATAGTCATCAGACACATGAAATGATGCTCAACATAATTCATCATCAAGGAAATTCAAATCAAAACCACACAGAGATACCACCTCATACCAGTCAGAGTGACTAAAATGAACAAACAGAAGACTATAGATACTGGCAAGGATGTAGAGAAATGAGCACCCTCTTGCAGTGTTGGTGGGAATGCAAACTGGTGCAGCCTCTCTGGAAAACAGTGTGGAGGTTCCTCAAAAAATTAACAATAGAACTCCCCTATGACCCAGCAATAGCACTGCTAGGAATTTACCCAAGGGATAAAGGAGTGCTGATGCATAGGGGCACATTTATCCCAATGTTTACAGCAACACTTTCAACAATAGCCAAATCATGGAAAGAGCCTAATGTCCATCACCTGATGAATGGATCAAGAAGATGTCGTTTATATATACAATGGAATACTACATAGCAATGACAAAGAATGAAATTTGTAGCAATGTGGATGGAACTGGCAGGTATTATGCTAAGTGAAACAAGTCAGTCAGAGAAAGACAGTTACCATATGTTCTCACTCATATGTGAATCTTGAGAAACATAAGAGAAAACCATGGGGGAGGGGGAATGGGAAAAAATTACAGAGAGGGGGGAGGCAAACCATAAGAGACTCTTAAATACTGAGAACAAACTGAGGGCTGATAAGGGGTGGGTGAGAGGGAGAAGTAGATTATGGGTATTGAGGAGGGCACTTGTTGGGATGACCACTGGGTGTTGTATGGAAACCAATTTGATGATAAATTATATTTTAAAATAATAGGAAGTCTGGGAAATAAGACTACCACAGGAAGCCTTCAAAAATTCTCCATATGCCTACATAGAAAAAACTGGAGATGATGCAAGTTATCTCCATATGCCTACATAGAAAAAACTGGAGAGGATACATGATTCGCTGACTAAGCCCCTGTTCATGTGCAGAGGACAGACAAGAAAGTCTAGAGGTAAGCAAAACCAGGACAGACATATCCAAAAGTTATCTGAACTTTAAAGAATATTTTATTTGTTTAATGTTTATTTTATTTTTGAGAGAAAGAGAGAGAGAGAGACAGAGGGAGCATGAGTGGGGAAGGGCAGAGACAGATGGAAACACAGAATCCAAAGCAGGCTCCAAAATTTGAGCTGTCAGCACAGAGCCTGACATGGGGCTTGAACTCACAAACTGTGAGATCATGACCTGAGCTGAAGTTGGACACTTAGTTGAGTAAACCACCAGGTGCTTAGACAAGTTATTAAACAAAATCAAAACACAATGGCAGTACAGTTTAGGGAAAATTCAGAATCCAGAATTGCTACAATATATTTTCTAACATGTCCTATTCTCAACAAGAACAAAAATTATGGAACATGTCAAGAAAGAGGAAAATATGATCCACACCAACAGAATAAAGCAGTAAATAAAAATTGTCTCTGGGTGCACTCTGATGTTGGAGTTATCAAAGACTTCAAAGCAGCAATTATAAATACGTTCAAAGACTAATAAAGAAAACCATGCTTAAAGAATTAAAGGAAAGTATTATGACAATGACTCAAAAAAGAAGGAATGTCAACAAAGAGAAATTATAAAATAGGATCAAATAACCTTCTCGAGTTTGAAAGTATAATAAAATAAATGAAAAATTTATTCAAGGGGCTCCTGAGTGGCTCAGTTAGTTAAACATCTGATTCTTGATTTTGGCTCAGGTCATGATCTCATAGATCATGAGTTTGAGCCCCACATCAGCCTCGACACTGACAGTGCAAAGCCTGCTTGGGATTCTCCTTCTTTTCCTCCCTTTCTGCCCCATCCCCACTTTCTCCTTTTCTCTCTCTCTTTCTCTCTTTCTCTCTCTCTCTCAGTAAATAAACAAAATTTAAAAGTAAATAAAAAGATAGGTAAATAAATAGATAATAAATTGTTAAAGGGACTCAAAAGAGATTTTAATTTTTTTCTTTCTGTTTTTTATTTATTTTTGAGAGACAGAGAGACAGCATGAGCAGGGGAGGGTCAAAAAGAGAGGGAGACACAGAATCTGAAACAGGCTCAAGGCTCTGAGCTAGCTGTCAGCACAGAGCCTGACACGGGGCTTGAACTCATGAACTGTGAGATCATGACCTGAGCCAAAGTCAGGCGTTCAACCGACTGAGCCACCCAGGTGCCCCACAAAAAAGATTTTAGATAGAAGAATAAAGAATCAGTGAACTTGAAGATAAAAATTATCCAATCTAGAAAACAGAAAGATAGAAGAATGAGGAAAACTTTTAAAATCTTCACAGATCTGTGGGACAACATCAAACATACCAATATATGAGTAACAATAATATTGAAAGAAGAGAGATAGATAAAGCATAGGAAAATATATTTTTAAAAATAATGGTGTAAAATTCTCCAAATTTGATGAAAACTATTACTCTATGGATCTGAGGTGCTCAACAAACCCAAGTAAGGTACACACAAAGAGATACAAACCTAGATAAATCAGAGTCAAACTGCTGAAAATCAAAGCCAGAGAGAAACCTTGAAAGTCGCAAGAGTACAATGATTGACCACATACAGGAGAAAAAAATATTAATGGTTGACTTTTCATCAGAAATAATACATCCCAGAAGGCATTGATATGACCTATTTAAGTTCTGAGAAAAAGTTAATATCTATATCCAGGGGCACCTGGGTGGTTCAGTTGATTGAGCATCCCACTTCGGCTCAGGTCATGATCTCACAGTTTGTGACTTCAGGCCCCACATTGGGCTCACTGTTGTCAACCTGTCAGCACAGAGACTGCTTCAGATCCTCTCTCTCCCTCCTCTGCCCCTCCCCCATTTGCACTCTCTTGTTTTTCTATATCCAGAAAAACAAAAGCAAAAATAAACTATAAGGTCTATACCTAATTAAAAAGTTTTTCATTGTAAAGGAAACCATCAACAAAACAAAAAGGCAATCTTTTGAATGGGAGAAGATATTTTCAAATCATATATCCAATATGCGGTTAATATCTAAATTATGTAGGGAACTTATATAACTCAACATTAAAAAAACTGATTAAAAATTTGGCACAGGATCTGAATAGACATTTTTTCCAAATAGGACATACATAGGTTTAACAGATGTTAAGCATGAAAAGATTCTTAACATCATTAACTATAAAGGAAAGGCAAATCAAAACCACAACAAGATTATTATTGCCTTATACCTATCAGATGGCTAGAATCAAAAAGACAAAAAATAACAACTGTTGACGAGAATATGGAGAAAAAAGAATCTTTGTACATTGTTGGTGGGAATGCAAATTGGCATAGCCACTGTGGAAAACAGTGTAGAGACTCCTCCAAAAATTAAAAATAGAAATACCATATGATCCAGTAATTCCACTATTGGGTATTTAACCCCAATAAAATGAAAACATTAATTCAAAAAGGTATATGCACCCCTATCTTTACTGTAGTATTATTTATAATAGCCAAGATATGAAAGCAACCCAAGTGTCCATTGATTGATGAATAGGTTAAAAAAATGTGATATATATACATATATATAATGGAATATTAATCAGCCATGGAAAAGGATAAGATCTTGCTGTTTACAACAATATGGATATACCTAGATGGTATTATGCAAAGTGAAATAAGTCAGACAAAGACAAACACCATGTGATTTCATTTTATGTGGAATCTAAAAAATCAAAACAAACAAAAAGCTGAAACAGACCTGTAAATAAATATAAAGAACAATCTGATGAGTGGCAGAGGGAAGGCAGGTAGGAGGATGGGCAACATGACCGAAAGGGAGTGGGAGATACAGGCTTCCCATTATGGATTGAATAAGTCATAGATGGAGATGAAAGGTATACCATAGGGAATATAATTAACGGTATCATAACAGTGTCATATGGTAACAAACGGTAGCTACACTCGTGATGAGCACAGCATAACGTATAGACTTGTTGAATCACCGTATCGTACACCTGAAACTAATGTAGCATTGTGTGTCAACTATATTTCAATGAAAAAATTCTATATCTAATAAAACTATCACTCAGAACCGAAGACAGAGTGAAGACATTCCCAGACAAATGAAAACTGACAGAATTCATTGCTAGCAGCCCTGCCTTACAAAATGCTAAAGCAAATCCCTCGGGTTTAAAGGAAGTGACATCAGAGAGTAATTTGAATATACATACACACACACAAACACATTCATGCACATATACACTCTCTCTCTTCTCTGTGAAGAGCACCACAAAGTAAATATTTGGGTAAATATATATGCATATATATTTTTCCATTCTCTTCAACACTTTGAAAGCCATAGACTGCATAAAGCAATAATTATCACACTGCATTGTTGGGTTTATAATATTAATTTTAATATATATGACAATTGTACCAAGGACAGGGGAGGAAATGAAACTCTATTGAAGCTTCTATGTCCTACCAGTATTAAATTAGTATAAATCTGAAGTAGAACGTGATCAGTTAATATGTGTATTGTAATTCCTAAAGCAATATCTTTAAAAAAAACAAAAAATGAAGTTAAGAAAAAAAAGATTAAGTGGTACACTAAAGATGACTATTAAACATAAAACAGGGCAATAAAGGAGAAATAAATGAACAAAGGATATTAGATATACAAAGGATATGAAATATACAGAAAAAAACAAAAGTAGCAAACATGACATCAACCATATTAGTAATTTTATTAAATATGAAGGGATTAAAAACCCCAAGAAACAGCAGATATTGTCAGAATGGAGATTTTTAAAAATCCAATTGCTGCTGCTACAAAAGCCACATTACATATTCAAGGACCCGTAGGGGCCCCTGGCTGGCTCAGTCAGGAGAGCATGGGTCTCCTGATCTCAGGGTTGTTAAGTCTGAGCCCCATGGTGGGTGTAGTACTTTTTCAACAAAGAAGTTTAAAACTTGTATATTAAAAGTGACAAAACATTATTATGATAAGTGAAAAAAGATCTGAATAAATAAATATTCCATGTTCATGGACTGAAAGATATCATTAAGATGACACATTTTCCAAAATTGTTCTACAGTTTCAACATGATTCTTACCAAAATCCTAGCAGATTTTTTTCCTTGTAGAAGCTGACAAGGTGATCTTAAAATTTATACAGAAATATGAAGGAACACATAGGCACAAGATTTTTTGTAAAAGACAAACTAAGTCTGAAGACTTATATTCATCAATTTAAAACTTTCTATAAGCAACAGTAATTAAGCCCATGTGATACTGGTTTTAGGACAGGCAGAGAGACCATAGAACAGAACTGAGAGAAACAAACCTTTTTATTTTGATTAATTCATTGATTAATTTTATGATTAATTCATTTTTTATAAAGCTGCTAAGGAATTAAAGGGGTAAAGAAAACCTTAATGTGTGAAAGGATGAATTTAGAACGTTACTCAATATCACACACATAACTTGATTAAAAATGGATCAAATTTCTTTTGCTTTTTATTTCTTCTATTTATAAAAATTTTTTTAACATTTATTTATTTTCAAGAGACAAAAAGAAACAGAGTGCAAGTGAGGGAGGGGAAGAGAGAGAGGGAGACACAGAATCTGAAACAGGCCCCAGGCTCTGAGTTGTCAGCCCAGAGTCTTATGCAGGACTCAAATCCACGAACCATGAGTTTATGACCTGAACTGAAGTCAGACACTTAATTGACTGAGGCACCCAGGTACTCCCCAAAATGGATTAAATTTCTATATGTAAAAGTGGAAATTATAAAACTCGTAGAAGATAAGAGAAACTCTTTATGATATTGAATTATCCAAACAGCTCTTAAAGATAACGCCATAAGCATGATTCAAAAAGAAAAAAAAGGAATGAATTGAACTTCATCAAAATTGAAAAGTTCTGGCCTTTGAAAGACGCTGTTAAGAGAATGAAAGGAATAAGAGAAAATATTTTCAAATATATATTTTTTATGTAAAATATTCAAATAACTCTGACAACTCAATAATAAGCAGAAAAAATCCATTTAAAAAATAAGCAAAAAAATAAACAAAAGATTTGAACAGGCTTGTCACCAAAGAAGATATATAAATGGCTAATGAGCCTATAAAAAGATGGCCAACATCATTAGTCATTAAGTAAGTGCAAATTAAAACCAAAATGAGACCCCACTACATACCCACGAGAATGGCTATATAACGGTAAAACGGTACCGTTGCTTCAGAAAACAGCTGAATAGTTTCTCATAAAGTTAAACATAAACTTAGCAAGCAGCTGATATTTTAGAAGGTGCTGGAGAAAGGTAATAGCCTTTCAAAGTGTGTTATATGTAATAGTACCACAGAAATTTTCACAGTTTTTTTTTTTAACTTTCCTTAACAACTTGATTAATTCAACAAATTGTATAAACATATTTATTCAGATTCTTCTGTGGCAAAATACTGTGCCTGACTGGGGTGGGAGGGAGATATGAAGAAAAATTACAGGGGAATAAATGCTACCAGGCCTGGCGTGTTGCATAATGTCAAACAAGGAAGAAAGCACAAAAGGACCAAAGGAAGGAAGGCAGGCAGATAAGCAGAAATAGTGCAAACAAAAGTTGAATTCACAGGGTTGAGAGGCAATTTCTGTCTGGGGTTATCAGGGACTCCTTTGTGGAAGAGCTAGACATTGAACGATGGCTAGATCATCCTAGGATGGCACAGTGATAGGAGTCAAAAGCTTAAAAGTAAAAGCTTGATTTTTATTGCTGCCTTATGTGTATGTCATTGTTAGACTTTACTGAGTGGTCACAAAAGAACTGAACTCACTTTTATTGTTACAATTTTTCTTTAAAACCACATCTTTATGGGGCGCCTGGGTGGCTCAGTCGGTTGAGCGTCCGGCTTCAGCTCAGGTCATGATCTCACAGTTCGTGAGTTCGAGCCCCGCATCGGGCTCTGTGCTGACAGCTAGCCCAGAGCCTGGAGCCTGCTTCAGTTTCTGTATCTCCCTCTCTCTCTGACCCTCCCCTGCTCTCACTGTCTCTCTCTCTGTCTCTCAAAAATAAATAAAAACATTAAAAATATTCTTAAAAAATACACCTTTATATATATTTACAACCTATTCCTCTTGCATATAAACAAAATGCTCAGCAGTTTACTAGAGGAAAGGAAGCAGTTTTAGTGAACTTTGGGTCATCCTTCTTGGCTGTCTTTGCTCAGCTAGTCCGCTAGTTAGTCAGTATCTGAAGCCCCATCTCTTTCATCTTCAGTACCCTCTGGAGGGTTAGGAATAAGTACTTGAAGTTCACAGTCTCTTTTTTCATTTCTACTTTTCCATCAGCCACATATCTCCCTCTTGCAAAACATGAAAGACAATACTTTCTTTGGGGTTTAATGAAAAGGTTGTTTTGGGTCTACTTTTGATTTAAAGCAGCTTCGTTCTATGATCCTCCTTTGATATGGGTATCATGTCAGGCTCAACACTTTCTACTGACCTTTCAATTCTCCTGTTTCCCAATCCCAACACTTACGGAGGTTTCAGGAGAACATCAAAGCTAGTAGACAAGTAGGAGATTTTGAGTCCTTTTTTTTTTTTTAACACACTGCAGAAAAGGCTTCTTATAAGATACAAGCATGATTTTTAGTTTAACATCACTCTTGAAATTTATTGACATGTAGCATCATAATAAACATCCTTGGTTTTTTGTTTGGTTTTGCATTATTTACCTTACACTTGTCTTTTTTTTCCCCCTTCTCCATTTCACTCTCTCAGCCATGAAAATATTTCATTTTTAGTTTTAAAAAATTTTAGTTATTCACATAGGAATATAGCCACAATTTTTTCTTCTATTTATTGCTTTGTTTTTTCCAATATTTAAGTTTCCATTGATAAGTTACACTTTATCTTCCTTTTGGTAATTTTCCACAGCTAATGTATAGCTGTGAGCTAAAAGCAAATACCATGGGGGTTTGAACCACTTCTCACTGTGAATGTAGAACAGTCATGTGCTCTAGAAAAGGTGGATGCGCAAAACTGTGAGAGATTTAAATCTTTTGTGGTTATCTATACATACCCTTCAATTTTTATCCATTTCTGACTATTTTAGAAATTAACCCAGATTATGGCCTATTTTTAAGCAGAAATGAAAGGGTTTACTCCATATTTCCTAGATAATATATTATGCAGGGCATTTGCAGGAGATGCCTTATAAAGTCTCCATCTGTGAAGTGAAAATTGTCCAGGGTTTTAAAAAGTTAGTCTTATTATTTACAGCCCAGAAATCCACATCCCACCATACTTTGAGGATGATCAGTGTGGTTGCATGGAAGTTACCCCCCTCCTTTGAGGTGTCTCGGCTTTCTCTTGTTTCATCTAGAAAGACTGCTGTGGAAAAGGTCAAGCCTGTTGCAATGGCTCCCATGGGCTTCCAGAGTTTGGAGATCTCTGTAGGGAAGCTCAGTTACACCCTGCTGCCCAGCTAGCCAGGAACAGAGCTAACATTTCACATTGGAGCCCAGGAGGTACCACTTTGCCCCTTTTCCACCTTTGGCTGAACCATTCTACTTCTACTCTATTAAAGGACATGCCTTCCTTCTCACAGGGTGGTTCACCTGTCTATGGAAGATGAATGCCATTCTGGAGGTATCTTGTATCATCTAAACTTGAATTTAACCTGCAGGAGAGCCCAGCAAATGATAGTTTTGAGTAATAGGGCAAAGCACAGGTAATAGAAAATGAATCACATTTTACCTGGCCTCAGTGTAAGTTCCTATGAAAGGAAAGGCTTGAGTCAGATGAGCTTTTGGTCTCTTCCTGCTTGATCATTCCATACTTCCATGGTCTACAAACTGCTGACAATATGAAGCTGGTATTATCAGGAGTGACAGTCCCACTTCTCTCTATGCAAACAAGCCACCCATTAGTAGCAGTGATAGTAGGACAGGAGAGTGACATATGGAGAAGGCTACTCTTGGATTCAGGAATTCAGAATATATCTCAGTTGTCTTTTTTTTTTTTACTTTTTATTTATTTATTTTTGAGAGAGAGAGAGAGAGAGAGAGAGAGAGAGAGAGAACGAACATGAGTGGGGGAGGGGCAGAGAGAGAGGGAGACACAGAATCAGAAGCAGGTTCCAGGCTCTGAGCTGTCAGCACAGAGCCCAACATGAGGTTTGAACTCACAAACCATGAGCTCATGACCTGAGCTGAAGTTGGACACTTAAAGGACTGAGATACACAGGTGCCCGTCAGTTGCCTTTTAAAGAAGTATTTGGCAGGGCACCTGGCAGCCTGGGCCAGCAAAGCATGTGACTCTTGATCTTGGGGTTGTAAGTTTGAGCCCCATGCTGGGTATAGAGATTACTTTGAAGTCTTTAAAAAAAAAAAAGAAGTTGTCATTGGCAATAAACTTGCCTATTTCTGGGGGGGAAATGTAACTGGCTTTTCTGCTTTCATTAGATTTTTCTCTGGTCTTTTCCTTTCATATGGGAAATAATGTAACTCGTCATATTCTGAGTACTTAAATTCTGGAAGACAAATCCCAGAGCATTGTATTGACTTTTTAAATCCAGAAACTGTGGTGCTTTTTCCTTATATATAATAAACTTTTATTTAGAGAGGAGGCTATAAGACTATTTCTAGAAGGGAAAAGGTAAGAGCACGCACCCTGAATATATCGGGGGCTTTCCAAACAAACTTCATTTCCCATAACTGTCTATGCTTCAATAATGTTTTGTAATTCAGATTCAGCTGCTTGAATCTATAGGGGGACTCAAACTCCCATACAACCAAGGTTATTTCAGGTGTTTTTCCTATTAAGTACCATAAAAAGCACTAACAGTGGAACAATGTACTTCATTGGATCTTGGGGGAATGACGAATAGCACATGGTTTAACCATCATTATACTGCCCAAAGAGAATCTCAGAAAATCCACTGTATAGAAAATCTACATGGATCTCTTTGCAGTCTCAAAATCATGTGGCTATAGGAGCTGAAAAGGTGACAAATTTGGTACAAGTAAAAATTCAGCAATAACTAGTAGATCCAAAAAGGTGTTCACCATATCCTTTCCGACTGCCCATCTTCAGTTTTTACATTTACTTATTTTTGAGAGACAGAGCATGAAGAGGAGAAGGGCAGTGAGAGAAAGACACAGAATCCGAAGTAGGCTCCAGGCTCTGAGCTAGTGGTCAGCACAGAGCCCAATGCGGGGCTCAAACCCACAAACCGTGATATCATGACCTGAGCCAAAGTCAGACACTCAACTGACTGAGCCACCCAAGTGCCCTGCAACCTATAGTAGTTTCAAAAGAGGTTATTAACTGGGTAACAACCAAGTGGAGTTGATCAATATGACATGAGTGTAGGTAGGGACACAATTTAAAGTTAGGCAGAGGGGTGCCTGGGTGGCTCAGTTAGTTAGGCACCAGACTTCAGTTCAGCTCATGATCTCACAGTTCATGGGTTTGAGCCCTGCATCGGGTGCTATGAGCTCAGAGCCTGGCACCTGCTTTGAATTCTGTCTCTGTCTCCTCCTGCCTCTCCCCCACAAAGAAATATTTAAAATTTTTTAATAACAAAATTAAAAAAATTAAGTTAAGCAGAATATCCCAGACAAGTTATTCATTCTTCAGTTTTCTCACCCTCACACTGGTGTCTTTAACATAACAGTCCGTGTGAGTCACTACATCTGATTCTAAGTGAAAAGTTAAAGAGTTTGTGAGGTTCCAGGTTAGGCATTCATGAATGCTCCTAGGATCAATTATTCCCTACTCTGAATCTTGTTATTGTTGTGCTCAATGCTTCTCTAGTAGGAGGGCAAATAAAAGGAAACATAATGAAAAACTATATATCGCTGCTTCAAGAAAAATCTGGTGGCTATGAGGTTAAGGGGAGTTGGATGATCATAACTGTCACTGGGTATCCATGAAAGGGGGGGGCTTAGGGTACAATGGGAGTTAAAATCATTGTTCTGCCACTTCTTAGTGGAGGGGAAAAGGTTATTTAATCTATTTGGCCTCTAATTTTCTCATTTTTATTTTAATATTTATTTATTTTGACAGAGAGAGAGAGAAGAGAGCAGGGGTGGGGCAGAGAAAGAAGGAGGGAGAGAATCCCAAGCAGGCTCAGGCTCCCCACTCTCAGCACAGAGCCTGACATGGGGCTTGATCCATCAACTGTGAGATCATGACCTGAGGCAAAACCAAGAGTCCCATGTTCAACTGACTGAGTCACCCAGGTACTCCAAATTTTCTCATATTTAAAATGAGGATAACTTTTACTTCTCAGGACTATCGTAAAGATACAGTAGTATAGAGGATACTGTGCTGAATTGCATCATATGGGTTGAAATTCAACTGTTTAGAATCAAGAAATTCAGTATCTACCATTACCACAGGGTTGAGGGACAACTCTAAATCCATCCATCATCCAAGAACTATGCTGTGTTGTCACTGCTTTTTAAAAGCTTTTCATTCCTATCAATTGTAACAAAATATTTCATTTATTATTTCCATCTTAATGTGTGATCCAGCTTACTGAAAAGAAAGGTACCAAGATTTCCATAATATCACACTCTCTGTAAGCATCTGTCTTATTTCATCCTAACTTCATATAATATTAGAATTAGGAAAGGGATCCTCAGGCCACACACTGGGTTGTCTGATGTTTATATTCACACTCTGTAGTGCAATGGTTCTGACCTTTGTTGAGTCACAGTGTTCTCTGGGAATCTGATGAAAACTATGGTTTTTCTCAGCAAAAACAAATTCCCAACTGTGCCTAATTTTGCACATAATTTCAGATCAACCATGACCCTGTTGAAATCTATTCAAGGACAGAGGTTATGAGTACCATTTCTCCTTTAATCTCTGATAGTATTTGTGGATTACTAGCATAAAACAAAAATCTTGTGTCACTTTGTCTTCCTGAATTACTTTAATTTAGGGGTTTTTTTTTCATTGTCACTAAGAATAAAGGCATTTATAATAAGCCTTCCAGGACTTATTTTATGACCCTTGGCTTGCAATTCAATTGGTAACTGATCTGTGCTTATAACCACATTGATGCTGAATGAGCCATTGTTCCTAAGACTTACAGAGGTCAGCCAAGTCCTATCAATCTCCATAGTTTCCATTTTACTACTGGACATCTAACTACAAAGCAGAGGCTAAAAATAGATCAAGCCTAGTGTTTACATACATTCCACAGAATTGCATTTCTAACCCTAAGGATTGTAATCAACAACACTTTTCAGAGTCCAAAGAGATATTTCATTTATCAGGGAAAAAATGCTCCTCCATTTTGAGAAAACAAAAATACAACCTAAAGGAATTATGAAGATCCTGAAATGTTCAAAGAATATTATTTGCACCTGTTAGCTCTAGGTCTAAAAAAAGAAAAGCTAAAATAACCCCAGGATTAGGTTGGCTTTCTTTCCCTTTACATGCATTACACAAAGGAAAAAATATTGGTGTTTTCTTCCCTCTCTTGTTTCTAGGTCAACATTTCTAGGTTAGCATGTTTCTACCAAGAAGTCTGAGTTGTTCAACATTAAGCCATTAATGAATACCAACCTACCTACCTGCCTACATAAAATACAGACACAGTAGGAAAAAACATGATGTGAAGTTGAGTATAGAAAAATAATAACAGTTACATTTCTCAAGGTTCAGTTACTAATATTTAATATATCCAATTATAAAAATATGAACATTATGCATATGGTTAAAAGAAAAATTTGTTTAAAATTTTAACATAAAATTTAGCAATAAAGTTGAAGACGTAAAGATCTCTTTAAAATACAAATTGATAAAACTCTATAGATTCTATAGCCTTGGGGAAATGAAATAAGTACAGAAACAGTTATATTAACAACTACACAATAATGAAAATACCCATCTTGTACATCTTCTTCCATACACTCGGCACAGACAGTCTTGGAAAATTGATATTTAAAATGGAATCCTCCTCTATTACAAGACAGCTGCTTTCCTAAATGAGGCTCTTAATGTTCTATGGAACATTCTTCAGAACAAAATGATGCTGTCACATACACATGGTGCTAATTCCCCCCAACTTTCCTTTGGAAGGCAGGTCATTTGAAGCAAGTGCTAAAAAATGAATTCACCTTAGCGACAATATTTCCATATTTACAGCCAACACAAAGTCCTTCTGAATATCCCATGAAAGTGAGAGGGCAAGATGATCCTCTTCCATTTTAAATGGAATGTCACAACGTTGCCATCATGCACCCTAGGTAAGCCCCAGCAGAGCGAAGCCCCCAGGAGGTCCCTGTAGCGCCGAGAAACCGCAGCTGTGGGTCAGCTGCTGCTCCACCCAGTGGGGATTCAGGAATTTCTGCCTTCAAAAATCATCCTCACTTCGATTCATACAAACCGCTGTGTTAGTTCCTTAATATGTCTTTAAATCCCAGAAATAAACACTTTTCTAGTTGTCCTAAGAGATATTTTGTGGATGTAAATTTTATAAAACCTAAAATTATATTATTATGTTTATAACAAAAGAATGCAATTATGCCAGGTACTTGGGAGGGAATTCAAGGCAGCAAGCGGTTCTTTTTTTTTTTTAAACATTTTTTTTAGCATTTATTCATTTTTGAGAGACAGAGAGACACAGAGCATGAACAGGGGAGGAGCAGAGAGAGAGGGAGACACAGAATCT
>NC_043713.1:51712710-51722381 GCF_006229205.1 Suricata suricatta
GCTCCAGGCTCTGAGCTAGCTGTAGGCACAGAGCCCGATGCGGGGCTCAAACTCACTGACTGTGAGATCATGACCTGAGCCGAAGTCAGACACCCAACCAACTGAGCCACCCAGGCGCCCCAGCAAGCGGTTCTTTACCACACAGCCCAAAAATGTCTATGTATTCAAGTTCAGCAATTCCTTCTGCAGACTATAGATAGATTAAAACAAATTTTTTGTAATGTTTATTTATTCTTGAGAGACTGAGAGAGACAGAGTGTGAATGGGGGAGGGGCAGAGAGAGGGGAAGACACAGAATCTGAAGCAGGCTCCAGGCTGTGAGCTGTCAGGACAGAGTCCAATGCGGGGCTCAAACCCACAAATCACAACATCACAACCTCAGCAAAAGTTGAGTGCTTAACTGACTGAGCCATTTAGGTTCCCTGGATTTTTAATAAAATCACATGAATCTTCCAAGTGTGTTTTTGATTCCCATGAAACATTTCATTATGGATATCAAGAAAATAAAAATTGGCTTGGGCTAAAAAAGTAAGCCTCTGCATCAGGCTGGAACTAAAGACACAGAAGCCAATTGCAAAGTTCACAGAACACAGCTCTCCCAGGGACACTGCTGCTGTGAAACGTTGTGGTAACCTCCTTCTTTGTGGACTACAGACACTGAGAAATTTTCTTCCATAATATGAAAAATTATCAGTAAGTTTGCCATTTGAAATTTTATCAGGGAGAATGAGACATTGTACTCTTGCCTGGACGACCCCAGTCACTGTTAACACAGAGAAGCAGCCTCAGTTCCCAACCCTGGGGCTGAGCTCCCGCGTTAAGGGTATGTGGATACTACAGTCCTCGTTTATCTCAACTCCACTGTTTCCAGTAGAAACAGGACCCTGGGTTCACTTTGCAAACCAGACCTGCATGTAAACTCCACTCTTCCCAGAATGTCATAGTAACTCTCTTTCTCTCTGTGGCGTGGTCTCCCTCACTGCAATGGGTTGGTCACTCTACTTTTATCAGAACACAGGTTTGTTCCTGGTATTCTTAGGCTGACTGAGATAAGGGCTTGGCTTTCTTAAATGTTCGAGCTAAAGAAAGTATCTGCTGCCTGAACACTAGCTCAGAACTGGCTCTCAGATACTGAGAAAGTAGAACACCTCTCTGCTGTAGTTTGGGCGCCAGCGACGTGTGAATTTTAAATTCTATACTGGCTTCTCATCTAAGTAGAAACATTCTGAGGGCCAGGAAACTTGCTGTGAGTGTCGAAATGATATTTTCTGGCTCTACTGCAGCTGAATGTTGAAATCAATCTGTGGCAAAACTTCTCTGCTTCTAGCAATATCACAGTTGGCGATGCAAGCAAGACACGCCAGTGTGATTATAAAGTGTGAAACTTAAAGAGAATGTAAAGGGAACCAGGTAGACAGAAGTCCCAGGTCTCCCAAATACACGGCCTCACTGCACACTTGGTTTAAATGTAGGGCTGCCAGATTAAAAAGAAAGAGAAACCTGATGTAGGAGCGTTATTCAGAAAACATGCCTTTGCCCTAAGGTGGCAAGGCTGTTCTTGACATACCCGTGGGAGTAGCCATAATCATAGGCTGAGGCTGTCTTCCGACTGGCGGCAAATGCATGGGAGGACGCAGTGGCCCGGGAGGCCTGCTGCTGGTACGAGGCGGCAGACGCCTGGCTGAAGGCCTCGGATTCCTGGCGGTGCGCGGCCGAGGACCTGGTGCTGTAGGCCGTCGAGCCGTGGGTGTAGATGGCAGAACTTTTCTTCTCCTGCTGGTAGTGGCTCACGGTGGTGCGAAGGTCCTTGTTGCGGTAGCTGCTGTCATAGTGCTGGTGGAGTTTCTGATAGAATGGCAGAGACATGGTGTGCCCCGGAGGGAACCAGGTAACCTACAAGAAAGCAGCAAGTTTTGAGTGAACTATTAAGTAAAAAGTGGAGTGCCTGGGTGGCTCGGTCATTAAGCATCCAATTCCTTTTAATTTTTTAATGTTTATTTATTTATTTTTGAGTGAAAGAGAGAGAGAGAGAGAGATAGGCAGAGAGAGAGGGAGAGAGAGGATCCCAAGCAGGCCCTGCACTGTTAGCACAGAGCCCAATTTGGGGCTTGAACTCATGAACCGTGAGATCATGACCTGAGCAGAAACCAAGAGTCAGACGCTCCTCCACTGAGACACCCAAGCGCCCCTAAGTGTCTGATTCTTGATTTCGGCTCAGGTCATGATCTCACAGTTTCATGAGTTTGAGCCCTGTGTCAGGCTCTGTGTGCTGACTGCTCAGGGCCTGCTTGGGATTCTGTCTCCTTTTCTCTCTGCCCCTCTCCTGCTCACAATCTCTCTGTCTCTCTCTCAAAAGAAAGAAAGAGAGAAAGAGAAAGGGAGAGAAAGAAAGAAAGAAGTTATCTAAACTAATATGTAAAAATTAATGTTCTTATCCTTTCCAAAGAGCAAATGGAAAATGATGTGAAGGTTAACTTAACTGGGTACTCAGCAAACTTTCTACTTCAAGGCCCATATGAACCCCCTCCTGCCATTAGCCCTTCTATTAGGGCCCGTTTATTTTTTTTCTTTGTTTTAATATTTAGGAGGTCTTTACAAAGTTTCCTTACCCTGGCTATTTGCCTTTTCCTCAGACCTTTCATGTTTTCTGGCATTTCATTCTGATGGGGGCTTTTTCTGGGAGATTATATAATAATAGAGAGTCTGTGTATAGTCAATGTGGTTTTCATTTGACAAATAATTACTGAGCACCCACTATGAGCCTGGTACTGTTTAAGCATAAGAAATACACAAATAAACACAACAAGCAAAATCCCTGCTCTGATAACCTTATATATTCTTATATTCTATAGCAGGAGATAGCCAATAGGGAAAATAAGTAAAATGTAAGGTAAACAGAATGTGTTAAATGCTACAGACAAAAACAAAGGAGGAAGAAAAAACAGAAAAAGGAAGTTGGGATGCAATTTTAAACAACCTCATTAGAGATGGCTTCTGAGCATGAAAGTGACATCCGAGCATGAGAATATCAGAGGAAGAGTGTTTTAGATGGAAGACCATTAAAGACACGAGGGTGTGAGCATGGCTGTTGTACTCCAGGAGTAGCAAATGGCAGTGAGGCTGTAAGAAGTGAGCAGGGTGCAGGGAGAGGTATAGGAGAGCAGCTGTTGGGGGTGGGGGGGGTGTAGACAGCATAGGGCCCAGTAAGTGACTGAGGGACTTTGTCTTTTCTCTGAAAGAGCAGAAAAGCCATCAAAAGGTTCCAAGCTGAGACTCACTCTGGCTGAGGATAGGCTACTGCCGGACAAGAAGGAAAGCCAGGGAACCAATTAGAAGGCTGTTATGGGGGTGCCTGCCTGGCTCAGTTGGTGGAGCATGTGGCTTTTGATCTTGGGGTTGTGGGTTCATGCCCCACATTGGGTGGAGAAATTACTTAAAAGTAAAACCTTTAAAAAATAAAAATAAGTTTAAGAAGGCTGTTCTGAACTGAGTTGTATTCTCCCAGATTCATATGTTGAAGTCCAACCACCAGTACTTCAGAATGTGACTGTATTTAGATACAGGGTCATTACAGAGGAAATGAGGTTAAAAGGAGATCATTGGGTTGGGCCCTCATTCAGTATGATGGATGTCCCTATAAGAAGAGGAGATTAGGACACAGACATGTACATATACAGAAGAAGACTCTATGAAGAGGGACAAGAAGATCATCTACAAGCCAAGAAGAGAGGCCTCAGAACAAAACAACTCTGCCAATACCTTGATTTCAGATTTCTAGCCTCCAAAATTGTGAGATGATACATTTCTGTTGTTCAAGCCACCTAGTCTATGGTACTTTGTTAGGGCAGCCCTAGCAAACGAATCCAAAGGCCACTGCAATAATCCAGGCTAGAGATGACAGTGGTGGCAGTGGAAGGTGTGAAAAATAATCAGATGCTGCCCATGTTTTGAAGATAGAACCAATGGCATTTGCTGAAAGTTCTGAATCAGGGTGTGAAACAAAGAGAGGGGTGAGAGATGATGCTGAGGTTTTCATCTGAGCAACTGGAAGAATGAAGTTGTTAATTGCGATGGGCAGGAGTGTAAGAAAGCAGTCAGGGATGGAAGAGCAGGAGGTGGGTGTGAGATATACTACAACTGAGACACCTGCTAGACATCCAGGTGGAGACGCTCAGGTGGATACGTGACTGTGGAGCACAGGGTAAAGGTCCAGGACGGACACATACATTTGGGAGTCAGCAACATATAGATGGTATGTAAAGCCAAAAAATAGATAAGAATGATCGTAAATGGAAAAGGAAGTCCTAGGACAGAGTCTTGGAATTTACTTATATGGCTGACCCTTGAACAATGGCAGGGGTTAGAGGTGCCCACCTCCGCCTGCACCCACACAGTGGAAAATCCATATATAACCTCCACCTCCCCCAAACTTAACTCCTAATATCCAACTGTTGACTAGAAGCCTTACTGATAATATAAACAGTAGATTAACACATATTTTGTATATTATATGTATTATATACTATATTATTATAATAAAGTAAGTGAGAAAAAAGAAAATATTAAATCAAAAAGAAAATACTTTTACAGTATTGTACTATATTTATCAAAAAAAGTTTGTGTATAAGTGGGGCCATGCAGTTCAAACCCATGTTTAAGGGTCAACTGCATTATCCTGTAATGAGCTCTCTCGAATCTCATCAATGGTTCCAAAAGGTATAGCGTCAAACCAGGCAAATTATTTGCTCCAATAAGAATATGAAGGCTTCTAGTCTTCTTATATAAAGAAGTAAGAAAGTCAGCGTAGAAGTTTGCACTGTGAACTTCAGCTAACAGTTCAAGTGACAGTCAAAGATAAGTACTGTAGCATAGAGGGGAGGCCTCACATTGTATGAGCCTTCTTCAATAACGTCTCCACTGGCAGGAGTCTTATCAGCCACACTGACAATGCTGGAGGAAGTAACAGTTTTACAGAAGTCCCTCCCCCTTTTTTAATACTTTTATGCATGTTCTGAAATGTGATTTCTAAATTTTACAAGTAAAATTGGTTGTGAGGTAGTCAGTTTTTTCCAAATCTCTTTTTGGATTATTTTAAATGAGGAATGAATCCTTTTAAAGTTGCCATATTTTTTGTCAGGTTTAAATCAACGTTTTATTTAGACTCTTTTATAAGTCAGCATGTGTTCCCTAGGGAAGAAAATCCAGTAAACTCCACTCCAGAAATATTTATCTTGGGGCTCATGGAAGATATCAGTCTACATGGCATTTCCCAAGAGGAAAAAAATAGCTACTAGCAAGCAACTTTGCTTCAACCTTTAAATAGACTATCTTCTGTCCTAAAATATACAGAATAAATACCATATGTAGTAAATAATTAGATCACTTTTGATTCAAAAAGAATTCAAATATAGAAATATGTTAGGCAGTTATAAAGATAATAGATAAGTTTCTTTAAAGATACATACTACATTGCAACA
Source organism: Suricata suricatta (assembly GCF_006229205.1). NCBI lineage: Eukaryota > Metazoa > Chordata > Mammalia > Carnivora > Herpestidae > Suricata > Suricata suricatta. The sequence goes on from NC_043713.1 coordinate 51,718,188, forward strand.
TGGCAAAGGTTATTTAAAAGATGTCCAAACAAATGAATGACCTTCCTATGTATTATGTTATAAGACAAGTTCATATAAGCTCAGATGACTTGAAATTTTAAAATCCTTAAATATTTTGCCCCAAGTCCATTTTCTACTCTATTTCTATTTTCTACTCTTTATTTCTATTTTGCCCCAATTCTGTTTTCTACTTTTATTTCTACTTTGCCCTTAATATATTTATTTTTTACAGTACTTAATATTTCACGCACATCCACAATGTATTACAAGTAAACAGGGTCTGGCTTTTAGTTATCAGAGCTGCTTGCCACTGCTCTGACCTCTGGAACGAAGGTACAACTACCTTCTCTTTGTCCCCAACACGTGACAGCGAGAGTATGCTGGGAGGAAGGATGGCTTGGTTGTCTTCCGTTCCTGTAAGACCAGCACTTTCTTTCTGAATATAATTTGGGAATTTTGGGAGAACTACTAATTTCATAATTGTAATCCTGAGATGATACTTTTGTACAAGCATTAGAGGTCAAAAGTTGCTTAAAATCATTCACAGAAAAGTGTTAACTTTAGGATCATTATGTGGGGATCTGTGTTGCTCCTAGACTGTTATTTAACCATTTTCAGGTCAGAAATATAATGCACTCTTACAATTATCCACATGGCATTGACAGAACAAAATCACTGAATTTGAAATTAGAGACTTCGGAGTTAATTTACCTCCTTTTGGCCTAATTTATAATCAGGGAATATTGCAGGCATGTGGAAAACACATTACTTGCTGTCATCTTATCCATTCCAGATTTCAACCAAACTACAGAACTATAACTTGGAAAGAGTACTGGACTCACACTTACAGTTTCACCTGAGACAGATATGATCTCCTTTTAGTTCCAGGAGCAGTAGCTTAACTTAAAAAGAACAGTGTGATATGAGAGAATAGCTGTGCCAGCAAAAACTGGCACCCTGATGCTTTTGTCTTCCTTCCCAGGGGCTCCACTTTCCTATTTCTCTGCTATTCTGACAGCTCCTTGAGCAAGCCACTGAGCTCACAAGATTGAAACCACACACAGGCAATGCTGTTAAGCACCTAAAATATCAAGTGCATTCTTTCGCTTCAATGCCACACTTACCAGTTTGCAAAGGAGCGATGGTGGTGCAGATGCTTCGAGGTGGCTGTGGAGCTGGATGAGAGAATGAAAAGCCCACGTAGGTTGAATCCAAAAAAAACGTGAAGAGGCAGGACTAAAGACAGGACTCTGGGGACCAGTTCAAAAATAATGCATGTGGTCAGGCTGTAGAATGTCAGAGCCACACAGCCAGCCTTTTATGGCCAAGAAGGCAGACAAATATAGCAGCAAGTGGATGGGGCGGGTAGTCCTAACTGAGAGGAAGAGACAGGCACTGGCAGGTAGCTGCCTCAGTCATTAATAACATTAATGCCAGGCAATGGGTCTGTCCTGATTTAACCAAATGCAGGATTTTTCTGAGGCTGGAAGAGCTATTTTCAATATCTCTTTTATTGCTGGATATTTAAACGTGTAATGGAAAAAGGAGTTTGTGTTGTGAACTAAAAATAGGTGTGGTAATCTGATTCCTAAAATGGACTTCATGGAATTTTAATGCCAAGATATGGTTCTGGGTGTGCTGTTCATAACACATGTACAGTACATTTAAAAGGCACAAGGTGAAAAAAAAACTGGAGGCCAACTAAAGACAAAACAAGTTAAAAGTGGGTCACATGTGGTGGCAATTTTGGCCTGACAATACACAGTCACTGTTTCTCTATTGTGAGGGAAATTTTCAAAGTCACAGCCTCAGGCTTGTGTATTTGAATCCCTTTTTTTCATTAATTAAAGCCTTTGAGAAGCAACATGTTTTTCTCTTTGCCAAAGTCACAGTAGGATCAGATTATCTAACAAGAGATTCTTTTTTTGTTTTTCAGACTATAAAACAAATTAACAGGTGGTATAACCTGGTGCTCAGAGCCTACATTTTGGATTCAGACTAAGAGCTAGATTTCCTGGCCGTCGATGCAACCTCAAGCAATTTATTTCTCCTTCCTAAGCTTCATTTTCCTTCTCTACAAAATATATCCAAATTATGAGAATGCTGTAGAGATTCAATGCGATAATGCATTTAACCCCGTGATACCGCATAATAGTAAACATCAACTATTATTACTGATAGAAATAATTTAAAAGCTCATTGTTCAGATATAGGTACTGAGTGGGTTAAGTTCTGAGCTAATATACAGTGATCCCACCTCAACTGAATACAGATCACTTGTAACTAGAAAAATATTAAACAGACCCAATATTGCAGTCTATAATTACTTTGTTGATGATAACTACAGTTAACACCGAGACACTGTGATAGGCACTTTATATACAGTCCCTCATTTAATTCTCATAATTTCCTGCAAGCTAGGTATCATGAGTTTTACTATATAGCCAAGGAAATCAAGGTTTTGAAAGTCAAAGCTTCATGTTCCTCAAGCATCCATGTGTTCTCTAAACAGCCAATCTAGAATGGTAGTGGTTCTGATTTTTATCCACCAGGCACCAGAATGGTTCCCAGGCGGCTGTTTCTGTAGAGAGAACATTTTTCAAGTCTACGGCCATCCCACCTTGAACGCGCCAATCTTGTCTGACCTCGGAAGCTAAGCAGGGCTGGGCTGGGTTAGTACTTGGATGGGAGAACACGTCCCAAATCTTCTCAAAACAGGAGAGAGAAAAAAATTAACTAAAGTAAGAGATACAAATTATCATAATACTAGCTAATATTTAATGACCATTTGCTATATATCAGGAATTAATGCTAACTACTTTATAGTATCTTATTGGGACATTGCATATACATAAAAACATTTTGTGGATTATAAAGTTGAGATTTAGAGAGGCTGATATTCTTTTTTTTATTTTTTTAATGTTTATGTTTTGTGAGAGAGAGAAAGAGCACGAGCACGAGTAGGGGAGGGACAGAGAGAGAGACACACACACACAGAATCTGAAGCGGGCTCCAGGCTCCGAGCTGTCAGCACAGAGCCTGACGTGGGGCTCAAACCCACAGACTGTGAGATCATGACCTGAGCTGAAGCCAGATGCTTAACCAACTAAGCTACTCAGGTGCCCCAAGGGGGTAATATTCTTAAAATCACATAACTAGAATGTGACAAAAGATTTAAATTCATTTCTATTCTACACAGAGCATAGTCTCCTATATTTCATACTATACTGTCTTTCAACAATGTGTGTGTGTGTGTGTAAATAGATAGAGCCATATACTAGTAATGCCCATCAAAAGGTAGACCTGTTACTAAAGAATTTTGTAATATTTCCTATGCAACAGACAATTATTTATCCGATCAAGATATACTAGCTACAAAGTCAATACCTTAAAATATTTACCAAACTTTGATTCCAGTTAAAAATACAAAATTAGAAGTTCCACACACACTTGTGGAAAAATTGAAATATTATCATTTATACACCAACACTCAGGATTCCAGTGAAAGCCAAATAGTTTATTTCAAACAAGCATATAGGATTTGACAAAACAGCATGAGCTAGAACCAGCTTAGTTTATCAAGTGATATTTCTGCTATAGCATCATCTGGATTCATCCTTTCCTAACAACATATTTACTTAAAATACAGCTATACAGGGGTGTCTGGGAGGCTCAGTCAGTTAAGCATCTGACTCTTGATTTTGGCTCAGGTAATGATCTCATGGTTGGTGAGTTTGAGCCCCGCATTGGGCTCTGTGCTGACAGAGAGGGATTCTCTCTCTCTCTCTTTCTCTCCTTTCTCTGTGCTCCCCCACCTCTTGAAACAAACATTAAAAAAATAACTTCTAGCTATCCAAATTATATACATACTGTGGTGTACCCCATAATTAAAACTAAAATTAAAGAAGAAAAATTTAGCTGGTCTCATAAAAATCAATTAATTTGATTCAATCATGATTCCCTTATAGATGAAAAATCATCTTGCCAACTACTCTGATATAATCATAAAGCCCTTACAGATGTATAATTATTCTGAAAACTTAATGAAATGCTAACCAAGTATTGATTTAAATTTCCTAGGAAACCATCTAATGGAAATGGCTTTTAAAAAAGCATTTACTGGTTCCCCCCCCCCCCCCATAGGAAGTGTGTCTTGGGCTTTTCCCTTATTATTTTCTTTACTTTTTTTTTTTT
>NC_043713.1:51722481-51765186 GCF_006229205.1 Suricata suricatta
ATATATTGTATCATTTATCTTGAATGTATCATAGATAAGCTGCTATATAACGATTGCCACTTCAGATAGCTGTGAAATTAGGTGATTAACTAGTTGTTACTTAACCTTCTAATTTCTATATAAGTCTAATTACATGAAACAGAAGTTGGTGTTTTGATTTTTTACTTTGCTTTTCTGTTTGGAGTGTCATTGCAACTACTGTATTGTAAATGATGGAAAATAATTGCATATGTTAAAAAAATATGAAACTTTATAAAGTAAAAAAAATAAATAAATAAAATTAAAAAAATAAAATAAAATTTAAAAAAAGCATTTAAACTATAAAAGTCTGGAAATTTTAAAAAATATTTGCTTCTAGAATTACTGGCTTTTTAAAAGCAATTTTAAAGTAGAAACATTCTCTCTTCAAACTGACTTTTAAGGGTATTAATATTTTGGGGTACCTGGCTAGCTCAGTTGGAGAGTATGATCTGGGGGTTGTAAGTTTGAAGCCCATGTTGGGTATAGAGATTACTAAAATAAATAAACAGTATTAATCTTTTTAATGCTTATAGTTATTATATAGCATAATCATATATTTTATGCATGATATTATTATGTTATATTAATTACATTAATATTTATAAAAATTAAGGGTGAAATGAATGTAACTAACAGTAGTATATCCTAAAGGCAAAAATAAATAGGGGTGCCTGGGTGGCTCAGTCAGTGGAGCATCCAACTTCCGCTCAGGTCATAATCTCACAGTCCGTGAGGTCCATGGGTTCGAGCCCCACATTGGGCTCTGTGCTGATAGCTCAGAGCCTGGAACCTGCTTTGGATTCCGTGTCTCCCTACCTCTCTGCTCCTCCCCGACTTGTACTCTGTCTCTCTTTCTTTCAAAAATAAACAAACATTTAATAAAATAAATGTTTAAATTGTATTAGCCACCTAATAAATTGCATTTTATAGTAGAAGAGGGGGAAAAGAGCAAATCATTATTCTATGTATGAAGGAATAAGCAAGAATATTCTTGAGGCATCTGGGTGGCTCAGCTTGTTGAGCGTCCAGTTCATGATTTCAGTTTGAGTCATGATCTCATGGTTGTGGCATTGAGTCCCATGTGGGGCTCCACAGCCTGCTTAAGATCCTCTCTCTTCCCAGGACACCTGGGTGGCCCAGTCAATTAGGCATCCGACTCTTGGCTTCAGCTGAGGTTATGATCTCACAGTTTGGTGAGTTTGAGCCCAGCATCAGGCTCTGTGGTGGCAGCACAGAGGTTCTCTCTCCCTCTCTCTGACCCTCCCCCACTCATGCTGTCTCTGTCTCTTTCGAAAATAGACTTCAAAAAATAAATTCTCTCTCTCCCCTTCCTCTGCCCCTCCCAGCTTGTACTTTCACTCTCCCTCTCTCAAAAAGAAACAACAAAAAGATAAACCAAAAAAGTAATTAAAATAAATATTCTTTAGAAATGAAATGTAAACAAAACAAAAACTAAATTCTAATTGATATCGATTTTTTCTAAAGTTTCTGGTTGTAGTTAACAAGTACAATGCAGGCATCAACAATATGGAAAAAGAAAGAGTATGTATTGAAAACCTACTATATCACACACTGTGTCATGTCCCAGGGTCCAGAGGTGACTTACTCATGTCCCCAAAGTAGCCACTGTGTAGTTGGGTAGACAAAGTTGGGTAGTTACTTAAAAATAATTATGGTACCATGGCATAAGGTGACATCTGCCATTTTACCCTGTATAATTTGCCAGCTCCACTCCATTCTACTTCCAATCTTACAGACCCAAATACTATATAATGAGTATTAAGCATGACATTTTCTTTATTATATTGGCTAGTAAGCATGCCTGCCTTTCCCTGGAGGGAGACACTCTTTCTATTTTCAAAGGCTCTTCATTACACAAATATCCCTGAAAAGATAGTCTAGAACAAATGGAAGCCTGGGCCTACTTGCAACATATACAGAAACATGACAGACCCATGAGAATTGCCTCCCAACAACTAACATACATTATTTTTGCAAAAACAATAACTTTTTCTTCTTTTTTGCCTTAGTTTTTAAGTAGGCTCCATGCCCATCAGTGGGTTTGAAGTCATGACCCTGGGATCAAGAGTTGCATGCTCCACCAACTGAGCCAGTCAGGCCACGCCCCCCTTCTTCTTCTTCTTCTTCTTTTTTTTTTTTTAAGTGAGAACAAAGCTAGGGGTCCCTGGGTGGCTCAGTTGGTTAAGCTTCCAATTCTTGAGTTAGGCTCAGGTCATGATCTACAGGTCATGAGCTTGAGCCCCATGTAGAGCCCCATGTAGAGCCCCATATCATGTTCTGTGATGGGTGTGGAGCCTGCTTGAGAGTCTCTCTCTCCCACTTTCCCTCTCCTGCTAGCTCATGTACCCATGCATATACTTGCCTTTAAATAAATAAATAAATACTAACCAGGCTAACGAGGGACAGATCTGAATCTCCAATTTCATTTTTGACAGTTTTAGAGTAGTAGAATTTACACATCACAAAATTCACCCATTTTAAGAGTAAAGGTCAACGAGTTTTAGTAAATTTATATAGTTGGGAAACCATCCCCAAAATACAGTTTTAAAACACTTTTATCACTGGAAAAAGTTCTCTTATGCCAGTTTGTAGTTAATCACTGGTCCTATCCACAGCCTAGGCAACCACTGACCTGGCTTTCTGTCTCTATAGTTTAGTCTTTCCTAGAAATTTCACATGAATGGGATCATATAATAGGTATTCCTTTATGTCTGGGTTTTTTCTCTTAGCAAGATATTCTTGAGATTTATCCATGTTGTTGCAAGATTCGGCAGCTTGTTTCCTTTTATTGCTGAGAAATATTTCACTGTAAAATATACCATATTTTGCTTATCCATTCATCAATTAATGGACTTCTCATTGTGTCCAGTTTTGGGCTATTGTGAATAATGCAATCTTGAATTTTTAAATATATTTGTCCTTAACCACACTTGGTCTCACAGATAACAAGTATCAAAACACTGACCAAAAAGTATTGATATCTAACACTTACATAGTACTAATTATTTTCCAGGTGGTATTATAAGTGGTTTATATGTATTAACTTCTTTATTCCTCAGAATACTATGAGGTAGGTGCTATTATTATTGTACACTTTCACTAATGAGAAAACTGAGATACAAAGAAGTTCAGTAACTTGCTCGAGTACATACAACTAAAAAGTGTTAGATATTGTGGTAATTATTTCACAATATATGTGATTCAAGTTGTTATGCTGTACATTTTATTTTATTATTCTTTTTAAAAGTAGGCTCCACACCCAGTGTGGGACTTTAATTTACAATCCTGAGATCAAGAATTGCATGCTCTACCAACTGAGCCAGCCAGGCTGGCTGCACATTTTAAACTACATTGCTGAATGTCAATTATATCTCAGTAAAACAGAAAAAAATGTTAAGAGTGAGGATTCAAACTGAGATAATCCAGGAGCACCTAGGTGGCTTAGTCAGTTGAGCCTCCAACTCTTGATCTTCTCTCAGGTCATGATCCCATGGTTGTGTGATTGAGCCTCACACTGGGATCTGTGCTGAGAATAGAGCCTGCTTAAAATTCTCTCTCTCCCTCTCTCTTCTCAATTCACATGCTCTTTCTCTCTAAGAAAAAAATTTAAAATTAAATAAAAATCCTTAAAAAAAACTATGTTCAAATTCAGATAACCCAGATCCAGACTTCACCTACTTATCAGTGTACAATACTTGCTCATAACTAAAACAATCCACTTGTGATAAAATTCTGTAACTCTTTCTATTCTTTTAATAATGTAGATACTAGTTTACATTTGAGGCAGACATATATCTTCAAGTATTAACTTGATTATGTTCTTTGTTTCCTTCTCTCTCTTTCATACTTTGAGAGTCCCTTCCCCTTTCTCTACCAGTCCACACTGAAACAGAAACAAAGATGGACAAACAAAACAAACCTTCAGACTTAGGAGTTTCAGGTACAAGCTCACAGAGCTAGCTTTTCCTATCCTGCTCACCAGATAATACTGAGCCTAGACAAGAAGAGGCAAAAGGCAGAGTAGCACTAGAGCAGGGGAGCAAGGACCAATAGAAGGAATGGGGTGATCCTTAACCCTGAAGGAAAAGGGCCTTTGGAAGAAAGAACAAGGGAGTAGAGATAAAAATAAGGGTTAATTTATCTTTAAAAATGAATCTTGGAGCATCTGGGTGGCTCAGTCAGTTGAGCATCTGACTCTGATTTTGGCTCAGGTCATGATCTCAGAATCATGGGATCCAGCCCCAAGTCAAGCTCTTTGGTGAGCATGGAGTCTGCTTACAATTCTCTTCCTCTCTCTCTCTCTCTCTCTCTCTCTCTCTCTCTCTCTGTCTCTTCCTCTGCCCCACTTCCCCACTCATATACACTCTCTCTCAATCTCATAAACAAAACAAACTCCTAACTTGGAAGGCATTAAGCTAAGTGAAATAAGCCAGGCACAAAGGACACATGTTACTTCTATTTACATGAGGTACCTAGGTCAAATTCATAGAGACAGAAAGTAGAATGGTAGTTGCCAGAGGCTAAGGCAGTAGGGTGGAGGAAATGGGGAATTAGTGCTTAATGGGAAGAAAATTTCAGTTGAGGAAGATGAAAAAGCTCTGGAGACAGATGGTGGTGATAACTGCACAGCAGTGTTAATGTACTTAATGCCACTGAACTCTGCGACTTAAAAATGGTAAATTCTGTGTTGTGCATGTTTTACCACAATTTTAAAACAGGGACTTCTGATTCATCACTGTTCAGCATGAACAGCTCACAGTTCAGGAATCTGGACATGGATCACCCCATTCCCCATAAAAGAGATGGGAGACTAGGGGAACTGGGCCACTTCAGGCAGAGGACAGAGCATGAAGGAGGACAATGCCCCTCCCAAGGAGGAACTCAACAGTGTCAGCTGGGAATCTCTTGGTGAAGAGAGCAACAGACACACCACTATCACACCTGGTTCTCATCAGTGTGGATACACGATGCTCTACCTTGTCCAGAGATATCCAATAACAATTAACAAATGCACTGTACATGGGAGTCCTAGTCCTTAAATACTGGACACATGGGTGTTTCCAGTTATTCATCAAGACTAGCAGTCAGGGTTAGGAATTAGGAACATCTTCATTTTCAACTCAACTCTTTTATTACATCTATGTGTGTTCCCTTCAGAGGCCCTTCTCGGGCTCTGTTTCTTCATAGTTCCCCTAAAGGAGTGGGACTGGAAGAGTGGTTCTCCTTCCTTACTACACATTAGAATAGCTAAGAAGCTTCTAAACTTCTCTCGCTCAGACCATATTTTAGGACAATTACCTCAAAATCTCCGGGCAAGGGACACAAGAGTTTCTAAAAGCTCCTAAATGATTCTAATATGCAGCTTAAAGGAAAAATAATCTCTTAGATCTCTTTCCATTCTAAAATGATGAAAGCCTCTGAATTAAAAAGCAAGCTATAGGGGCGCCTGGGGGGCTCAGTTGGTTGAGTGTCCAGCTGCAGCTTAGGTCATGATCTTGCAGTTTGTGGGTTTGAGCCCTGCATCAGGCTCTGTGCTGACAGCTAGCTCAGAGCCCGGAGCCTGTCTTCAGATTTTGTGTCTCCCTCTCTCTCTGACCCTCCACTTTTCATGTTGTCTCTCTCTCTCTCTTTCTCTCAAAAAAAAATACAACATTAAAAAAAATTAAAAAGAGAGCTATAAATATTTTGTACAAATAGAGGTTTTCCTTTTCAATTACCTCCTTGGGAAGTATTTTCCCAGAAAGGGACTATGAATTAAAGGAAATGTTTTGTGAGATTGCTATTTGGAATAATTAGGTTATGCCATCTACCAAATAAGAATATGCTCTTTCTTCATGGCCACATCAATACTGCAATATGTAGAATTTTATTTAAATTTTTATTTTTTATTTTAATTTTTAAATGTTTTTTTATTTTTGAGACAGTGAGAGACAGCATGAGCAGGGGAGGGTCAGAGAGAGAGGGAGAATCTGAAGCAGACTCCAGGCTCTGAGCCAGCTGTCAACACAGAGCCCGACACAGGGATAAAACCCACAAACCGTGATATCATGACCTGAGCTAAAGCTGGACACTTAATTGACTGAGCCACCCAGGAGCCCCTTTTATTTTATTTTAGAAAGAGAGCATGTACTCTAGCAGGAGAGAGGGGCAGAGAGAGAAGGAGAGAGAGAATCCCAACCAGGCTCCATGTTGTTGGTGCAGAGCCCAATGGGGGGCTTGATTTCACAAACTGAGATCATGACCTGAGCTGAAATGAAAAGTCAGACACTCAACCAATTGAGCCACCCAGACATCCTTAATTTTAATTTATTTCAGCAAATTTAACAGGTGTGGAATAGATTTCATTGCTATTTTTATTTCATTTTTTTCATGTTTATTTATTTATTTTGAGAGAGAGGAAAGAAAATTACAAACAGGCTCCATGCTGTCAGTGCAGAGACCAACAGAAAGCTTGACCTCACAAATTGAGATCATGACCTGAGCTGAAATCGAGTTAGATGCTTAACTGACTAAGCCACCAGGTACCCCCTCATCGCTATTTTTAAATGGATTTTAAAGATTCTTTGTGAGGCTGGACATTTCTTTCAATGTTAGCTAACTATTTGGTTTTCCTCTGTGTGAGCTATCTGTGTGCTAGATACTGTACCATGCTTTACATGTGTTTTGATTTTTTTTAATTATACAAGGCAGTTATTATCCCCAAATTATAAATGAGAAAACTAAGATTCAGATAGGTTAGGCAAGTTACCCAAAGTCACATAGCTAATAAAGGGTGGAGTTGGTATTTGAATCTACCTCCATCTGGCTCTCAAAAACTACTTTCTTTACTGGACCGGTAAACACTCAGTGGCTGCTCTGCTCACAGTACGTGCTGACGTTTTACAGCATGTGATTCCTGCTCTCTGACCCACAGTGATGGGTCATCGCAGACCTAAAAGTAACTGATGTATATCCTTGCCAGTAACCTATGTAAGGCCTGGTTCAAAAGGGGAGCCAAACCAATCACATTCCTCTCTTGAGAATTTGAATTTGGAAATGTTCAGCATCAATGCATTTAATAGAAGGAGCAAAAGTGGAAAAGGTAAAATGAAGAGTTGCCTTGTGAACACTGGAATCAGAGGAGCCATGACAAGTTGAAATCATAAGGGACGAGAAACTAGGCTTAGCACAGAAGGATGATTGGTAGAGAGGAAACTACGTAGATGTGCTCAAAGAAGCAGAGACCTAATCAGATAACAATCATTTGGCTCATGAGAGAAAAACCGAAGAGTCAATACCTCAAAACTACCTCTGTTTTCAGTAACTCTCTAGTTTAGATGCTGTTCATGTATATCACCAACCTGGTATCCTTTTTTTTTAGAGCTAACTGGACTGTGTCTCTATTCCTTGGTATAGAACAAGTCAAAATAAAACACTCTTCATTAAATTAAAAAAATATTCTGAATATTAAGTTTTATCTGTCATATTGATCATAAAACATTTCCATTTCAATTCTTTTTCTTGATTTCACTACATTTGGACTTTTGTAAAAGTAGAACCATCAATCTGATAGTAACATTTTCGCAGGTCACAAACTTGCATTTGCACAAGCAATAGGGACAGAAAGCAGAGAGTGGTTGCCTGAAGACGGGGGAGGAGAGAAGTGGGAGGAGACAGGAAGGATGGATTTACAAATAGGCATGAAGAAATCTTGGGGTGATAGATGTGTTCAATATCTTGAATGTGGTGAAGATTTCGCAAGTGTACATATGTGTCAAAACTTAGGATATGGTACATTTAAATATGTTTGGTTTACTGTATGCCAGTGATGCTGTAGTTAAACCATTTTTAAAAACATATATATTCTTCTTTCCAGTTAAGATACTTCTACAATTCTATTTCATTCAATTTAGCATGCTTAACGCTTAATTGGAACTCACCTGCAATTTATTGTGGTTTATGCTATGAGAACTTAGCCCGTTTGTTTTTCTCAGTTTTAATATTCTCTTTTTCAACTACATTTCATAAATAGTTATTTCTTGCACTACCGTTTATTACACTTGGGAAGTCATGTGCTGAGCCTATAATTTTTAATTTATTCCTATCAATATTTTTCATTCCTTGGCCAATTTTTCTATTTTTAAACCTAATACTATCTGGTTTGGAGGTATGGAATTTTGTTCCTTTGTGATATTTGTAATGTTTTTAAGTCAGGTAAAGGACTTTAAATTAGGCAGGGGTGCTAATGTTAGTTTTCTCTCTCACACACACACATAAAGATGTTCTTGAATACTTACACAAAATAAACTTCATGTAGCTATTATACACATTATTTTAACAAACATCTGATGCAGTTTATATGAAAAGAGTTTAAATAGAATTACTATAACAATTAACAGGGTTAACATATGGGGTGCCTGGGTGGCTCAGTTGACTAAAGGTCAGGTTTTTGACCTCAGCTCAGGTTATGATCTCATGGTTCATGGGATCCAGTCCGCGTTGGGCTCTGTGCTGACAGCATGGAGCCTGCTTGGGATTCTGTTTCTCCCTCTGTGTCTCTGCCCCCACCCTACTCATGTGCATGCACATGCATGCGCTCTCTCGCTTGCTCTCTCTCTCTCTCAAATAATAAATAAACTTTTAAAAAAATACTAGAGGAACACCAAGATTTTATTCACTGTCTCACCTGTCTTAAGCAATAATTTATATTGGGCCTATATATCCAAACAAGATCTAACCTGTCTATGGCTAATACAGCCACCACAACTACCTGTGTACCAAGAAAATTTTTATTCTGGACCTAGCCGGCCACACAGAAGTTTGATAACATATATCTGGTTGCATTTCAACACAGGACCACTTTCATCGTTTAACCACTTTCTAAGTCTCCTTTATTTTTTTCTACTACCTTTGCCTCAAAGTTCTTGAATAAGGTTTACAGTTTGAACTTAGGTTTAATTGAGCACACATGACATGCCTGGCGCAGTGCAAGGTCATGGGAATAAAAACAGAAGGCGGCACTCTTAGGAAGTCTGTGTACTTTCACATCACAGCTCTTTCTTCTTCCTGAAGCAGGTAATGAATTATGTAGCACACAGTAAGACACTGAAGAACACTGATCTTGGAAAGGCCCCTTCAAATTTAACTTCAGGTTCTTTGGTCTTTCAGGGATTACTGAGTACTGCTGCCAGACCAGTGCTTTCATGCTTTACTGAATCGGTGCTCCATGGGGTAATACAAAAGGAGGTGTTCTGTGTTAAATGTTGACAAGTTATATGAAACAGGGACTGCCCATAGAAATTACTTTCATTTACCATTATTTTTCCAGGAGAAAGAAGAACTCAGAGTCAAAAGTTGTAATATACGTACAGGTGGCTGGCAAAACAGATATTGCCCCAACGCACTGATTTCAGTGGAATTAAGTCTTGCTGGAAAGTCTGCAAGAAACCATGAAGTCTCTTTTCCTGAAAAGAACAAAAAAAATAAGTCAACATTTTAGGCAAATATTCCCACTCCAAATTACTGATACAATCATCTTTACCAACAGCTAGCATGCTTCACCAACCAATATAGCATAGAAGCAGAAAGCTCAGGCATTAAAGCCATATAGACCTGCGTTAGATTTCTGCCCCTTTTCTTCCCCACAATATGACCTTGGGCAGGTTAGTAATTTAAGCTTCAAGTTCCTCATCTGTAAAATGGTGGTGACAGTAACCATCTTGCAAGGCAACGACTGAAAGGTAATATTAATAAGACACTCAGAGCAACTGGTTTATAGGAAGTAGTCAATAATCATCATCATCATAATACATTATTGTTATTATTAATGTATAAATTTTAAAACTTCTACTTAGGGTACACCTGAATGGCTCGGTTGGTTAAGCTCTGACTTCAGCTCAGGTCATGAGTTTAAGCTTTGACTTCAGCTCACAGTTCATGGGGTCAAGACCCGTGTCAGGCCTGGAGCCTGCATCGGATTCTGTGTCTCCCTCTCACTCTGCCCTTTCCCTGCTCACCCTCTGTCTCTCTGTCTCTCTCTCTCTAAGATAAGCACACATTTAAAAAAAGTTTTTTTAACTTCTACTTAGAAAATGTAAAACTAATATAGAATATGTGTACAAGCTAGGTAGAAAGCAAGTCAAACACACATGAAAAAGCAGAGAACAATCCAAAGTGATTCGATATTTTTCAGTGTAATACGATGTTAAATATGAGGTTCATATTATCCCAGAATTCTGGCAGATAGCTCAAAGGCTCAGAGCATTAGTTGTCAGAACATCTATCCAGGACATGCTATACGATTATATAATTTCACAATTATGAAATCCATTTTGTGACACCTAGTTTACGTTACAATTCAGGAATTATAAGAGACAAGAAGATCCATCTCTAGACCTGGAAGATTCCAGAGAGACCAGAAAACGGAATTCTTCGTAAAGAACTTTCAGAGTTCTGTGCATCAGTTCCACATACACATGGCATAAGGAGAGGGTGGAACTTCTCATGGCACTTTGAAGATGTCAGTCACCAACCTCTGGCATATATTGTTTCTGGAGGAAAGCATGCTGTCGGGCCCACTGTTGTCCTATTACAGGCCATCTCTTTTCTCTCTGGGAGTTTGTACTATTTTCCTTTTTACTCTTGATGTTCTGAAGTTTCACTGGGACATGAGTTGGTAGAGATTTATTTTTATTTTTGTTTCATATTTGGGTACACTTTCTACCTGAATAAAGATTATAAAGATTTTTGACTCTCAATTCTGGAAAACTCTCAGTCATTTGTTTTAATATCATTTTACAACATTCTCATATTTATCTTGTTATACAATTTTCTAGCTCAATATATCCTCCATGGCTTTTGACAGCTCTTTTATATTTTTACTTTTTTGTCTCTCTGTGTTACATTTTAGTGAAGGCCTCAGTACTGTCTCCTAATCCACTACCTCAAAATGTCTAAAATGTCATTTCCTACCATCACCATATCCACCTTCCAAACTATTTATCACCCATGTTGCTTTATCAGTGATGGGCATTACCATCTGTCAGGAATTCTGCTTCCTTCTTCTCCCAGGCTTACCCTTCTACTAATCATCTACACTATTATTGGAGTGATTTTAAAAGAATACAAGTCTGATCATATTATTCTCACACTTAAGACAGACCAGTGGTTTCCTATTGACCTTCAGAAATATAGCTTTGAGGTCATTCAGGGTATGGTCTCTGCTCACATCTTAGGCCTCATATTTTTGCCATTTTTCCCTTCATCCCCTACTTTCCAGTTCTTCATTCATTTAACATGTATTTTTATTTATTGAGGGCCTGTAATATGTTAATTACTGTGCTGGGCCTTTGGAATATACTTGAGTAAACAAAACAGTCCCCCAAACCCTGTCTTCATGGAACTTAGTAAAAAAAAAAAAAAAAGTAGTAAACTAAGTAAATAAAATATACAGTTATGTCAGAAATAATAAATGCAGTGGAAAAAATAAAGCAAGAGAGGAGAATGCTGGAGGTGGAAGAATGAATGATGGAATCTTAAATACAATGGCCAGGGAAGGCATCACTGAGATGGTGACATTTGAGTGAAGACTTGAGAGAGTTAAGAGAGAAAGCAATGGGAGTGCCTGGGTAGCTCAGTCGGTTAAGCAGCAAACTTCAGCTGAGGTCATGATCTCCCAGTTTGTGGGTTCAAGCCCTGTGTCAGGCTCTATGCTGACAGCCCAAAGCCCGGAGCCTGCTCCAGATTCTGTGTCTCCCTCTCTTTCTGCCCCTCCCCTGCTCATACTCTGTCTCTCAAAAATAAATAAATGTTAAAAAATTAAAAAGAGGGGTGCCTGGGTGGCTCAGTTCATTGAGCATCCAGCTTCAGCTCAGGTCAGGATCTCATGGTTTGTGGGTTCGAGCCTCATATCAGGAGGCTCTGTGCTGACAGCTAGTTCAGAGCCTGGAGTCTGTCTTCAGATTCTGTGTTTCCCTCTCTGACCTTCCACTGCTCATGCTGTCTCTCTCTCTCTCTCAAAAATAAATAAAACATTTAAAAAAATTAAAAAGAAAAAGAGAGAAAGCAATGAAAATGATAGAAGAAAGATCACTGAAAAGGAATTGCAAATGCAAAGGTGTCAAAGTGGAAAAATGTCTTCTTCGAGAAACAGCAAAATCAATATGGTTGAGCAATTTGTGAAAGCAGGCAATAGGAGAAAAAGTCAAAGATGTTCACTAAGTCTGGTTTTCTGGGGGGGCTTATTATAGGCCACTCTAGGCATCTGGCTTTCACTTTGAGGTGAGACATCATTGGACGGTGTTGAGTAGAACAATGACATGATCTAATTCATATTTTATAAAGATTACTCTGTGGCTATGGAAAGCAGAATTCTGGGGGACATGGAAGTAAGAAGACCAGTTAGAAGGCTCCTGCATAAATCCAGGCTTGGTACTTTTGTACTAGGATGGTAGCTTTAGAGGTGATAGGACATAGTCAAATTTATGTTTTGAAGGACTTAACCAATAGGTTTGGCTAATTGCTGTTCTAGACCCTCAAGATGGTTTGACCACAAGGTTGGATGATGGTCAGAAAAGAAAATGGTGGTAAAGATGAGTCAAAGGTTTTTGACTTGAGCAACTTAATCTAGGTGGAGAAGATGGCAGGAAGAGCAGGTTCTATAGGTACGATCAGAAGATCACTTTAGGAGTCTGAAGGCTTAGATGTCTAGTAAACTTCCTTGTGGTGATGTCAAGTGACTATATTATGAGTCTGGAGTGCAGAGCAGAGGTTTGGCCAAGATACATACTTGAGAGTGATTAGTGTCTAAGTAGTATTTAAAGCTATGAAAATGGATGGGGTCAGCTAGGGAAAGAGTGTTGACAGAAAAGAGAAGAGAGACAAACACTGAATCTTGAACTACTCTGAGAGATTGGGGAAATTAAGAGGAACTGGCAGAGGAAACTGAAAAGCAACCATAAGGAATGTGCCATAAGGAATCAGGAAAACCAGGAAAGTGCACATCTTAGAAGAGAGAGAAGAAAGTGTTTCGAAGGTGAGGGAGCAATCATCCTGTCAAATCTGTTTGAAGACTGGGAATTGGCCAGAATGACATGGATGACAAGGTCATTGGTGACCTTGATAAGCACATGTTCAATGAAGTGGTTGGGGGGAAAAGCCTTATAGAGAGCTTAAGAGAGAATTGGAGGGTTGCCTGGGTGGCTCAGTCCATTAGGCATCCGGCTTTGGTTCAGGTCATGATCTCACAGTCTGTGGGTTCGAGCCCTGCATCTCTATGCTGACAGCTCAGAGCCTGGAGCCTGCTCAGATTCTGTGTGTCCCTCTCTTTCTGCCCCTTCCCCACTTACTCTCTGTTCTGTCTCTCAAAATAAAATAAAGAAATTTAAAAAAAAACATTAAAAGAGAGAGAGAGAGAGAATTGGAGCCAGTGAGTACAGTTGACTCTTTTAAGGAGATTTATAAAGGGCAACAAAGAAACAGGACAATAGCTGGAGGACAATAGCATAAGGAAGAGGGCTTTGTTTTTATTGCTGCTGTTGTTTGTAATGTATTAATTTTCTAATGCTGCTCTAATAAATTACCACAAATCTGGTGGTTTAAAACAACATAACTTAGTTATGTTACACTTCTGAAGGTTAAAAATGCAACTTGGATCTCACTGGGCCAAAATGAAGGTATCAGTAAGAGTGTATTCCTTTCTAAAGGTTCTAGGGGGAAACCTGTTTTTGTTTTTGTTTTGCTTTCCCAGCTCTGAGGTCACTCCCATTCCTTGGAGCATAGCGCCTTTCCTCCATCTTAAAAGCCAGCAACATTGCATGTCTCTGACCATTCTTCCAGAGTCACACCTCCCCTTGACTCTCGTATTCTGCCTCCCTCTTCTACTCTTAAGGTCCCTTGTGATTATGCTGGGCCCACAGGGATAACACAGGAAAATCTCCCTATTTTAAGGTCATTTGCAACCTTAATTGAGCTTTGGCGTGTAGCCTAACATATTCACAGATTTTGGGGATTAGAATGTGAACATCTTCCTGGAGCCATGATTCTGCTGGAATCATCCAATAGAGAGGAGAAAGTCGTGATGCAGGAGATGCAGAGTGAACAGAGTTAGCAAGTAGAGGAACTGGTTTTCCATAGGAGCAAGGAGTGTACCTCTCTATTTAACAGAAGAAAAGGGAGAAGACAACATATGGGGACAGATGCCAGCCAGTGGGGAGATGTGGTGGTGAGAGCTTGTGGAAGTCCGTTTTGCCCAGTGGCTTATAAGGTCATCAACTGAGAGCAAGGATGGAAGAAAAGGTGCTGGGGGTGTAAAGAGACAAATTTGACATTGATATCTAAAAGAGCAGGAGCATCAAGATAACAAGGTCCCACTTGAGGTCTTTGGTCATATTTAAGGAGTGCCTGAGTGGCTTAGTCGGTTGAGTGTTGACTCTTGGTTTCGGCTCAGGTCATGATCCCAAGGTCATGATCCCAGGGTAGTGGGATCCAGCTGAGCACTGAGTGTGGAGCTTGCTTAGGCTATCTCTCTCTCTCTCCCTCTTTCCCCCACTCGCTCTCTCTCTCTTTCAAATAAAATGAAAAAAAAAAATCAAACTGTGACCATTCAGCTTGTTTCCTCCGGGTGCATAGACAAAGCATTAGTATATTGGTTAGTTGGGGTAGGATAACTGCTCTACAAACTCCAAATTTTAATGCCTTAACACAACCAAAGTTGATTTCTAAGAAATTTACATGGACTAAGAATTGGCCGAAGTAAGTAAGTAATTTTGTTTTCATTATTGGTTTTATTGGGAGTATTTAAAAAATTCTACCTCACAGGATTAATTCAACAAATGTGATTTGGTCACTACATTCATTCATTAACATTATTAGTAGTAGTATTAACTATGTTAAGCTATATATTTCAAAACAGTTTATGATCTTAGGAATATTTGCCTTTCATCAATGGAAGAGCAATTCTTTAATTGCCAGGAACAAGTAAGTTATTTTCTAGGTAATTGTTAGTTCATCTTTTGGTTTGCCTTATTCATATTCTCTTTTCTCTCTTCTTGAATCTTGTGCAGTATCTTAATTTTTCTAAGCATTTGTCTTTTTAAAAATTTTTTTTTATTTTTGAGAGAGAGAGAGAGCAAGTGGGGAAAGGGCAGAGAGAAAGAGGGAGGCAGAGGATCTGAAGTAGGCTCCACACTGACAGCAGAGAGCCTGATGCGGGGCTGGAACCCACAAACTGCGAGATCATGACCTGAGCTGAAGTCAAATGCTTAACCAACTAAGCCACCCAGGCACCCCTCACATGTATTAGTATTGAAGTAATAACTTCCCCCAAATACTCTTAATTCAATTCCAATTATTTCTTTTATCTTGTATGCCATTCCTGAATTTAAAAATAATTGTAATTAATTATTTAAAGCAACTCTTTATATAGAAATTCTATATCCTTTTAATACACTTATTTGTAGATTTGCACCTTTAAAACTAATTTCCAAACAGATTAATTTAACTGCCTTAACTTTATTTAAAAGAAAGGAGCTCCTCCTACTGTTTTCTTGGATTAATGGTAATTTGTTACATCCTAGTTTGTGTGGAAAGAATTAGAATTCCATTTATGTAAGCACAACCATAATGTAAGTCATGTCTCTCACCATTCAAAACTTTTTTACATGCAATACAAATTGTTAGTGATCACTAGGAAATTATTGACTTTGGCAGTAAATACCAAAGGTTAATTCAGCCATACTTCCTGTTGTTTGGGTAAGGAGTTTCCCTTCTTGAACCAAAAAGGAGAGCAAAGAATTGTGAAATAAAATGTGGGTTTTGGGTCAGGCCATTTACCAGCTATGTGCATTTGAACAAATAACCAGTTGCCAAATATTTACTGAAACCATGGATAATTAGGCACTGTCTTAGGAGTTAGGGATACATGAATAACAAATACTGGCCCCTGTCTTCCTTTCTCTCCTACCCCTAGGCAAGCAGATACAGGAGTTATAATCCTAGTTATTTTATTGCCTTATGGTTACATGGGCAAGTCATCAAAATATTTGAGGCTTATTTCCTAATCTGAAATGGAGGTAATAATACCTACCTCACAAGGTTGTTGTAAGAACTAACAACACATATCCACCCACTGGCTAGTTCTAGTGGCTCAGCCAGTTAAGTGTCTCTCTTCAGCTCAGGTCATAATCTCGCATTCAAGAGTGCAAGCACTCTGGAAAACAGTAATGAAGATTCCTCAAAAAATAAAAAATAGAACTACCCTATGTCCTAGCAATTACACTACTAGGAGTTTATCCAAAGGATACAAAAATGCTGATTCAAAGGGGCACATGCATCCCAGTGTTTATATCAGTGCTGTCAACAATAGCCAAATGTCCATCATCAGATGAATGGATTAAGAAGATGTGGTTGGGGTACCTGGGTGGTGCATTCTGTTAGGTGTACAACTTTGGCTCAGGTCATCATCTCATGGCTTCTAAGTTTGAGCCCCGGGTCAGAATCTGTGCTGACAGCTCAGAGCCTGGAAACTGCTTCAGATTCTGTGTTCCTCTCTCACTCTGCTCCCCCACTCATGCTCATTCTCTCTATCTCTCAAGAATAAATAAAACTTAAAAAAAAGATATAGTATATACATATATTTGTGTGTGTGTATATATATATGTGTGTATATATATATATAATGGAATACTACTTGGCAATTAAAAAGAATTAAATCTTGCCATATGCAATAATGTGGATGGAACTGGAGGGTATTGTGCTAAGTGAAATAAGTCATCCAGAAAAGGACAGATATCATATGATTTCACTCATCTATGAATTTGAGAAACTCAACAGATGAACATAAGGAAAGAGAAGGAAAAATAAGATAAAAACCATAAGAAACTCTTAAATACAGAGAACAAACTGAGGGTTGCTGGAGGGAGATGGAAGGGAGGGTGGGTTAAACAGGCGATGGGCATTAAAGAGTGCACTTTGGGGGATGAGCACTGGGTGTCACATGTAACAGATGAGTCTTTGGGTTCTACACTGTATGTTAGCTAACTTGAAAATAAATTAATAAAAAAAAGTAAAGCTGTACACTAAAGAAGTCAGAATGGGAAAAAAGTTAAATGGCATAATATTGAAATAGAATAGAAATCTTAGAAAACATCATAAGTACTCAACTATTATTTAATGATACAAATTTCATACAGTGAGTTTCAATCTAAAGTTTGAAAGCCACTGTTCTATACTTAATAAGACCTTTCACATAAACTATCAGAAAACTCTATCAAGTGGGAAGGAAGATGTTATCCCCATTTTGCAAATCAGAAAATTGGTGCTGAGATTAGCTAAGTGACTTGCCCTCACTCTTACTCAGTAGGCTAAAGAAAGGATATGAAGCAGAACTCAAGTCTCTAAACTTAAAGTAAAAAGGAGATTGTTACCTGAGAGCAAAAATCTCTTGTGTGGTTCAGAAGAATAGAGACATCATAGAGTCAGAGGTCTTTGGAAGTGGGTCCAAAGTATCAATACAAAAATGAACTATGGGGACTTCATAAAAATAAAAAGCTTCTGCACAGCAAAGGAAACAATTAGCAAAACTAAAAAGGCAACCTATGGAATGGGAGAAGATATTTGCAAATAACATACCAGATAAAGGGTTAATATTCAAAATCTATAAAGAACTTATCAACTCCACACCCAAAAAACAAATAATCCAGTGAAGAAATGGGCAAAAGACATGAATAGTCTTCTTCTCCAAAGAAGACCTCCAGATGGCCAACCAACATACAAAGTATAGAAAGAGCTCAAATGTCCACTGACGGATGAATGGATAAAGAAGTTTTGGCATACATATACAATGGAGTATTACTCGGCAATCAGAAAGAATGAAATCTTGCTATTTGCAACTATGTGGATGGAACTAGATAGAGGGTATTATGCTATGCAAAATTAGTCAGAGAAAGGCAAATATCATATGACTTCATTCATATGAGGAACTTAAGACACAAAACAGATGAACATAAAGGAAGGGAAGCAAAAACAATATAAAAATAGGGAGGGGGACAAAACATGAGTATCTTAAATATAGAGAACAGAGGGTTGCTGAGGGGTAAGGGGAGGGGGGATGCGCTAAATGGGTAAGGGACATTAAAGAAGACAGGGATGAGGACTAGGTGTTATACACAGGGAATGAACACTGGAATCTACTCCTGAAATCATTGTTGCACTATATGCTAACTTGGATATAAGTTCAAAAATTAATTAATTAAAAAGAGCTATGATAAAAAAAAAACCCAACTAAATATCAGTATATTACATAGACGTGTGAAAAACATTTTAACAAGATTTTTATTTTTCCACACTGGCTTGTGCTTCCATACTCCTTGTGCCTTTGCAATCCTTTCTACTCCCTCTCCCCCAATTTTATTCTATTTCAAAAAGAGATATTCTATCTATTTCAAAAAGCATAAACCACAGTACCTACTACATCTCTTGGAAAGGCAGTGGCTGTATAATACCTGTTGACTGATAAAGTGGAAAGAAAGAAGGCAAACAAGGCAATTATCTGACATTAGAGAAACAAAAGAACCCTGCTGCTTCCTTTTGAGCTGAGAAGACTACACTATTTCATTATGAGTTAAAGTTTTCTTTAGACAAGGACAGTAGTTGGAAGGCTCCACAGCTCTGTGGTGGCAGGCCACCACTCAGTGGAGGTGTGAGTGCAGTGCAGGGTGCTCACGCTGCTGCCCCGAGTCAGGGAAACCAAACTGCAGTCCACCTCTAAGCCGTCTGGACTTGGCCCTGTCACTGCATAAGTGTTAGGCCCTAAGCTGTCTCGCTCTGCATCCCCAAGTGTTAAGTTACTTACCACACCAGTGAAATAATCGCTTCACAGGGCTTGCTCTAAAAAGATTCTTAATCATTAGGTTGGAGAGAAGGCACCTAGTATTTTATATCTTTAACCAGCATGCCAAGGCTGTTTATTATCAAGGCCATTAGGAAACTAATCACCTTTGTGTCACTCACATAGAATCAGGGCAGTTATTTATTTACAGTGATTTTACCTCCATGTTAAGCTTGGAATATGCTATTGGTTAATAGATAAAATGCTCCTGAGGTCCTTGAAATTGTAGTTTATTAACATTTAGAATACATTATTCTGAAGCGTTTACCTTCTTTTTAGCAGGGTGATTCAAGTGAGAGGCCAGAACCATAGCCACCCCCAAAGTCAGAACTGTTCTGGCCACGTGAGTCAAACTAGGCATTGAACCCCAGTGGTGGGATGATGAGTCTGAGTATTATCGGATCCAACTCACTCCTTCTGTAGCAGAGCTCAGAGAGCTGAGGTGACCAGCACCACCGTCTTCCTCACCAGACTTTGGATGGAAAAGGACAGAACTGGGGCGGGCTTTCTTTTAACAAGATGCACTGTTAGAAGCTGTCCAAGAAAAGGAGAGCTGAGAAAACACAGGCCGGACTCTTTATTCCTATTTTCATGAAGCTGCAGCTCCACTTCATAGTGAGAGAGGGGCAAGATTTAGTTAGCTCTTGCTGGTCGACTGTCTTCCCTCCTAGTCAGGTCCCGTCTCCCCCTGTTAATAGGGGCTCTGGTGGGAAAAAGAACAGCAAACGGTTTTGAAGAGGGAGGAAGTCTTCATCATTCGTGACCTCATGACATCCGCCTGGGTCGAAAAGGTAGTGGCCACTTAGCTGAGGACCCTGGGGACTTGAAAAGTCTGCTCCAATGTAAACGGGGTGGGGACTTTCGATACACAGCACACTACACAGAAAGAGAACCTCCTACCCGGAGGCCTCACAGACCGAGACTCACGCCCTGAGTGAGGCGCGCGCGCAGGCGCACGACTGCCCGGCAGTGGGGCCTGGCGCTCCGAGCCGCGCGAGCGCCGGTCACGTGGGCCGGGAGCCCTCGGCTCTATGTCCCTACAAGGACTTGGGCTTACCGGGCCCCGCCCCTGGCCGGGGCCTGGAATGTGCGGGGAGGCCAACCTAGAAGGCAGGCTCACCCATTTGCCAACAGGAAAGGGGGGGGAAAGCCTATATTGTAAGAGGCGGTATAAAAAGATGGAAACTCAATCGAACCATTACACGAACGAACCATTACACATTCTTCTATGTTCTAAGTCGCCTGTTCTATGCTCCTTCCTGTGCACGCGTTCAAAATTGCGTTCTTCCAGCACACTGGCAACTCCCCCCACCCGTCGTCTTTCTATTAAGTCAGGCCCACTCGGTCCGCCGACAATGGTGACTAGGCTTCCTTCCGGTTTGTTAAGCAGAGGACGGAAGTGTCCGTTTTAGGGGGGGTCTGGGAGTAGAAGAGTGTTGATAGCGGCAGCGAGGGCAGCGAAGGGGTTACTGAAGTGCTGGGATTCGTGGCGGCTGTGCAGGGTGAGTGGTGCTCGTGGTTAGGCGCGCGTGGTCCATCCCGGGGGCCCATCTCCACGGTGCGGCTGGGAGGGCAGCGGCGGGCCATGGGGGCCGGGAACGCACCTGGGCAGGTGTCCTAGTGGGTTCCTGGTTTCGAGCCCAAAGCCCATCTCCGGGATCAAAGGCCACACCCGGAAGTGGCGGAGGCGCGGACCTTGTCCCTTTGCTCAAACTCGAAGCCCGGGAAGTGTAGTTTTGCTCGCTGGCGCCGCGATCTTGGGCGACAGCCGGGCCTGCGAAACCCGAGCCCCTCGGTGCTGACTCCTGGACTATGTTTAGTCTCTAACGTAAACTTGCCCAATTCAAGAGAGTTTGCGCAAAAACCCAATCCCAGTGTCTCCGGTGCTGCAGCTGTTGTTGGCAGCTGTGTAGCTACCTTTAGTAGGAATAACCAACTCAAATTAGCAGCTTCCTCAGCTCAGCATCCACTTCTGTAATTAGAACTTTTTTTTTTTTTTTTTTTAGTGATACTTTACAAGGAGAGGTTGAGGGAACAGTCGCACTTGATAAACTCTAAACTACAATGCCATGTTACTTTTGGGTGGAGACTTCGGGTTATGTCATTTTGCCAAAGTGTTTCCTTTTAAACTAGTTGAGTTGGTATATGAAAGTATTTATCAGTTCTTAAAACAAACTTTGGAACAGAAATAAAAATGCGTTCAGTTGAGATTTTAACTTAAGTGCAAAATGTTTTATATCTGAATGTGAATAAAGTGAGTATTTTTTAAAACTACTGTTTCATGTTCTGGAAGGCTTTTGATAAAACTTTACAAGAAAAGCCTTCCGTTTTCAAGAGTGAGGCTTTACTCTAGTGAACCTTAACAACTAATTGCTTTTGTCAAGTGCTAAGAACTTTTTGGGTGTGGCTGTCTAACAGATCTAATCCTACCTTTAACCGGAAGTTTGCATAGGAATTGAAAACTCGGTTCTTTTGGAACATAAGCACTAACCTGAAAATATATTGCTAAAAACCTGCAGTTGGCATAAAAAAAATATCACATATACTTAGCTTTAGGGGAAAGTACATTGATAAATAAGATAGGAAATTTGGTCTGGATTTGCAGATCCTACGTGCTACCGCAGTAGGAAGTGTTTTCGAAGATGGGAGTTTTTCTTTAAAGAATGTATAGTACTTCCTGTGATACTATCAGTTGGAGTATCAGTTCTGTAGAAAAAACGTTTCTGGATTATTTTATATCTATTACCACTTTATAAATGCTAGACTCTAGAATTCGAGCTAGAGTAATAAAGTGTAATATTAGTATGGATTAGTATTTTATAAATAAAATCATAGTACCTCGAGATTCTGAGAAATCTTCCGGTGGCCCTTGGTGTGGTGGAAAAAGCATCTTTGAGGACATTTACTTTTCTTCTACCACTTAATCTAGTCTAATATTTTCCTTACATGATTTGGGTTTTTTTAAACGTTTTATTTATTTTTGAGAGAGAGAGAGAGACAGTGTGAGCAGGGGAGGATCAGAGAGAGAGGGAGATACAGAATTCGAAGACATCCTCCAGACTCTGAGCTAGCTGTCAGCAAAGAGCCTGTTGCAGGGCTCAAACCCATGAACATGAGATCCTGACCTGAGCTGAAGTCAGGCGCTCAATCAACTGAGCCACCCAGGTGCCCCTTTCCTTACATGATTTGTATACCTTCTTTTGTCATAACCCTAAATTGAGTTTCTTCCTATTTGATCATGCTAAACAAACACGCACACACACGCGCACACACACACACACACACACACACACACACACACGAATTCATTGCTACCAACACTTAGCGTCCCGATTTAAAATAAGGTTATACTCCTTTAGATCTGTAAACTGAATATTGTTGACCACCATTGACTATGTTTCATTTTCTTGTGCATCTGCAATCCTTTCATATTTCCTAGAGGCCTGTTCTGCAAGTTTCCCTACTTTAAAGTTTCATATAACAAATATGCCTTCACATGAAAGATCTTTCATTAAATGCTCCAAAAATAGACTCCAGACTCTTAACTTCCAATGGGAGAGAATCCTATACTTGAAAATCTCAGATGCTTACATTTTCCCATCCTAAATAAAGAATATTTACATTGATTCATGACATATATTCATTGTTTTTTACCCTAGCTTTCTAAATTTCTATGAGAGTTGTGCATTTGCTGAAGGCTTATTATATAAAGAGAGTTACAGTCTTCTTTGGGGAAAGTCAAAATGGGTAACAAACTAGAATTATAGCAAGGAGGACAGTAACAGTATCATAAGTGATCTGCTCTTTGCAATCATAACACTGTGTCTGATATGGTTCCCTCTTCGTCAGTGTTTATTCCACCCATACTTTTAGTTTGGTAGGAAAAACTAAACCACACTTTCCTTATTTTAAAGATTTTATTTTCTTTTTCTAAGTAATTCCCACACCCAATGTGGGACTTGAACTCACAGCCCCAAGATCAAGAGTTGCATGGTCCACCAACTGAGCCAGCCAGGTGCCCCTACACTTTCTGTATTTTAGAACAAATACTGGGAAGCTGAACTCCCTCTTGCTGAAAGGCTCCTACTTTCTGGTGAGAGAGAAACTCCTAGACAAGAGCACAACCTCCTTGAAAAAGGCTCAGGTAGTAACTTACCTAACATTTTTATACTGCCACTTTTTGGTAGAATTAACTATCTTAATTTCTTAGAATGAAAACTACCATCTGAATTTCTTAATTCTAAGGATGTCTCTTAGCTTCTAAATGGTACAAGATTTTTCAGGTTCTTCCCCCGCCATTTCAGTCTTTTAGAAGCAAAGATCTTCCTCAACTCACAGTATTTAATAATCCTGTACCATCTTGAATTATTTTTCATTATTGTCACACATTGTTTTAACTTGAGAGTTCTACTTGAGGAATTAAACCTGTGACTCATTTCATAAATTTAACCAATCATTTCATTTCCTTTTTTTTCTAATGTATATTTATTTTTGAGTGGGAGATTGTGAGCTGGGTAGGGGCAGAGAGAGCAGGGAACAGAGGATCCAAAGTACGCTCGGCACTGACAGCAGCTACCCCAACGCGGGTCTCAAACTCTCAAACACACAACCCGTGAGATCATGACCCAAGCCGAAATTGTGCGCTCAAGTCACTGAGCAATCCAGGCGCCCCTCATTTCATTTTTTAATAGTTGCTTCCCCAACTATATTTTCACCTTTTGAAGATAGGACACTTGCCTTACATTTCTTACTACTTAAGTAGTTTTCAACACTAGTGATATTTGATGCACATTGGTATACCTCATTGATCATATTAAAGATTGATGAATAAGTATTAATTGAGCTAAAGAAAAGTTCTATGGAAAACCACTGTCAGTGCTGACCAAAAGTGGGGGGAGGGGGAACCTTTATAACTTTTACAAACTGTTTTTATAATGAATACAAATTAAGGAATGCATGATTAAAAGAAACACTAATGTGAAATGCTTTAAAATTTAAATATGTTTATAACTTTATGTAAAGGTACCTAGAGGACTTCCATCAAATTTAGTATTCTGAGTTTTTATAGATTAAAAAAATGTGTCAACCATTTGACCTAGAATTCTCATCAGTTTCTTTGTTCTTAAAATAACTGACATTCCTGCCTCTTGAGGGGAAGACAATGTTGTCAAACAAAACCAATGATTTTTAAAGACATGCTTTGGTTTACAAAGAAATAGCTAAGAGAGGTGGACTGGTAAATATGTGCCACTCATTGGTCTCAGTCACTCACCCCAAGTCCTTGGGTACAGTTAAAAGATGGTAGAATAATATACACTTTAACTCTTTCTAGTTTTTAAAGTAATTTTATAATAGAGGAGAAATATTAGATAATGGTATTTGCTGCCGCAAACAGTGTTTCAGAATGAAAACAGGCATTCATGAATGGTGCTGATAAATTTTGAAAGGCGGCCACACAAATTGTGATTAAAGGAAACTTGGAAATTAGGGAGAAGTGTGTATCATAACTTCTCGGTTGCGTAGGGTATATCTTACCAACAGGACATTCCATTGTATCACCGAGTGTTATATTGGATGGACTGGAATTTGTGACTCTCCTTTGTGGAATTTCCTGCTAAAATCTGAGAACAGATTTAGCTTTTAAAGAAATCTGAGGCATAGCTTTTCTAATTATTTCTATAATTGAATTTAGTCTGGGTGATGTGGTATAATTGGGAAGAATGTAGGAAACAACTTTTTAAACTCATAGGAAGCATTGTGTTCTAAGGTCACTTTGCGGGGAGATCTAGGTAGTACTTCATTCTTTGCAAGCCACAGATTTATTTTTAGAGCAAGGGCATAGTGTTTTGCTACATCATAGCTAAATGTTGAAATGTTGTTTTCAGAACGTAAGCTTTAAAATTGTTACCCTGGTCAGAGAGTGAAATCAGTAGTGCCTATTTTAGACCTGCTTGGAAGAATATAACTCAATACAGTGACCTAGTCTCACTGGCTAGAGGTTTTGCAGACTACCATCGCCACCTCAGCTCTGAAGGATGGTACGGTAAAATTTTGTTATCTGAGGACTATGGGATTTTTAATGCCAAACAAATTTTCATAGTCTTTTAAAAGGTTGAGTGTTGAAAAGGAAATTGCCTTTTCATTTCAGTTATTAATAGACATTCTTTTTATTTTTAACTTGACTTTTACAGGGATACGTTTAGATTATTAGAGAGTAAAGGTAGTTTCCTTAGCTCTCAAAAATGTTTTCTAAAACTTAAACACAATAATAGCTTTAAAAACTGTTGTGCTATGACTTTTGTCTAGAGAACTTAATCACATCTCAAGTGATTTAGCTTGGCTCTTTGCAAGAAATTGGTTTTGATAGAGTGGAAATACCAGTAAAAATTATAGGTGAATTCATAGTTTTTATACTTTCCAGTTAGCTCTTCAGCAAATATCTTCTGTGAACTACTTGGATTCCAGAAGTGAGGGTGCAAAAAATTGTTAGTTGCAAGTGGAAGAATGCCATTTGACATTGGAGATTAAGAAATGAAGACCTATGCCATCAGTTAGTCTTCCTTCCTACTTTCTGTCTACCTTAGAATGGGACAGCTAGTTAGGCGAGGGCTGTGGGCTAGAGCTGTTGAGGATGAACCAGTATTCCCCAGTACCAGCACAGCGCTGAGGCATAGAACCAGCACTGCTTCCCCAGGGTACCTACATATGTGTGGTTTCTTGCTTTCTATATTGTTATCAAACCAGTAGATTTAGTCGTCAATACTTACCTGGCTATACTGCGGCACAGGGGACAGGCAATCTTGTTGATATGCTCTGAGCTTTGAATTTATGTGGGCTATAGTTTGGGATTTGAAGTTTGTGATGGACTGTTTGTTAGATGTTACGACTACTAAGGATGAGTGAACTCAAAGCATGAGTCTGGTTTTACTCTTTGTAGTTTCGTTCTGTAAGTAATAGTATTGATTAGTTGAGACCGATTTTTGCTAAGTGATACTGTCCTGATAGGTAGTTTTTACGCACATCTCTAAGTAACTCAGACATGTCAGGCAGTTTGATGCAGTTTACTTTTTATTAATCTTTATGTTTTTTTAATTTCCCTTCCTAATTAGGATTTAACCGCCACCATGTCAAGCAAAAGGGCAAAGACCAAGACCACCAAGAAGCGCCCCCAGCGCGCAACATCCAACGTGTTTGCCATGTTTGACCAGTCACAGATTCAGGAATTCAAAGAGGCCTTCAACATGATTGATCAGAACAGAGATGGTTTCATCGACAAGGAAGATTTGCATGATATGCTTGCCTCCCTGGGTAATGATCAACTCTGATATTATAAATAGAATTTCTGTAATGCCTGTGAAGCCAGTCTAATGATGTAGTTTACTAAGATTCAAAGTCTGGAACAGTGTGTCCCAAAGAGTGGCCCTTGGACCACCTGCAGATTTCTGTCCAGGCCTCAGGATTGGGCTGGGGGCCAGCTGTGTGTGTGTGTGTGTGTGTGTGTGTGTGTTGCAAACATAGATACTGATCATGAGAGCAATGTTATTTTCTCCTGTAATCCCAATAGAATAGCATACTATCTCTAGACTCTTAATACAGGCCTTACTCACTAAGAAGACTTTTTCCCAAATAGTTTTGGTATTATGAATACATAGCAAACTGTATAAATGATAATCTTTCTTGTCAGAAATTTTACTGTGATGATTACTTGGTGCATTTTGTGATGTAATTAAAATTTTGCCCTCTTTTTTATTCAGGGAAAAATCCAACTGACGAGTATCTGGATGCCATGATGAATGAGGCTCCGGGGCCCATAAATTTCACCATGTTTCTCACGATGTTTGGTGAGAAGTTAAATGGCACAGATCCGGAAGATGTCATCAGAAATGCTTTTGCTTGCTTTGATGAAGAAGCAACTGGTAAGTCTGAGGTAACCTTTAATTACTAAGTGATTTAATTTTTAGTTGTGGTAACTAAAACATATAATAACTTGAAATATGATGATGTAATACCCTCAGGTTTATTCCATACCTGGTTTTTGGACAGGCTTTTCCTATGGGATGTTAATCACTCATTTTACTGCCTTTGCCCTTAAATATTTAATTTACAATTTAATAGGTGTATTTGGAACTTCTCTAGGAAACTTACGTTACACTTTACTAGAATAACTCCATAATGGTTAGGCTGTCAGTAATTGTGTTGTATGAGTAACTTTTATGGGGGCAATCTTGGATAAAGTACAAATTGCTATAGGCCATGATACCAGTACAGTCCTGTATTTGTTTATCAGGTACCTCTCAGCTCTGAGATCTTTCAAATCTAGTGTCTAATTTTTTGCTCTAGAATCAGACTCCCTGGTTTTATATACCTATTCTGTATGGTAGCCATGTGATTTTGGGCAAGTGACTTAACTTTTCTAAGCCTCAGTTTTCTTACCTATAAAATGGGCACTAATATAACCCCTCATAGTGTGTTTGTGATGATTAAAAGAGGAAATGAGGTAATTTATACAAAGTGCTTAGCACACTGCTGGAATAGACTTAACTTTCAAAAAAACCTCAAAATTAGCTACGTAAATTCTTGATCCTTTGGCAGAAGTGCATAGAAGGGAAACATAAGGGCATAACTCATATGGCAAGTGCTTTGAGAAGGAAAGAACACCCTCTATATACTTATTACATGGCCTGTTTTAAATAGTCCAAGCGTAGTCTGCTGTTGGAAGCAATGGTGTGCACGTAGTAATGGCCCCTTACGCCTCCTCAGGTGTACCATCCTCCTGTCTCCTCTTCCCAACCTCCTTCCAAGCTCTTCTATGCCTTGTTGTCCTAACTTACGTCTACCATTGCTCCCTCTGTTTCTTCCTTACCATATCACCTTCTCCCTCTTAAAAATGAAATTCTTTTTTAAAATTTTTTAATGTTTATTTTTGAAGGAGAGAGAGGCAGAAGGTCATTAGGAGAGGGGCAGAGAGAGAGGGAGACAGAACCTGAAGCAGGCTCCAGGCTCTGAGCTGTCCGCACAGAGCCCGAACTCACCAGCTGAGAGATCATGATCTGAGCCGAAGTCGGACGCCTAACCTACTAAGCCACCTAGGCGCCCCTTAAAACTGGAATTCGTAACAGTTATACCTGGAAGGGATGGCGTATGGGAAGAGAAAGGCAGAGGAAACTTATTTTTTTTTCTCCTAAAGACACTTCTATTGCTTGAGCTTTTTACTATGAGCAGCAGTTGTTACTTTTTTTTTTTAATGGCAGGGAAGAAGGCCTTAAAAGAGTTAAATATTATATCCAGGGGCACCTAGGTGGTTCAGTCCATTAAGCATCTGACTTCGGCTCAGGTCATGTTCTTGCCATTCCTGAGTTCGAGCCCTGAACTCTGTGCTGACACCTCAAAGCCTGGAGCCTGCTTCAGATTCTGCATCTCCCTTTTTCTCTGCCCCTTTGCTGCTCACGCTCTGACTCTTTCAAAATATCTTACCCATTCTTCAGATTCCTCTCAATGGTCCATTCTTTATAGAGCCTTACCTGTGTTTTTATATAATGTTTTTTCCTGGTTCCAGGAAACTTAAAGCCTGTACTTTCTTTCCATATCTAAAGTATTTTATTCTCTCTCCTGGCCTTCTGTTTTAGTTGTATACTCATTCCTAGTCATCACAAAAGTCTCTCCCCACACCCAGAGCCATGACTCTGTCTTCAACAACATTATATTCGCATTTTTGTAACCCCTTCAAGCACCTGCCACAGCTCCTTGCACACCGTTGATGATAGGTTTATATGATAGTTGAATGCCTTGGCTGGGGATGAGGATTTATTCCTACAAGCTAAAAATCTAACATTTAAATAACTTTTTCAAATGTAGAATTTAATGAGCAAAACCCCCATAAGTCTAGAGTTGCTTTTGTGAACTGGCCTTATAGTTGAAACTCATTTTATAGGAAATATATTATCAGTGTTTTAGCTTAATTTCACACAAAAAGAACATTCACATTTTTCTTTTTACTTCATGGATTTCAGAATTTCTTGGTCATTTATCAACTTTGCTTTAGTACATTAGTGGCTCTCAGTCGTGATGGGAATTACTAGGAGAACCCTTTAAAAATATCAGTGCCATGGGGTGCCTGACTGGCTTAGTCAGGAAAGCATTCCACTCTTGATCTCAGGGTTGTGAGTTTGGGCCCCATGTTAGGTGTAGAGATTACTTTAAAAAAATATTTAAAAAAGCAAACAAAAAAACTAGACCTCAGGACTTCAATATTCTTTCCACTGAAGCACTTTATTGATATCTATGATATGGTATTAATTTTAGTGTTAATTGCTCTAGCATAAGTGTAACCAGGGGTGCTGGCTGGTTCCTTTGGTAGACGATGTGGCTCTTGATATCTTGGGGTTGTGCATTCAAGCCCCACGTTGGCCGTAGAACTTATTAAAAAAAAAAAAAGACTAAGTATGACCATTCATGGTACTTTAAGGAACCATGAGGCTTAGATTCCTTTATCATACTTTACTGCTCTTGTTTAGGCGTAGGTTTAGGCCCTATTATGAAGACTTGTGCAGGGAAAATGATAGAACAGAGCAGGATGATAGAGCTAGGCAGCTGGGCATTGTCTAGGCAACTCTCTGCTGAGCCTGGCTTAAGAATGTAGAGATCCTGTATTTCATATATTTGCAATATATATGCTTGGTCAGGTGTAGATGAACTTGTAATCAGTCCTCAGAGTAGTACATACTCTGATCCCCAGTTCTTTATTCTCCAGGCACCATCCAGGAGGACTACCTGCGGGAGCTGCTGACGACGATGGGAGACCGCTTCACGGACGAGGAGGTGGACGAGCTGTACCGGGAAGCGCCGATCGACAAGAAGGGGAACTTCAACTACATTGAGTTCACGCGCATCCTTAAACACGGAGCAAAAGACAAAGATGACTGAAAGAACTTCAGATTCCAGCCAAACGTTCCCTGTTGCCACTTGGGGTATTTCTGAGATGTTCTCTTAGAGTCTGTTGCATGCCCTTAGCTTTGCAGCTTTTGCCTTTCTTGTTGTATTTATTCTGGGCCATTTGGGGCACATGCATCTCTATATTCAGACTGGAAGTGGGACTTTTTGATTTTCAGAATAGAAAATAGGGCAATTTAACTTACCAGCCCCTCCCCCTCCAATAACTGCAGTCTACACAGAGTCAGTATATTTTTTCAGAGAAAGTTATTCACTCAATTTTTTCTGAACTATAATTAAACTTTATGATAAAAACTTGCTTGTTTAAAATTTCTTATTTACCCAAATCGGCTTTTGTTAGTTGCTTCCTCCAAAGAAAGGTAGGTGAGGCAAAGCCTACAAAATGATATAGTTGTTAGACCTCTCCTTTACTCAATCTAGTTTCTCTAACAATCCTGTATCTATTATTTATTCCTCCCCCTCCCAAAGAAACCCAGTTTGAACTGCCATAATTTGGTTTCTTGCACTTTGTCTTTCAGTTTTAAAAATAATTTTGTATAAAATTTGCAGAGACATGCTAGCTTTGGTAGCTTTAAATTTTACGTATCTGTCAACATGCCTCTATATCTGGTCTAAGTTTTTGTG
This sequence comes from Suricata suricatta, assembly GCF_006229205.1. Lineage (NCBI taxonomy): Eukaryota > Metazoa > Chordata > Mammalia > Carnivora > Herpestidae > Suricata > Suricata suricatta. The sequence goes on from NC_043713.1 coordinate 51,752,963, forward strand.
TATTACATCATGTCATTTAAAATTAGACCAGGCCACTGAGTAGAATTTTAATTTGTCCTAATTTTTACAACTATTTTAGCTCCAAAGATTTTATGGAATGCTTCTTACCAAAAAGATTTTTTTGTATTGAACTTCAAAACATTGAAAATACAATCCAGTATTTTTTATTGTATGTAGTTTCTCTTTAATACAACAGTCCCTATTGAAATACCATGTTTGTTTATGTAGAGATTCACCATGAGTCCATGTATGAATTTTGGACATTCCTGACCTGCCCACAATCAAAACAGCTGACGCTGCATGCCTGGGAAAGTGAGATCATTATTTCAGTCCTAAAAATAACTTCTGCTATCTGCAGAAATGCAGGACTATTTCAGAGTTAATCAGGAAGTGGTAGAGTTTCATTTGCTTCAGGCTTCAAAACTCTATTTTCAAATATTCATGAGTTTTCAAAAGACTTTTGAAATGTTGGGGGGGAAAGTTGGTTAAAGAGTTGACAGCCTACAAAGATGAGTAATTGACAATTACTCTAATAACTTTGTGTTTTATGCTATTATTAATAAGAGGTTACCTCATTCAATAAACAATTACTGAATGCCTTCAAGGCAGCAGACCTTTGCGCTCAACACGATAGGTGAACGAGATCCTTTAATCTGGTGCAGCCAGCTTTAAAGAGTAGAAGTTAAAAGTCTAGGAGTAAGACGGCTTCTGCCCCCCTTCAAGGTTAGAATCTTTGCATCTACTTTTTGCCCTTTATGTGTTTTTGAATTTCATTTGGTTGGTTAAGCAAAATACTTTTTCTAGGCTCATAGCCTGATGCTAAAATCCTGTTTGTTGAATTGAATTTCCATTTCAACTGAAAAAATGGTCACTTCTGCTTTTAATAAATTTCCAAATAACATTCTTTCTACTACAGAAACAAAGTGATCTCATCTACTAAAATAAGCTCTTACAGTTATCTGCATTTTCATTTCAAATAAATTATCAAAGAATCAGCTTCCATTAGGAACAGTGAGTGGTCTCCCTTGAATGAATAAGTTTCCTAATAAAGTAATGGCATTCTCCACATAGTAACTAGGCTTTGCTTTAAGCAAAGATTATTGCCAATAAAAAGCTAAAACATCTACTCCAAAAGTGGATTTGACTGACAAACTAGTCTCCATGATGAAAGTCCTACATTCCAAAAGTTCTCATGAAACCAATCTACTGCATCCTTACCTACCTGCTTAGTATTATATTATCATTTGGACTTCAGGGCCCAAATTTTACTTGATCGAGGAGCCTACAACTCAAGAGCAGGAATCGATGAGTGCTACTGGAATAAAAAGGATGAAAAGTCAAGCTAGGTAAATCAAATTCTGAAAAGGAAAGGCAACCATTTCCTACAAAGTATGAAGAGAGAGGGGACAGACAAGTGGTATAACACCTAGTCTTCCAGATATGCAGAAAAGTGAGGATCAGAAGATGATAAAGGGCTTGGAGAGGTAGAGCCACAAAAATGGTATTGTGGAAACCAAGTGAGTAGCTTCCAGAGAAAGGAGGTTAGTCAGTACTGTTAAGACACAGAAAAGTTGAGTGTAGGAAAGTTTAAATGAGGCCACTAGATCAAGTCATTGGTCACCTTTGGTAGATCTGTTAGAGTTTTGAATTCAGAATCCATAGTGCAGCATGAAATGGTAGACAATGCCTAGGTTTAGGGGTCAGGCTGGTCTGCATTTTAATCCCATTTTTGCTACATTGCTTCATAACCTTAGGTAAGTGAAATTCCCTCAACCTCTATTCATTTGTAAAATGGAAGTAATGGTATTGGTTCATAATAGGAACATAGTCTATTAATATATAAAGCAGCACTTTTTGTGACTAAGAGCAGTATGGGATTTAGAGCCACACTTGAATGAGTGAATTCCGTCTCTTATTTGGCTAGTTTTGTACCTTGGGCAGGTCACTTGTGTCAGTTTCATCACCTATAAAAGGGATGGTACCCTTCAAGCATGTTGTGAAAATTAGAAACACTAAAGTTAAATGGTGTGGCACACAGTAGGTATTCAAAAGTGGTTCTGTTTACCAGTGGGGGAAAGGGGTCTGAAGCTTGGCAATGAAGAGAAGCTTGAAAGGAAGTTCAGGATCAGTGAACTCATCTGTAGAGATTTAAGCCAGAGGAAAAAGACAAACTGTAAGAAAAAAAATTAGTGAAACAAAATGAATTATGTCCAAGAGATAGGAAGGGCTAGAACCTAGATCACATGTTATAGGATTATCCTTAGAAAAAAGAAAATGGATACTTCTCCCTCTGAAAAAAGGAAAGGATAAGTGATATGGTTTTTTTTTTTTTTATGTCTTTTGAGAGACACAGAGAGACAGTGCGAGCAGGGGAGGGTCAGAGAGAGGGGGAGACACAGAATCTGAAGCAGACCCCAGGCTCTGAGCTAGCTGTCAGCACAGAGCCTGATGCGGGGCTCAAACCCACAAAACGTGAAATCATGACCTCAGCTCATGACCTGAGCCGAAGCAGGCGCTTAACCGACTGAGCCACCCAGGCGCCCCGGGTGATAAGAGTTTAATGGCAGTTGGAGATTAAAAGCTGAGGTTAGGAGAAAGGTACATAGTTGTTTGATAGTAAATTAGCTCAAATTAAAGTATTATATTAAAGGGCTGTAATAAGGATTTAATGAAAACATGCATTAAGCCTATCAGTTTCCTGGTACCAACCAAATGCTCAAGTATTTTTTTATATTTCCTGAGTAAATAAAATAATTAGACATGTTTGTGTCTTTCTAGGTTCTCTTTCAGTGTACAACTTCTTGGTTTCCCTGAAACCTGGTTTTTTATTGTTCTGGAAAGCACTGCTGGAAATAACCCCCATGGAAGAAATGCCCTGCTTCTCCCATTTCTACTTGCTCTTAAAGTTACAAAGCCCTGTATCTTTTTTCTTTTTTTAAAGTTTGTTTATTTTTGAGAGAGACAGAATGGGGGAGGGGCAGCGAGAGAGGGAGACACAGAATATGAAGCAGGTTCCAGGCTCTGAGGTGTCAGCACAGAGCTTGATGCGGGGCTTGAACTCATGAACTGAGAGATAATGACCAGTGCCAAAGTCAGATGCTTAACTTACTGAGCCACCCAGCCACACCCCCATTTTTTTTAAGTCCTTGTATCCATTACACTAGATTTCAATGCCATAATGTCTTATTTGTCCATATACATTTTATAGTTGTAATGAATATACAACTTTTTAGTTTAATGTATCTTAAATTATTTTTCATGTTTTGGCATAGCCACCTTTTTTATTTGTGACCATTCTTTTTAATGACCACAATTCTCTTTGAAGAGGATATGCCTTAATTAGCCATCAGCCAAGTGCTAGATATTTAGATAATTGGCTTTTTATTAATAAATACTATGTTTTTCTTTTGAATCTAAAGAACAATATACCCTAGAATTACTTTTTCAAATAGAGCTGGCCAGTAGAATTTTGTGATGATAGAAATGCTCTCTCTGCTTTCAAATAAGGCCACTAGCCACATATGGCTACTGAGCACTTAAAATATGTCTAATATAACTGAGGAACTGAGTTTTTAATTTAAATTGCCACATGTGGTTAGTGACTATTGTATTGGAAAGCAGTTCTATAAACAAAAATGTAGCTCAAACTCAAAGTACAGAGTCCCTCAGCTATCATCTTAACTAAGCTGGCCAAGGCGGGGGCTTATGGAATGGTAATAGACCATACTTGAAGGGCTCTATGCCAAAGACATAAAGAAGCCAAATTCTTTTAATTTTGAGTGTTAAAAAATACTGTTGGACCAAAGAGCAGATTGCGACCATAGGAAAGAGTAATTATTTTAGAACCAGGTGTGATGTTTCAGAAATTGCTATTCAAAGTCTGAGAAAATGCATTCCCTAATTATCTGGGCCTTCAGCAGTTACTCAGATTAAGACCACAGCATCAGCATCCCCTGGGTACTTACTAGAAATGCAAATTATCGCCTCACCTTGGACCTATTGAATCTGATCTGGGGTTGAGGCTCAAGAATCTTTCCCTAAGCCTTTCAGGTTTTGCTTACACTTGCTGCTGTTTAAGAACTGCTACAGGGTGGGGCACCTGGGTGGCTCAGTCGGTTGAGGATCCGGCTTCAGCTCAGGTCCTGTGGGTTCGAACCCCACATCGGGCTCTGTGCTGGCAGCTCAAGAGCCTGGAGCCTCGTGTCCCTCTCTCTCTGCCCCTCCCTTGCTCATGATCTGCCTCTGTCTCTTAAAATAAGTAAATGTTAAAATAAATAAATAAATAAGAACTGCTACAGGGTGCTGAACACATGGTTCCTAATATCTAAGAATTTCTGATCAAAGATTTCTAGAATATAAAAAAGACTATTATTCCTCTCCCCAGCATCTGGCACACTTTGAGGCAATCACAAGTGCTCAATAAAGGTTTGCTATTGGCTTACCCTCCATTACCCAGAAATAGTGGTATTCGTCTATATTATTATAAGGCGAGGAAACTGAAGGTTATAAGCACAAATAGTATGTAGAACAAAACTTGCATAATGTAGCTTCGTGGTTTCCTGTTTTGGCAAACAGCATTTTATAACGTGTGCGCCCTCGTATGTTTGTGTGTGCATAATTCTGTCATCCATTGACCCAAAGGAAAGCAAATATTGTGAATAAAACTTTCTTGTGGTTGTAAGGGTTGTCATGGGCCAGCCGTGGTCTGTAAGGCCATAAACCTTATAATTTGAGGGCTAAATGACAGAACTCTGGCTGGAGCTCAGTTGAAAAAGAAAGGGGTTTCCAGCAGGCAGGGGTCCGCCCTCTTACCTTCCGCAGTATTACGCGGGACCCTAATTCGTTGTTTTACTTCAAGTTCAAATGGAACTACCCGAGCTGCACTTTAATGGGCCAATTGTGGGAGCCCCAGGATGGGACACTTTCAGCGATCGGGCCCCCCAAATCCTGAAGTGTCGCGCCCCGCCCCGCGGAATCAAATTCCAAGCCCGGCAGGCGCCCCGCGGCCCAGGAATGCGGAAGGGCCGCGTGAACCCGCCGCAGAAGGCGGGGGAGGAGGGCAGGCCTCGGGGCTACAGCCGCACGCTGGAGGGGATGCGGCAGCAGATGCAACAGACCACACAAGACGATTTAAAGCCCAGGCTGCGTTCGTCGGCCGCAGCGTCGCTCCACAGCCGACACAGCGGGCTTCGCTCGGTCCTGAGCGAGAACCCCTCTTGCGTCCCCCCGTCCCTAGTTGGATCTCGCCGCGCCTTCCGGTGCGCTTTCCGGTCCACCTCTCGAGGCAGGAAGTGCCGGGCGCCGCCACCGTAGCACCACAGCCCAGCGATCGTCGCCGTCGCTCGTCGTCTCGCGCAGGGCAGCCCGGGCTCTGGTGTCTGGCAGCGGTGAGTGGCGCTCGCCCCCGCGCGCGACACCCCTCGGGCCGCACCCCTCCCCCTTCCCTTCCAGCCTCGCACCAGCCGTCGGGACCCCGCCCCGGGAGCCTCGGACGCCGGGGGTCGGGGGCTGCGGAACCTGTTGGGTTGGGTTGGGTAAGGGGTCGATGAGGAGGCCGTGGTAGCGGCCTGGGCCTGGACGTTGAGAGGCCGGGCGGCGCCAGGGCGGAGGAAGCCGGGCTGGGGAGACGCCCTGTTGGAAAAGGTGGCTGGGTCCTCGGCAGTGCGTAGACCGGCCCTGCGTCACCCGGGTGACTTCACTCACCTGGTGCGTCCGACCTCCCCGCTGCCAGCACCAGCACCAGCACCGTGTCCCCACACAGGGCTGGATGCTCGTGGTGCGTGCTTCTTTGCCTTCACTTAGGTGAAGTGTCGAAGGAAACTGTTGGAGAACCTGTCCTGGAGTGCATAGTTGGTACAGGCTAAAATGGAATGATTTCCGTAGGAGTCGTAACTCGCACAGGTCTTGCATCTCGCAAAGATTCAGTTCATTTGTGCTGATCCAAGAAAAGGACAAATCACAAAAGTCAAGAAAGATTTCCTGAAGGAAAAAAAAAAATCATGACCTCATTGAAGACTTTGGATTCAGCCCTAGGAGGTAGAACTGAAGTATTTCTGGCAGGATCTTTGGTAGGAGCTAACAAGAGGAAAAGCTCAAAAGGTGGGAATTGTGTTTGAAAAGGAGACAGTGGGGAGACCAGCCTGAATGGAACGAGAACTGTAATGAGTTCTAGTTGGATATGAAGGTAGGTAGGTAGATAAGTGAGGCGTTTTTATGGATGTCTTGAAAACTTGGTCGAGAAATAAAAGATTATGTAAGAGGCATTAGGCAGTAATTTTGGATTTCATTACTAAAGGAGTAATATGAAGAAAGGGGTGCTTAAAGAATTAGCTTGACAGCCTTTGTTTAGGATGGATTTGGAATGTTCTTTTGGTAAGAGAAGAGTCATAGCATTTTAGAATTCAAAAGAACCTTAAAGCTTATCTTGTGAAATAGATAACCTGCCTTATTGATTATCTATCATTTTATAATTGAGGAAACTGAAACGCAGAGAAGCGAGGTAATTTGCCCAAGGTCGCTTGAAGGATTCACGTGTGCCACCCATTTTCTTTGTAAGCATTAGGTGGACCCCACTGGACCTCATAACTAAGTGCCCAGCTTTTTGTTTGTTCAGACTCTGTTGAATGACACGGCTTCTATAATGGATGGCTTGATATTTGTTTATGCTTTAATGAGACTGAGTTTCCACAGGATGAACTGAAACTTCTGAAGTTTCTGAACCCAGGTGAGGGTTGTGGGATCAGGAAAAGTCAGAGGATTTAGAGCCTGTAAATGGGGCTGCTTGTTCCTCTTTTCTCGGATTCAAAGATACCAGGGACCAAGGGATGCTTTTCATCGCCAGCAGTGTTGGGATCTTCCTTATTCTGCATCTTAGCTGTGTGGTAGCTTTCATTGCTTGTACCCCAGCTAGCTACCTGTGTTTTCATGATAGAGAATTTCAGCCATCTTTAGGGCCTAATGAAACAAGCTCTGGAGCTAGGCTTCCTGAGTACAGATCCTGGATTTAAATTCTACCATTTGGGGGTGCTTGGGTGGCTCAGTCAGTTAGGCATCCAACTCTTGATTTTGGCTCAGGTCGTGATCTGACCTGAGTTGGAGCCTCGCTGTCAGGCTCTGCGCTGACAGCTTGGAGCCTGCTTGGGACACACACACTGTCTCTCTCTCTTTCTCTCTCTCTCTCTCTCTCTCTCTCTCTCTCTCTTTCTCTCTCTCTCTCACTCTCACTGGCCCTCCCCTGCTTGCACACTCTGTCTCTCTCTCAAAATAAATAAATAAACTTTAAAATAAATAAATAAACTACCATTTTCTAGCTGTGTGGCTGCAAGCAAATTGTTTATTCTCGTTGCTCTAATTTTCTCTTCTGAGAAATGGAGACAACAGCACTTATATCATAAGTTGTGAGGATTAAATATGGTAATGCATGTGAAATGCTTAGACCAGTGCCTAGCACATATTTAGCACTCAGTAATTGTGTTATTAGCATTGTTTCTTCCAGGCGTGGGATGGGGGTAACTGGTGAGTTTTGTTGAGGCTCTTTTGAGGAAAAGTTCAGTAGAGTTTATGCTGAACCATGGATAAACCATAGAGAAAAGATTTATTTTAGGAGTCAGATGCAGGATCTACTTTATAATGAATATGTGTATATCTAATTCTGTCTGTGATAGGAAGGAAGCATATGTATGTATTTGCTTTACAAATATTAATGGAGCACCTGCCCAGTGTAAGGTACTCTACTGTACCACACAATCCAAGGTAAGAAGGCTAAATGTTGTAAAGATGTATAGGTAAATGGCATGGCAAGAGAATATTACTGGGCAGTAAAAAAAGAATAAACCACAGATAAATGCAACAAGATAAATGAACCCCAAAAATATAGTGAGTAAAAGAAGTGAGGCCTGTAGAATATACACTGTATAATTCCCTTTATAAGAATTTCAAAGACAAAATGAATTTATGGTTAAATTAATAAATTTATGGTTTATAGAAATCTGAGCAATGGTTGCCTGTGGGAGAGGATCATTGACTTGGAAGAAAGTTTCTGGAGTGATGTTAATATTTACAACTTGATTGGGATGGTGGTTATATGAGTGTTCATGTTTATAAAAACTCATTTTTAAGATCTGTGCATTTCGCCATATATAAACTTTACTGCAGTAAAACAAAATGATATGGGAGTTCAGGGGATGGAACATTTACTGCCAACTGGGATGATCATAAAACCCATAATAAAAAAATGACAGCATTATAATGTATATGGTAAGTCCTAAAATATATGTGCTATGGGGAAAGTTCAGATTCCTAAGAGTAAAGCTGTAAAATTAGTGTTTGGCTCTTTATAAGAAAAATAGATATAATAATTTACAGAGTGATTACATATTTGCCTTAATATGTAGCATAAAAACAATGATATGTCATTAAGTATACAAGGTTAATTTTGTGGACTATTCTAGCTTGATTATACACTACATTTCCTTATGAATACTGTTTTCAGACCGTTGCTCATGTATCCAGTCATTTGATCCTCCTAATTAGCACCAACATTAGTCTCACTGCAGTAATGACCATGGGAATCCATGAGAAATTTCTCAGGATTCTGATAGACCTTGGTGAGCATGAGAATTGAATCAGAAATGACCTGAGCTTTTAGCAGAACTGCTCTGCTCTTTGTATTTATTTACCGTCGGGCCTCACCTTCTGCCTCTGCTAAAAGGAGACCTCCTGAGTACCCTGCCCCTGAGCATCTCCACTACCATTCTACTGTAGCTTGGTTTAAACTTGAAATCTTCCTCATCCCTTCCCTCACAAAACCATCTCCTCCTTCCTACCCAGTTACTTCTTTTTTTCTTTTTCTTTTTTCTTTTTTTTTTTTTTAAGTAGACTTCATGCCCAGCCTAGAGCCCAAACAGCCTTCAGATCAAGACCTGAACTGAGATCAGGAGTCAGATGCTTAACCCACTGAGCCAACCAAGTGGCTCATTTTTGAGTGGGAACTTTTTGCTCTTGGCTTTTTGACCAGTACTTGAGGAAAGCATGATACTTCAAGGATAGAGCTTTGCAGGAAACTCCAATTAGGAAGCAAGAAGAACAAGCAAAACAGCATAGGAGTTAGAAGAATAAGATAGTGTTGATGGGAATGTTGAGGAAGGAGCGATTCTATTGCACTTAAACGAGGAACCCATAAAAGGGTTGCCTGGCTGGCTCAGTCAAAGCATGCAACTCTTGATCTCAGGGGGTCGTGAGCTCAAGCCCCACATTAGGGATAGCAATTGCTTAAATAAAGAAACTTTAAAAAATACTTAAATAGTATTATGCATAATTATGGGCTCACATTTAAAGACCTAGATGAAATAGTTAAATTACTAGAAAAATAATTTTTAAATGCCAAAAGTTAGGAGTGCAGGATAAGCTTAGTCGGTAGAGCATTGATCTCAGTTGTAGGTTCGAGCCCCACATTGGGTGTAGAGATCCCGCCCCCCCAAAAAAAACTTTAAAAAAAGAGGAACCCCCAGAACTTGGAGAAAATTGAATAGAAGGAATTAAAATTTTCTAACCAGGAATAGAAAAGTCCCTTTCCAATGCAAACTTGACTATAGCCATAATTCTGAAATAAAGGCATTGCCCTATTTTACTATTAAAGAGGTCAAGGAAACACAGTAGCTTTTTTTAGTTTTTTTGTACTATGTAACAAATTATTTCAAACTAAGCACCTTAAAAACACAATAGTTTCTGAGGCTCTGGTATTCCAAGGCAGCTGAGCTAGTGGTTCTGAGCGTCATGAGGTGGCAGTCCAGATGTCAGCTGGGTTGGCAAACATGTGAAGGAAAACCAGTCTCCAAGATGGCTGACTCATATGGCTGGCAAGTTGGTATTGGCAATTGAAGAACTAGACACAAGAAAAGCTCTCTGTCCTCCTAATTGCTTTAAGGCAGGACATAAATTTACATAGGTGTCCTTCTTCCCCTCTCTACCAGGAAGGACAAAGGTTATTCTCTGGAGACAACTTTAGACTCTTATCATCGGAGAAAGCCCTGAATAAATCTGCCTGACAAGCCTTACCCTGTTTGCGTGCTTTTCCTGGTAACCTTCTGTTACTAGCCTCTTCCCTCACACACCTGTCCTCTTTGTCTTTAGCTGAAGAGGATATTTAAGCTGAGTTCTTTTTATTTAAAAAAAATTTTTTTTAGGCTGTATTCTAAGCTACCTTTCTGAGTTGGCTTTTCCTGCGTATCTGCTGCTACACATGTTAGTAAACTTCTGTTTTTCTCTTGTGAATCTATAAACACAGAGGTGACAGCCAAGAACTCAAAAGGGTAAAAGGAAAATTATTTTGCCTCCCTACGCTTTCACAGGTCAACCCTTTTCACTGTAGGTGGAGACTGCGGGAGGACATGAGAAACGTGGAGGGCCACCTTGAAGTTTGGCTACCACCATAGCCAGGAAACCAAGTTCAGATGTTCACAGAGGCCAGGCCATCACATAAACAAATACCAACGGTGACAGGAAGATGTAGAGAATAGTGAAGATTGTTCCCTGAATACTCATTATCTACAGGAATTTCATGAATGCTGGTCAGCTAATTCTTTATCATACAGTTTTTCAAGATCTCTGAAATTTGTTTTTATTAAAGTAAATTTCAGTTTTAAAGAATTTTTATTTATTTATTTTTTTAATTTATTTTTATTTTTATTTTTTTGGAGAGAGAGAGAGATAGCACGCTGGGGAGGGGTAGAGAAAGAGAGGGAGACACAGAATCTGAGGCAGGCTCCAGGCTCCACGCTGTCAGCACAGAGCTTGATGCAGGGCTTGAACTCACTGTGAGATCATGACCTGAGCTGAAGTCAGATGCTGAACCAAATGAGCCACCCAGGTGCCCCTAAACTTCAGTTTCTACAACGTTGGCAAACTAACTCAGTTACTGAAGAAGGCATTTTAAAAAGTCATCCCTGTAAATGAACCTCACTGCAGACTGCATATAGTTTGGCAGCTGCCAGTTTGTGACTTCTGATCTACTTCTTCTGTTTTACAGATGAGGAGAATGAGGCCCATGAAAGCTAAAATGACCAAAGGTCATGTAACTTGTGAATGACAGAACTGGAATTAGTGTCCAGGTCTCTAGCATCTTCATTGATACATAATGACTCAACTTTAAAAACTAAAGGTAACTCAAGGCATAAATAGCCAATGCCTTCTAAGTGGTTAACTCATTGGTTCTCAGCCCTCCTGCATGGAATCACCTGATGCATTTTTTAAATTACAAATTCCTCAGCCCCGCCCATCATCTTTCTGTTTCAGTTAGACCAGACTAGGACTTAGGAATCCGTTTTTTTAAACTTCCAAGTTGATTCTAATGTGCAGCTAAGATTGAAACCAGAAGGTTAACTGTTGTGAGAGACCTATTTACTTGCCATATGGTGATAGCCCCTAACTGACTTAAGATACTTAAAGAAGGAAGCCTTGAAGGAATGTCCAGGAAGTCCTAGGTAGCTGACAAAATATGCTTCGTAAAAGCAACAAAGTCATATAGGCTGGATGAAGTTCACAAGCAATTTCTGCTTATTAGCGATTATCACGCCCAAGTTTTGATTTGCACAACCAACCGTATTGCAGGCGATTTTGCACACATTTGGATTATTATCTGAATATGTTGACACCACAGCCACATACACCAGTATTCCGATATCCCAACCCTTGTAAGTTCTGTGAACACTACATATACTTTTGGTTCACTCTATGTGAGAAATTTACAAAAATAATGACATATTTGAAGAGGAAGTGAGAAGTTCTTACTGCTGTTGAGGATTCTTCATTATATTATATGCTGGTTTATATGGCCTTTTTTCTGTAATTATAGTTTAAGAGTGGGGTTTGATTGTAGATTCCTGTTTAACATTTATAAGTTAAAGATTAATTTGGCAGTCTTTGATAAAGGTTTCAAGCCTTACCTATGGTGTCAGACTGAGACCATGACTGATAGAAATATTGTCGCTTTATTTAAACCTACATTGCAGTTCCCATTCCACTGTGCAATTCCATCCTGTACATTGGTTTGCCTGGTATTGTCTGAATTTATTTGAAAACTGAAGGATTTGAATTCCGAGGAAAGTCACTGCTCAGAAATCAGTGTTGATTACATCGGTTGTATTGAAAGTTTTTAAAATTTTGTGGTAATTTCAAGGGGTGCCTGGGTGTCTCAGTCACTTAAGTATCTGACTCTTGATACCTGC
>NC_043713.1:51765286-51776756 GCF_006229205.1 Suricata suricatta
GCAGGTATCAAGAGTCAGATACTTAAGTGACTGAGACACCCAGGCACCCCTTGAAATTACCACAAAATTTTAAAAACTTTCAATACAACCGATGTAATCAACACTGATTTCTGAGCAGTGACTTTCCTCGGAATTCAAATCCTTCAGTTTTCAAATAAATTCAGACAATACGGTGCTGTGGACACATACAAGCAGTTTGGTGTTACTGAGGGAAAAGTACAGAGAATGGCTAGAGAGAAGGCTGGAAAGGTCATTCTAGAATTTGAAAAGGAGGACCTTGTGTAACATGCTTAAGAACTTGTATTCTGTGCTATATGCAGTGGTGAGCCAAAGATTTTTAAGGGAAATAGAAGGTCATTCATATTCATGTGTTAGACACCACCGGAATATAAAGGGCAGTTTAGAGAGACGAAGAATTAAGAAGATAGGCTAGTTGGCCAAATAAATTTTTTTTAAGTGTATTTATTTGAGAGAAGCAGAGATAGCATGGGCTGGGAGGATCAGAGAGAATCCCAAGCAAGCTCTGCACTACCAGCACCAAGCCCAATATGAGGCTAGAACTCACTAAACCAAGATCATGACCTGAGCTGAAACCAAGAGTCTAATGCTTAACCGACTAAGCCCCCCAGGCATCCCTACACAGAGATATTGAAGGTGCAGTTTAGGGTGGTGGGAGAGTAAAGAGGAAGATGAGCAAATCAGAGAAATATTTAAGAGGTAGGGATTGATTCATCCGGAAGAGGGATGAGTTGGGGATGACTCCGAGGTTTCTGGCTTCGTGAATAGGTAATTGACAGAAAAGTAAGAAAATTTAGGAGCAGGAAGATAATGAATTCAGTTTTCAAAACATTGATTATGAGTGTCTGTAGGATGTCCAAATTGGTGCCTTTTATAAGCAGCTGGGCATTGGAGTCTGCAGGCCTAGAGATGCAGAGTTGGGGGAGCCATTGAGTGTTGTCAGATCAGTGAGAGTTGATGAGATCATCCAAGGAAAGCAGAATGGAAAGAATTTTAATAAGCTATGCTAGAATATTGGGAAACATGAGTATCTAGGTAAGTGGAGAAGATAAGAACCTAACAAGAAAATGGAAGAGGACCAATCATAGAAATAGAATTGAGAGAAGAGTAAGTTGTTATCACCAAGTCACATTCAGTATTTAACATAAGCCAGCCTTTCCAGTATAACATTTAGGAGTTTCCCTTGTGAGAGTGATGAAGTTTTGGGGTGGGGTTCATGGGGTCTGGAGCCAAAGGCCAAGAAAAAAATCTTGAAGTCTTTAGTGCAAAAAGGTGATTTTACTGAAGCATGGGGACACGGCCCACGGGCAGAAAGAGCTGCATTATAAATGTGGTTACCATTTTATGGAGTGGGGGTAGGGGGTGGGGGAAGTTTCCAAAGAGACTTTCACATTCTAAAGACTTACTGGAGCGTAGCTGTTGTCAGCATTGGTTGTTTTTCTCTCTAGTAAAGCATTAATACTGTAGGGAGTTCCTGAACTTCAGGCTGTGATGGGATTGCCTTTTTCTGGTAAACTGGTGGGGACTCTTATCAGTTTAACCGTTTGGGTTTTTTGTCCTTTCCTGTTTGGGGAGTAACCTGGAGTGTCCAAGGAATACATGTCCCACGGGGTGGGGTGGGGACGGGTGGGTGTTGTTAGCCTGCATTTTACCCTCAGCTTGCCCCACGCTCCATCATCAGGAGTGGAAGGTCTTCAAGGTTGGGAACCTTGCACTGTCTTTCCATTTGGGGCAGTTCATTTCTACTGTCACTGTTCACCAAGGCTAAGAGGGATAAAATGGTGTCAGATAGAGCAGAGAGATCCAAGGAGTTAGACTGGATTTGGTAGTTTGAAAGCTGTTGCAGTAGAGGGGGAGAAAAACCAGATTGTGGTGGGTTGAAGGTGAGTGGGAAGTGAGAAAGAGAAATCCAAGATACTTATCTCAGAAGGAAAGGAGAAAGGATGGTAGTTTCTTTTGGGGGTAGAGTACTTTTTAGATTGATTGTTTTGCTACAACTTTGCCTAATTTTTCAGCTGATATTTTGTTATCAGCTAATATATTATGTGCATATGTGTGTGTGTTTATACATATATAAAGGTGTACTATTTCAACATGAAGTAATGGGGAAAAAACAAAATTTTTTTAATGTTTTTTAAAAAATTTTTAATTATTTATTTATTTTGGAGAGAGAGTGATACACTCAGAGCACGAGCAGGGGAGGGGCAGAGAGAGAGGGAGACACAGAATCCAAAACAGGCCCCAGGCTGTGAGCTGTCAGCACAGAGTCCAACGTGAGGCTCAAACCCGCAAACCGCAAGATCATGACCTGAGCCCAAGTCGGATGTTCAACCGATTGAGCCACCCAGGCACCCCAATGTTTATTTATTTTTGAGAGAGAGACAGTGGAGCAGGGAAGGGGCAGAGAAAGAGAGTTGGGGCAGAGTCGGACGCTTAACTGACTGAGCCACCCAGGCAACCCCAGAAAAACTTTTAAAAGAAATTATGGTGTTATATTGAGCCTATGATCTGCTCTGTAACATATTTTGATTAGGGCCATTTAGTGAATTGCTCTTGATTGTCTTTCACTTTTCCTTCCCTGGTTTCTCTCACTCCAGGGGTCAGATTTGGCTCACCATCTAAGAGCTTTTCTAGACTTATTGATCACCTCCCCATTCTCTCTCTCAGACATTTCCCCTAATAAAATCTTGCATGTTTAATCTCCTCTACACTTGTGGGTTAGCTGTAGGGTTAGCGTGACACAATCTGTAGCATGACTGTCTTTTTTGTTGTTTTTGTTTTTAAATAAAAATTTACTCTTTGGGAAGTTTTTCTAAATGACTCTTAACAAACAATTTGTGGATACTGAAAGAACTAATTCTTGCCTTCTGATTTACTGTCTTTTGTACGTATTATGACTTGAAGAAATAGAATCTTAGAATTTTTAGCATGAAAAATTTTTAATCCAGCAGTTTTGGAATGCAAAGAATTGAAGCATAGTCAAGTGCCTTCCTAGGGGACCACATTTAGTCTCTGATTTAACCGTCAATGTAACAGCTCAAATAAGCTAAGTTATGGTACTGAAGAGAAAATTGACATTTACTCAGGACAAGTATATGGGGTAGGAAAGGAGTTGGAATGTTAGAATCAGAACTCTTAAGACTGATGTACTTCAAACCTATACCACTAAGCCAAGCTTCAGAATACCCAGTGGGATATTTTTTTTTGGATTGAAAAAAGAGAAGTAAACAATGTAGATTAAAAGTCCAAGACTAGGGGCACCTGGCTGGCTTAGTCTGTGGAGCATGCAACTCTTGATCTTAGGGTTGTGAATTCAAGCCCCACATTGGGTGTAAGTATTTACAGTCATAAAAACAAAACAACAACAACAAAAATATAACGTCTACATCTAAGAGTCCTAGAGACCCAGGTCTAAAATTACCTTGTTCAGCCACTGTCCTGTCTAGTCATCTGCTTTCACACTATGGGGTTACAGAACTAGAGATAGTCCCCAAGACAACCCTCAATTTTGATAACTTAGCTAGGATTCACAGAACTTAGCTGAAATGTGTTATATTCTTAGTTATGAGTCATTGCAATAAAAGCATTCAGATTAAAGTCAGCCAAGGGAAGAGATGCATGTTGCAGAGTCCAGGAGGGTTCCAAATGGAGAGTACCCAGTTGTCCTCTTTCTTGGACAGTGTTGATCCCTCCTGGCAACAAGATGTGACAGTATGCATGGAATATTGCCAAGTAGGAAAACTTACTTGATCTTTGATATCCATAGTTTTGTTTTTTAAATTTTTTTTTAAATATTTATTTTTGAGAGAGAGAGTACAAGCAGGGGAGAGCAGAGAGAGAGGAAGACACAGAATCCAAAGCAGGCTCCAGGCTCCAAGCTATCAGCACAGAGCCTGATACGGGGTTCAAACCCATGAACTACAAGATTATGACCTGAGTCGAGGTCAGAAGCTCAACCGACTGAGCCACCCAGGTGCCCTGATATCTATTAATTTTTATTGGGGCTCTGTCATCTAGATACTGTCAGCTGCTCTGTAGCTGACCTCAGTCTCCAGCCCCTTGAGTGGACAAACTGATAACACATGACCCAAAACCCCCACAATAAGTTATATTATTAGACTGTCTGATGTGACCCAAGACCTTGATATCAGCAGGACATTACACAGGCTTAGAGATTACCTCCCAGGAGCAGAGGACAAAGGCCAAGCCTCTCTTTGAGCAAAATTGTTTACCACACAGGGCCGTTGATTTTATACTTTAACGTAGATAATACCTATTTCATAGGGCAGTTGTGAAGATTGAATAAGACATTGGATTGAAAAATTGCTGTGGTCTCTCTGGGTTCTCCAAGGTTATATGTAGCTAGTAATGGTGGAGCTGAGATTGGAACTCAGGACTTTCTAATCCCAAAGCTGATAGTATTTTTCTGTTGTGTTTATGTTATTTAAAACTGCAAATAAAAAATAGAATGAAATGTGTTTGTTTATTCTATTTGACATTTAAATTATCGGTGGCTTTCAGTAGAAATTTGGAGGCTGCCACCAAAGCTATTATAGAGAATTGAGGAGTGATTGGAAAGATGAGAAAATAGAGATAGTTGAGGATTCCACTGCTATTCTAAAAGGTTTGTCAAAGGTAAGGGGAAATGAGGATGAAGCTGGAAGGGATACAAGATCAAATAGTGGGTTTGGGGGCACCTGGCTGGCTCAGTCAGTAGAGCAGGTAAGTAGAGTAGGGCCTCTTGATCTTGGGGTCCTGAATTTGAGCCTCACGTTGGGCGTAGAGATTACTTCTTAAAAAATAATGAAAAAAGAGTAGCTTTTGATAGCTTTTTAAAGATGAGAGCCTTTTGAACACGCACCATTCAGTGACTATACTAGTCTCTACAAATGTTTTCTCATTTAAGTCTCACTTGCACTGAACTAGAGGCTGTGTGTTGCTGTAAAACTGAAGATTGAGTGAGTTTCCCTGATTTCCACACTGTTTTGAAAAGCCAAGACTGAGAGGTTATGCAATATTGGTAGTAAACTGCAGTAAAAAAGGAACGCCTGTTGCGTAGGATTGTTATGAGGATTTAATGGACAGTCCTCATAAAAAGTTAAGATGTCAGCTTTGGAGCATTTCTATTTAGGAGAGCCCCAAACCCTCTTAACAGTGCTTGGCACGTAGGGAGCTACTCCGTAAATGCTAGCTATTGATGTGTGTTTTTAAATTAATTTCTACCCAATAAAAATGGGTTTCATGGAATTTGGAGGCAAGCTATAGAATGATTTCTGTTTCTTAAATGTTTCAAAACTGCTTTTTTCCTAGCCATTTAATTGTCACATTGGAAATAAAGTTTATTTATTTTTAAATTTTTTTTTAAGTTTCTTTTTGAGAGAGCATGAGCAGGGGTGGGGCAGAGAGAGGGAGACAGAATCTGAAGCAGGCTCAAGGCTCTGAGCTGTCAGCACAGAGTCCAACGCAGGGTTTGAACACATAAACCATGAGATCATGACCTGAGCTTAAGTCGACACTCAACCGACTGAGCCACCCAGACGCCCCTGGGAATAAAGTTTAAATGTATAATTATTCTTGCCCAATTGAAGTAATAATTCTACATTAACATTTTTTTACTCACTAGGGTAAGTGAGTACTCACTGAGTGGCTCAGTCAGTTAAGCATTCGAACTCCAGATTTCTGTTCAGATCAGGATGTCACGAGGTCAAACCCCACATCGGGCTCTGTGCTGCTGGCACAGAGCCTACTTATGAGTTTCTCTTTTTCCAGTGATCTCCCTCTGCCCCCCCCACTCCCTCCAAATAAATAAATAAATATTCTTTTTAAAAAATATTTTTACTTACTAACTTTTAGGTGTTATGGTTTCCTTTTTTGTTTTATGTTATATGCATTCTTTTTTGCTTTGTTTTTTCTTTTTCCCTCTAGAATTAAATAGCCATCATGTCGAGTAAAAAGGCAAAGACCAAGACCACCAAGAAGCGCCCCCAGCGCGCAACATCCAACGTGTTTGCCATGTTTGACCAGTCACAGATTCAGGAATTCAAAGAGGCCTTCAACATGATTGATCAGAACAGAGATGGTTTCATCGACAAGGAAGATTTGCATGATATGCTTGCTTCTCTAGGTAGACTTTTATATCCTTAATATGCCCACTTCCCCCAAATAATAATTCAGAATTATTTTTTGTGTGATGTATAAGCATTCCTCAAAGGCTTACTGAGAAGTGTCTGGGTGGGAAGTGCCATGTTGGGATTGGCCAGTCATAAGACGTTTTTATTTATAACTTTTTTATAATTGAAAAAAAGAAAAAAAAATTTAAAGCAAACATAAACTGCCCTCTGGTTGTATGGGCACCCTACCCGGTTATTTGGGTGTTACTTTATTATTCCTTGTATGATTTTGTTGTTTGTTGTGATCTTAAAAAAAAGGACAGGAGGGAAGGTCTTCCATGTTTTATCCCAAGTCAGCAGTGACAGAGTTGGAAACGACAGACGGAGGAGTTCTCTGTAGACTGGGAGGGGCGGGGGTGCAGGTCACAGCCGGCCTAGGCTTAGGCTCGTACTCTGCAGTGTTCCTGTTCTTGACTGTTAGCCAGAAAGGGCAGTTCGGGGGCCAGAGGACAAGGAGTGATGTTGTTATTCTTTTTTTCTTAGTAACCACAACACAGCTTTGTTCCTCTGTTTTATTTTTTTTTTTCCCTGACATATTGTTTTGGAAAAAAAAATTTCTTTTAACGTTTATTTTTAAGTAATCTCTCGGGGCTTGAACTCATGACCCCAAGATCAAGAGTTGCATGCACAAAAAAAAATGTTGTATGCTCTATTGACTGAACCATGCAGGTGCCCCTATTTTGAAAATTTTAAGCCTACAAACAGTTGAAAGATCAGTGTAATGAACATGCATACATCCTTTACCTAGATGCACCATTTGTTAACATTTTGCAACATTTTCTTTATTCGGAATGAGAGTTGAATCAGGATACTGAACTAAGTTGTTGCCTTGGAGGTAGGTTGGATCCCAGTGTTTTCACATTCAGTACAGCTAAGTGTACGCTTTTGGGCACATCACTACTGAAGAAGGCCACAGAGGAAAGTCGAAGGATGTAGTTGTATTATAAAGATTGAACACTTAAGCCTGTATCCTCTCATAATAGATGTTCAATTAATTTTTGTTGGATAAATGAATGAGGGATGCTAGAGTAAGAGGCTGACTTTGAGACCTTCCATTTGGGGAGCTCCATGCCTTTAAAGATATGTTATTTATTGATCTTTCAAATCAACAAATTATGTTAGATGCCTTGAGTGGGTTCATAGATGCTTAGCCTAAACCATTCATTTTAAATCTTTGTGTCTTTCTTGTACCCATGTTCTCTTAACACCTTTGGGTTAGACTTTTTCCCAAAAAAATTTTGAGGCAAGAGATTTGAATTAAATTTGAAGGAAAAAAAGTAGGTCTTAAAATCTTAAAATTAATTTTGGGCTAATTTTTGTATTGGTATCTTGAATAGGCGTCATGAATGAGATAGGTTATATACAGTAAGACAGATGCTACCTTGGCCTTTTATATTTCACCCAACTCCCAGGATGAAAACTACATATGAACCACAGTTCTAGATTTGATTATCGTTGGAACTTAGTTGGGTATAATATTCAGATGCTTCCTAAATATGAATATCTAACTTAAGACATGCTTTTCATAGAGAATCATTACAAACAATGTTGGGAGGGATTTTTCAGATACTGAGTTTAACCAGTCCATGTTACAGATCAAAAAAGTAACCCTAGACAACTGCCTCCTTTGCTCAGGTCACAAAGCTAGTGGCAGAACTGGGACTCAAACCCATAATTCTAGACCCCTCCCTCTTTCACGGCTACTTTTCCTATACCATGGGGCCTCGCAAATGCCTAGACAAAGAGGAGCCCTTGTTAGTCTACTGGCCCTCCCTGCGGACTTTTCTCCTAACTTCAAAGGAAGGGTCAGGGGAGTCTCCCTCCATGCGGAGAAGTATTCTCAGTTGGAACTGAAATTAAGATTTCCCAGTATGAGCAGTGCTAAACTAGTTCCACCATATGAGTAAACAGCATTTGCATATATGTCTGTCCACTGAATAATAGATACTGTTGTTCAAAATGAGCTCAGAATTCAAAGCCAACCTAGTAGTTTTAGCTTAAATGACCAACGTATAAATAAAATTTTGAAGATACTAATTCATGGGCCACAACTGGAAATACAAATATTTCAGGATGCCTGGCTGACTCAGTCAGGTAAGCATTCAGCTTCAGCTCAGGTCATGATCTCATGGTTCATGAGTTCAAGCCCCACATTGGGCTCTCTGCTGTCAGCACCAAGCCCACTTCTGATCCTCTGTCCCCCATCCTCCCTGCCTCTTTCTAAAAAATAAACAAACACTTAAAAAAAAGAAATATCAATATTTCAAATTTTTAAACAGCTGGCATTGAAATGCCCTGATGGGCCTTTAACATTTAAGATGTAAAACTGTGGCATTACCTGGGTCCTGTTTTCAGGTGTTTGTTTTTTGTTTTTTTAGAGAGAGGGAGGTCAGTGTGTAACCAGGGGAGAGGCAGAGGGAGAGAGCAAAAGAAAGAATCCCAAGCAGGCGCCAGCCACATGTGGTGCAGAGCCTGACACAGGGCTTGATTTCACCACTGTGAGAGCATGACCTGAGCCGAAATCAAGTCCGATGCCTAACTGACTGAGCCACTCAGGCACCCCTCTGGTGCTTGTTTTTGATGAAAAATAGTAAAGGAAAAGTTGCAGAAAGTATCGATGAATGAAAAACATTCAACCTAAGTCCACACTATATTTTTATATAATGATATATCAAAGAATTTTTTATGTTGTCAAAAATTTGTCTCTTTTAAATATTCTTAATGCAAGTTAATTAAAAAGATAGTTTCATGTGATGGTGATGTGACTTAAAAATATTTGGGGGCTCATAACAATAACAAAATAATTAGGTGTTGAAATGAGTTCTTTGTCCTTAAATGTTAAAATGTGAAATCTTCTAGGGAAGAATCCAACCGATGCATACCTTGATGCCATGATGAATGAGGCTCCGGGGCCCATAAACTTCACCATGTTCCTCACCATGTTTGGTGAGAAGTTGAATGGCACAGATCCGGAAGATGTCATCAGAAATGCTTTTGCTTGCTTTGATGAAGAAGCAACTGGTGAGTGCTCTTTGTTCATGCCCACCCTCATTCCAGACTCTATGAAATACCTTTTAGGAAATGAAAAAACTGAGTAAAATATAACTTTATTTTTTATTTAAGTTCATTTATTTTGAGAGAGAGAGAGAGAGAGAGTGCAATCGAGACAGGGGCAGAGAGAGAGGGAGAGAGAGCATCCGAAGCATCCCAAGCAGGCCTCACACTGTCAGCACAGAGCCCCACGTGGGGCTCGAACCCACAAACCACAAGATCATGACCTGAGCTGAAGTCAGATGCTTAACTGAGCCACCCAGACACCCCCCTTTTTTGTTGAGTAAAATATAACTTTAAAAAAATGAATAAACTATCATTTATAGTAGGATAGTATGAACGAGCATGGGTGGGTCACAGGTATGCGGGTCATAAAGCTCCCCAGTTGGTGGTGTCTTTGAATTTGGTTCTCAGCCTCCTGAAAGCCAAACAGAGAATTGTCAGTTAAACAGTGTTTCTTAGACAGTGGAAACTACTTCTTCAAGAGACTGTCAGTCTCTCCAAAGCTTATAGTTAACTAACTTGAACAGTTAAAATATTTTTTGTCTCTCGCTTTAAATCATGTAAAGCCTAGTTATTCACATTTTCTTCCTCCCCCCATTTTCCCCTTTCCTTCTCCACGAACCCTCTGTTCAGCCACCCACACACCTCAGATGCACCTTGCACCCTTCTTCCTGCTCGGTCTCCAGACCTGTCACAAATGCGCTGCCCCTCCAGCACGTTTGGTCTTGGCGGCGTTATCTGTTTTTCTGGGCAGCTGCCTTTTTGTTTTCCTTTACGTCTCTGAAATACAGAAGTTTTTTTTTTCTCCTCTAGAGAAAAACACTTGCTTTAAATTAATTGTGTAAGCATTATAACCTCATAACCGAACCTTTAAAATGAAAGCACTCTCAAAATAATAGGCAAGCAACGATGGAGTTACATATTGCCTTAGCTCGCCAATTTCTTCTGTTCACCTAATCGTGGATATTCTAAAATACTTCCTAACACTGACCTAGCTTAGAAACGAACCATTCGGGGTTAGGAGGTGTTCGTGACTCCCCGCTTTCTGCTGCCCTCCAGGCACCATCCAGGAGGACTACCTGCGGGAGCTGCTGACGACGATGGGAGACCGCTTCACGGACGAGGAGGTGGACGAGCTGTACCGGGAAGCGCCGATCGACAAGAAGGGGAACTTCAACTACATTGAGTTCACGCGCATCCTTAAACACGGAGCAAAAGACAAAGATGACTGAAAGAACTTGGGCTAAAACCTTCCAGTTGCTTTGTTTTCCTCCGTTTGATCTCCTAGGCACTGTCCCCCACGCGCATAGACCTGTTGCATGCTACTTAGTTTCACAGCTTTGCCTCTTTTTTTGATGTATTTATTCTAGACCTTTCTGCCACTTAGCACTTGTATAATCAGACTGCAAATGGGGTTGAGGTTGTAAATTGTGCTGAAAAAGACATTGCGAATAAAAATCAACAAATGTGAAAGCCCAGGAAAATATATCCGGTATTTCTGGTTTTGCTGGATTTTTACATTTTTATATAATAAAAACACTATTTTGAAATAAAGATTATGCTGACTCAAATGGAATATAATGGACAGTTAAATAAGTAGTAGTTGGGGGAAGTCTTTTTTTTTGTTTTCATATTTTCAACTTCAGACATTCAAATTTCTTGGTAAAACTGATTTTTCAGTTATGTGGAACAACGTTCTTCAGAACTTTTAAGTACAACAAATTAACATCATTATGCAGTAAAAACTAGTTATGCCTTTGTCTTTTCAATGCTTTTAATAAGTCAGATGTTTACTGAATGATAAATATAGAATGTATCTGAGAAAACATGTAACGGTTTATGGATCTCAGAGCCTAAGAAGATTCTGAGGAATAGTTACTGCTGACATTTACAAGGTGTGAAGCACTGCATATAGATGATTTTCACTGACTCTTCCCAACAATCTTGTGAGATCGATTTCTGTTAGTTCTATGTTTCCGGTGGGGGAACTGAGTTCTGCATAGCTGAGTCACTTATAGTGAGACGTGGGATTCCAGCCTGGGTGCTTACCTCCAGAGTTTATGGTCCTGGAGCCCCTCTGTGCTGTCTCTGCAAAAAGTCCCAAATGATTTCAAAGGTCAAGACCTTTCCATTACATTCTAACATAACTTTGTCGTCATTGAAATTTAAAATAATTTGTGGAAATTATTTGAAAAGAATTTCAGAAAAGTATCCAGTTAAAAACTGGA
>NC_043713.1:51776856-51786660 GCF_006229205.1 Suricata suricatta
GGCGCCTGCGTGGCTCAGTCTGTTAAGGGTCCAACTTTTGATCTCAGCTCAGGTCATGATCTCAGAGTCTTGAGTTCAAGCCCTGCATTGGACCGCGCTGGGTGTGAAGCCTACTTTAAAAAAAGAAAGAAAGAAAGAAAAGAGAAAAGAAAAGAGGGACAAGAGTAGAAACAAACAATAAGGTTTTCAGTTACGAGACCACCAGTAAGACACAAGGACTCCAGAAACAGTAGAGGAGGTGGTTGTAGAATGCCTCTCCTTGTCTATTTCCTCTGCTTCAACCCTGCCTTGTCGCTGTCTCTATGATATTCTAAGTGTCATCAAGTTTTTAAAAAATTAGTTGTTAATATCTTATGTTGACCTGCCTATCCCATTCTGTTTCCTATAGTATCTATAAAGAAAGTTGTGGAATCCGGTAATATAAGGCACCTAGATTAGGACCATGTTCCCTTCTGGTGTCCAATAAATAAGTGAAAACTTTATTCAGTATTGTTCTCTTTTTTGAGAACCACATATTGATGATCTCAAGTTGACGACTGATCTTCTGGCTATCACACTAGGTTTGTGTGTGTGTGTGTGTGTGTGTGCGCGCACGTGCGTGCGTGTGTGTGTGTGTGTGTGTGTGAGTGTGTGTTTGTAACCATGTAGTTGACAATTGATCTTCTGGCTGTCACACTGGGCGTGTGCGTGCACACGTGTGTGTGTAACCATGTAGTTGAAACTGTGTGTTTACTATGTGCTAAGCATGTTACCCTACTGACCGTGGTGGTACTGTATTTATATTACCCCTGTTCTAAAAATGAAGCACTGAGGAACAAAGAAGTAACGTACCAAGTTTACACAGCTCGTGGGCAATGGGACTGTTTACTTGAGTTCTGGCAGTCTAATTCCAGAACCTGCCCGCCCAGGAAAATGATTATTGGAAATAACACCACTAGTTTTTACCATCATTAAAAAAGTTTCTAAACTCTAGGAGGTGGATAAGGTAGGCATTGTTAATCCATTTTGCAGGTGAGAATACTGAGTTACAAAAGTTCCCTGACTTGCACAACTTGATATAACTAGACAATGACTGAGCCAAGACTAGCTTTTAAGCTTTTTGAGGGAGATGGAGTGCTTCTCATGAAGCCTGCCGTCTCCTAATTAAACAATGCCCTTAGCCTGACCAAAGATTTTTTTAATTTGTAAATTTATGTATATGAAACCCACTAATATTTTTAAAAATTGGAATTAAATTTAACTCTACATTTAATGCATTATCTTTCCTAATAATTGCACAAATTAAATTTTAAAGTTCAGCAATACATACATGAATAAGTACTTGAATGATGAATTTCCTTGATTGTAAATTGACTCTTTTTTTACACTTTAATGTTTTTGAAAACAAGGTGTCTTACAACCAATGTGTATATTTAATATTGTCTATCCTGAAAAGTAATTGTATCAGTGTTGCCTCTCAAAATTGATAGGTCTTAAAAGATAAACAGTCTTTGAAATATAAATATATAAACTACCGAAAAACCTGATAGGAATAGGCTGTGTAAATATGTAATCTGGGAAATATGAATGAGGATGTAAAAGTCTATCACATACTGAAAATTTGAGAGAGGTTTTCTTGGACAGAAAAATGCTGAGGATCACAGATGGCACACATCATACTCTTGTTATATGCAATTTTAGAGGCAATAACCAGAAGTGTCACTAGATGGCACTATTATTCCTAGTAGTGTAGTGACTGATTCCTTAATAAGTGTAAAGCATGAGTATAAATATGTAGAGTATTAGCCCAATAATGCTGTAACATTGTCAAAATTGTTTCATAAAGGGAAAGAATAACAAAGTCTACTGCAGTGAAATTATACTATTTTGTGAACCCCAAAACCCAAGGAGCAATCTCTCAGATTCCTTTTTACAAAGCTGTATCACTCATTCATTCCATCAATCACTTACAAATATATATTGAGTGTACAGAAAATGCCAAGGTCTCAGCAATGCTCTGGTTATTTTCACACTGAAGCAAAAGGATTTTTGTTGACAATAAGATTATAACCTTTGCTCTTGTAAAACCGGCTCCTCCTCTTACTGATGGGGTCATCTTGTGCAAGTCAGTATTTTTATTATCACTTCTGTTTTAGAGATGAGAAAACTGAGGCACAGAGCCATGGATGGGTATGAAAATACTTTGTAAAATCGTGCTCTATATATGAATATCATTAGAACCTCAAGAATGTTGCCAGCTATTTCTATTAGCAGTTCTATATAATATGCTCTATTAAATCACAAAACCTAAATATATAAAGATCAGCTCCCGCACAATGACCATGAGACAGCTTCTCAGTGCAGCTGCTCCCTGCCTCTACCTTCCTCTTGGAAATGCTGTCAGACCCAAAAATGGGGTTGAGAGATCTGCAGTGTTTTGGCAGGATACCAGGAGTATGTCGTGGGGTGTGTATGAGTGGGTGTTTGGATAGAAAAAATTGTCTCCACAAGTCTTGCCGGAAGCCGACCTAACCGTTTACGGACCCCTTTTGCTAGAGTTGACGTTGCCTCCAGCATACAACACCGCCTTTCAGACACCCATTCTGAAGGAGCATGATGACAAAGCACGTTTCCTCACCGAGGTGGCTAACTAGCACAGTAAAACTGAATGTGAATACTTTGTTCACATTTTGTAATAATCTAAGTGTAGATTGACAATGGCTCATTTTAGGAGGTTGTGCTCATTGTGCTGTTCTCAAGTTAACTTCTTTATTTTAATCTTTTTTAATATTTATTTTTGAGAGAGAGGGTGGAGAAGGGGCAGAGAGGAAGAAAGATACAGAATCTGAAGCAGGATCCTGGCTTTGAGCAGTCAGCACAGATCCAGATGTGGGGCTTGGCCTGAGTGGAAGGCACACACTTAACCAACTGAGCCACGCAGGCGCCCCCTCAAGTTATCTTCTTATATGTGATCTCTTTATTCAGTTCTGATTTCCCCACTCAGACATCATGTCCCAGTGCGGTGGGCAACCTGAAGATTCTGACCCTCCTCTCTAGAAGGGTCAGGCCACCTAGCACTCTGGACGCGGGTAAGCAGAGGTTAGTTCTCTCCCTTTACAGAACCCCAAGCCCAGCTGTGCTCTGTGGTTGTGCTGAGGCTCCAGCCGATGGCCTAACAGCTCACCAGAGCGGGGAAAAGATGGTTCTTACAAAACGCTTGCTCTCATAGTGATGCTTGTTTTCTCAGCACTCCCATTGGCAGCTAAGAACTCAAGTAAACACGTAAAAACGAAAACCCTCTATTTTATTATTTACTTATTTTTAATGTTTATTTATGTTTGAGAGACAGAGCATGAGAGAAGGAGGGGCAGAGAGAGATGGAGACACAGGATCAGAGGCAGGTTCCAGGCTCTGAGCTGTAAACACAGAGCCTGACACCGGGCTCACACTCACCAACTGGGAGATCATGACCTGAGCCAAAATCAGAGGCTTAACCAACTAAGCCACCCAGGTGCCCCCCAAAACCTCAATTTTAAAAGTTACATTGAAAATATTCAAGGGGCGTCTGGATGGCTCAGTTGTTTAAGCAACCGACTCTTGATTTCAGCTCAGGTCAAGATCTGGGGCCGGGGGAGGGTGTCATAAGATTGAGTCCCCCACCCCTCTACTCTCTCCCTCTCTCTGTCCCTCCCTTGCTCAGGCTCTCTCTCTTTCTCTCTCTCAAAATAAATAAAACTTAAAAAGAAGAAGAAGAAAATATTCATGATTACCTGCTTATTTTGGAGATAATTAAATAAATTCAGCATATTCTCTACGTTAGGTTCCTACCAGGTTATAAGCAGTTGAGAGGTGGGTCCAGTTGCTGAAAGTCTTCTTGAGAGAGAGGAGTCCCCACTTCATGAGTCAGAAGATTAAGGCCTCTAATCTCCCAAATCTCCCTGGAGGCATCACAGCCAGTTGTGGCTCAAAGGAGCCTCCCACTCCTGCCTCTGGGGAGCTTCCTCCTGCCCCTCACCCAGTCTAGCTGGCCGCCCTGGCCCCGCCCCACTCCAGAACTTTTTCCCTTTGTTTTCAAATTGCCCTTGAGCTCAACACCTACCCTCTCACTTTTCCCCACACCGAGTTTTTACACCTTTGGGGCCCAAACCTTGAAAAGTACATACAAAGAGACAAGAATCTGTAAACAGAGAGGCAAAGAGGGAACAATGCCTACATTCATGGGAATAAAGGGAGCCATCTCAGAAAACAGTCCTAATGGCAAAATTTTAATCAGTGATTCTGAGAAACTTCCCAGAAAACAGATTTGTGTCTCAGTCTCTCTCCTTACCCTCATTTCAGGTATCTAAGAGAACCAGGTTTTTTTGGTTTTAGGGTTTTGTTTTTGTTTTTTTTTTTGGTAGCACACTTCTTGAACTATGTCACATTCATGTAACATTTCCCCCCTACTGTGTTTATGAGTCTAGGTATTTCTTTCCCTATTAAAAGACAGAGCTATAGCCCCAACTTCCTCCGCAACATCAACACAAGTAGAGCAGGGACCCCCCTTTATCTAACAGGCTTGCCGTGCAGAGTGGGTCCATGAACAGTAGCTGACTGGCTGATCTGAAGCAAATTCATCAGGTTCTCCCCAGAAAGGAGAGGAAGGAAAACCCTTCAACTCAGCCAAGACGGTCATCTTGGAAAGATGTGCAAATCCAGGCTAGCCCTACAAGTTGGCAGGATTGACCATAAAATGAAATCGAGGATAAATGAGTGCAATCAAATTATTACAAAGAGGAAACAGACAAAATCAGTTTAAAGAGATGAAACACAAGTATTTCTACTCCCACCACAATTGTGGGGATGGAAAAAGTTAGTATTTTTGCTTTTCAATACATATCCATCTTTGTATGCATATGGTTTTTGTTGTGATTTTTTTTTCCTTTTTCCACCTGTGTTCCAGATGCCTGTCACCTTCACCACTTGCTACTTTGCTTGAATATTTCAAAACAGACCTCAATTTTGAAATTCTTCCATGGCACATTGTTCTTTTATTTGAGAAGATGTGTTTGATTTAGAAAATACAAAGAGGTTGCTCTACTTTCTTTGCATTGGGGCTAAATTGGAAGTGGGCAGCAAATTGGGTAACCTTAAAGGACCACAGGCTGTGGGTGAGCAGTGGCCAAGGTAGTACAGGCAATGGGCAAATGCGTTTTCCCCACCCTTATGCTACATTGTGCCATCGAGGCCAGGAATGGTAGGCACATATGGAAATCCGTGGCCTTAGTTGAAAGTAGAGTCCAGGTAGAGTTCATCCCACATTAAGAAATCATATTTGTATTCATAATGTATGTTCTACATCTGTGGGCACACACGTGTGCATTCGTGCAAACATAAAGGCCTCAAATGTCTCCGGGAAGACATATAAGGAGCTGGCTGAGCGGGGGAAATAAGTAGCCATGGCCCAGGAATGAGAGGAAGGCTTAATTTCACTGTAAATACTTTCTTTTTAAAACTTTGGAACTTATGGTTGCATTTCCCATTAAAAATTACAACACTTGATAATCATCAAAACAAGAGAATATATTAATATATTCTACAAGACTGGGTAAATCTAATAGTAGTCCCCTAAAGCAATTTCTCCTTTTGCGTAAGAGGAATGAATTCCTGCTCCTTAGCTCAGATGGAAGAGGGATTAATGGGGCATGTTTATGCACTATAGTTTTATGACAAAGGTGGATTAAGTGCCAGAGTTATGCTACCACGTAAGCAAATGGCTCTTGAGCGCCCTGGGCTTGGGGGGCTCTGGTAACAGTGCTACGGAGAAGATGGTGTGGACTTTGGTGTCTGTGTTGGTTGAGCCTGAATGACACTTTTCTTCTTCTGTTACTGAAACTCCCGTATTCTTGGAAGGACCTGAACTAAAGCTAGAGTAGCAAGGATTGAGAAAATCAATGAATGAGAAGAAGGTACTGAAGAAGCAGGTTGCGGAGACCCTCTCTTCTCCCCGCCCTCTGGCGAGGCCATCTTGCCTCACTCCTTGCTGCCACCACTAGGCAGACACTCACCTAATTTTCTGGACCTTGAATCCAAGGCTTTCTCCAATTCCTTCCAGCTTCTCCCTCTTTGTGAATGGCTCAGAATAGAGACTGGTGACAGAGCAGAATGCAGATGACGTATATCTCATATAGTTTACCTTATCAGATTACTTACTTAATTATTCATTCAATAAACATGTGTGAAAAAACCACCAGAGACCAAAAGCTGTGTTAGGCTCTAGAGATGCAAGACCACAGGAAGTTCAAGATCTAGTGGGGAAAATAGATTTTTAACAAAGGTGTATGACTGTGATCATCTGATAAGTGTTAACATAACCTGGGCTACGGTAACATAGGGGCATCTACCAGGAGCATCCAAACCAGACTAGGGGTGTGGTCGTCAAAGAGGTGACCAGGTCTAGACTGGAAGGGCATGTGGGGGTCCACCAGCAAGCAGTGTGGGGGAGGGGGGATAGGTGTGCGTGCTGTCGCTGGTTGGTGCCAGAAGAATGGATATTGAGGAGAGTGTGGGGCATTTAAGAAAGAGTTAATGGTATATAAAGTGGGGAGTGACTATGGCTCATCCAGTACTACAAATTGCCAGCATGTTGGAAACATAAAATCTGAGACAGGACAGAAGTATAAAGGTAAGAAGAGGGCTTTAAATGACAAACTAAGGCATTTGAATAGAGCTGAAGCTGGAGGGTGATGAGAGGGTCCTGGGGCAGGCGAGTGAGGCCGGGTAAGGACCGGGTGATGGGAATAAGGGCAGAGATGGTGAAAATCAGTTTCGAACAGCAATTCTCAAAAGCCAGTCCCAAGTTTCAAAAGCACATAGGGGAGGGGGACTTGTTAAAAATAGTCTCTTGTTCTGACCCCCCAAACCAGACTCTCTGGAAGAAGAGCCCTGGGAAATACTTGCTGCGGAACCTCGGGAGAGTCTGAGGGCGAGTGAGTGTGGGAGCCACTGAGCTACAGCCGCTGTCTTCTGTTCACAGCACGCGCAGTCGCTGTGGGCTTGCAGTGTGCTTTCACTCTTGGTGGGCACTTGGTGATCTGGATGTGTGTTATTTCACTTAATGGCTGAGACCCTAAAACACGGTGGTTAAGCACGCCAACGGATTTAAACTCTGGGGAGGAGTGTGGTGTTTACACTTCTATACATGGCACCGTTTACAGACCAATTACGTTGGATTTCTAGATTAATGAGATGACCATTGAGTTGCCAGGCTCTGAAGGAACTGGAGCTTGGACAAGAAAAATTGAAGTAAAATTTGTAAATTATTTACTAGTTTCAGTATTCTGTTTTTGGTCATGAAGCCAGACCTCACCAAAAAGAGGAGAAAATAAAAAGAGAGTAACACTCAAACACATGGGCAAGAACTAGCTGGGCTATCACGATGCACATGCCCTTGACCTTCCTGTCTCCCTCCGCCTGTTTGTCTCACACAACCCTGATTTGCAGCAAAGCACTGGCTTGGCTGTGAATATTATCTTTATATTGGCTTCGGTCATTCTGAGGACACACGCAGGTTTTCAAGGACTTGAGGGAAACTCCTTGTTGAAATGTTTACATTATTTCCTCTTTACAGCTGCACTTGCAAGCGGCACACATTGCTTCGTACTCTGCAGATAATATTCCGGCTCCTCTCTCTGTGGCTTCGGCATTCATCACTTCCTTCTGACCCTGTTGTTTCTTCTCTTTTGTCACATCTGGCCCTCACCCAAGTTCAGCTTCTTTTTGAGTGTGTGTTTATTGGCATTCCTAAGCATTTTGAAAAGCCCTGTAGTGTTTTCACATTAAAACATTTAGGTTACAGGAAGAATTGAATTAAAGATGCTGGTTTTTTTTTTCATTACAATTACTCTTCAACTGAAGACCATGTCCAGTCTCACCAATACATTTTGGAACCTGAATAAGTTTTATGAAAAGTACCGTGTTCCCCTTGCTCCCAAACATTTGGTCAGAAACTGAATGCCAACTTTAGTCAATGTTTTAAGCCAATAACATTTAGGGAGGTGGCTCTGGTGCCACTTGCAACTCTTCCCATCTTCTCACCCCTTCTACACTGGGAAGCCCTCGAGTGCTTTCCACAGCCCCTTCGAAAGGCTTCCTGGATTATCCACTCCATCCTCTCCTCGTTGGGTCACATGCTGAGAGTAAGAAGGACTCAGATCAGGCTGCAGAAGTTCAAATCTCAGTACTTAGTACTCAGTACTCTTAGCCTGATAGTTGGTCTTATTAACTATTTTATTTTAACTATTTTATTTTGGACAAAATCATTAACCTCTTTAAGCCTAATTTTTTATTATATGTGAAACGAGGCTAACATTAGCACCTACTTTAGAGGAATGTTGTGAGTGTTGATTATGGTAATTTATGGCAAGCAATTAACATAATGTCTGGCTCATTGTAAGTTTTCAAGACACTTTAGTCACTAATATTTCTCCAAGGTTTACTGATAAATATTCTGATTTATGCACAGTATTATTAAGAATCATAAAATCGTTTTTGGTAAAAATTTGTTGTCAAGAATATGGTCACTGTGGGGTGCCTGGGTGGCTCAGTCAGTTTAGAATCTGACTCTTGATTTCAGCTCAGGTTATGATCTCACAGTTGGCTCCTGAGATAGAGCCCCATGTCGGACTCTGAGCTCACAGTACATGGAGCCCTTTGGGGATTCTCTCTCTCCCTCTCTCTGTGCCCCTCCCCTGCATGCACCCTCTCACGCTCTCAAAATAAATAAATAAACTTAAAAATATATATATAAATAAAAAAATAAACTTAAACGACTGGGTGGCTCAGTCGTTTAAGCCTCCAACTTCGGCTCAGGTCAGATCTCACATTCGTGGGTTCGAGCCCCGCATCAGGCTCTGTGCTGACAGCCAGCTCAGAGCCTGGAGCCTGCTTCCGGTTCTATGTCTCCTTCTCTCTGCCCCTCCCCCTCTCATGCTCTGACTCTCTCTGTATCAAAAATAAATAAAACGTTAAAAAATATATATATGATCACTGTGATAAGACTAAAAACATAATCAATTAACCAAATTAACTTTTTCATGGCTTGTGGTCTTATTTAATCCAACATGTTCCTTATTTATGCTTCTTATAGCCGCTAGAACACATGGACTGGCTGGCATTCCAGGTTGATATTTTTTTATTCTATGAGTTCTTTTTTTATTATATTTTATTTTTTAATTGAAGTACAATTGACATATAACATTATATTAATTTCACGTGTACAACATAATGGTTGGATATTTGTATATTATATATCTTATGAAATGATCACTAAGTCTAATTAACATTTGTAACCTTACAAAGTTACACTTTTTTCCCCTTGTAATAAGGACCTTTAAGATCTACTCCCTTGAGGAGCACCTGGATGGCTCAGTTGGTTAAGCGTCTGACTTTGGCTCAGGTCATGATCTCATGGTTCATGGGTTCAAGCCCTGCATCGGGCTCTGTGCTGACACCTCAGAGCCTGGAGCCTGTCTTCAGATTCTGTGTCTCCCTCTCTCTCTGACCCTCCCCTGCTCATGCTCTCTCTCTCTCAAAAATAAATATAACATTTTTTAATTATTAAAAAATTTTTTTTTATTTTTTAAATAGTTTATTGTCAAATTGGTTTCCATATAACACCCAGTGCTCTTCCCCACAAGTGCCCTCCTCCATTACCACCACCTCTTTTCCCCCTGCCCTTCCCCCTCCCCCTTCAATCCTGGTTCGTCTTCAGTATTCAATAGTCTCTCAGGTTTTGCATCCCTCTCTCTCCCCAACTCTCTTTCCCTCTTCCCCTTCCCCTGGTCC
>NC_043713.1:51786760-51848771 GCF_006229205.1 Suricata suricatta
GTAGGAGGGTGCCTGTCTCTCCACACCCTCGCCATCATCTATAGTCTCTTGATTTGTTCATTTTAGCCACTCTGACTGGCATGAGGTGGTATCTCAGTGTGGCTTTGATTTGTGTTTCCCTGATGATGAGTGATGTTGAGCATCATATTATGTGCCTATAGGCCATCTGGATGTCCTCTAAATATAACATTTAAAAAAAAAAAGATCTACTATCTTGACAACTTTCAATATGCAGCACAGTGTCATTAACTATAGTCACCATGCTGTTCATTACATGCCCATAATTTAGTTTATAACTGAAGTTTGTACCTTTTGACTCCCTCACCCTTCCACATCCACCCCCAGATTGATTCTGCAGTGACTGTAGTCACTGTCAAAACACAGAATAAGTCATATTAACCTAAGTAAGAGTTGCCACATATTATAATCACAAGGGAATTTCTAATCTTGTAGTTAAAAAGAAAATGCCACAATGGCAAGTATTTGATACAAAACATCAAACTCTCTGATTCTATGTATCCCAAGTCATTCAGTGAGGAAATGTTCTTTGAGTTTGTATTAAAGTAATAAAACACACATGATAAAAAATTCATGGAGTAAACAAAGATGGAAAAAGGAAAGTCTCCTACCCCGTGCCTAGTCTCTACTCCCCAGAGGGACCCAAGACTGACAAATACTTATCTATTGAAAAGTTTTGTAATACTTATACTGGCATGCATTCTAGAAGCTCTGTACATCAGTTTGGCCTAAGTGTTCTGCCAAATTCTGCTATTTGGCTTCAACTTAAGCCTGTGGAAGAAGACTGAAGAGACAAACACCAACTCATCGTGAACCCTGACATTCTCGGTCTTGTGCATGACCAATTATCAAATCGGGGGGGGGGGGGGCAGTGGAAGTGGGGAAGAGGGTGGTCTGCAGTTCATCAACCTCAAGCCAAATCTGGCTTCTCTTCTCTAAATAAAGTTTTATTTTTATTTTTTTAATTTTTATTTTATTTATTTTTGAGAGAGCATGAGAGGGAGGCATAGAATCTGAAGCAAGTTCCAGGCTCTGAGTGGTCAGTACAGAACCAGACATGAGACATGAACCACAAACTCTGAGATCATGACCTGAGCCAAAGTTGAACACTTAACTGACTGAGCCACCCAGCTGCCCCGTGTAAATAAAGTTTTATTGAGACTCACCACACCTATACCTTTATATAATTGTCGCTGGCTGCTTTTACACTAGGTGGCAGGGTTGAGCAGTTGCAACAGAAACTGGCCTGCAAAGCCAAAAGAATTTCATTTCCAGCCTTTTAAGGAAAAGGTTTGCCATTTCAGATTAAGCTATTATCATGGCTAATCAGCATAAAAACACCCATGATCCAAACAAGGCAAGTCATTGACTGCTAATATCTGAACAATCATTTTAAACATAGGAGGTATTCTAGGTATAATTTGAACGGAAATATCTCCCCAAGTGTTTTATGTTGAAATTCTTTCAGTTAAAGTTTAAGTTTGCATTTACCATTGTAAAAAAATAATAGTGTAATAATTAATGTTGTAAAAGTTAAGTTTGTGAACAAAAGCCATCATTAAGAATTTTCTTTTTTTCTTTAATATTTATTATTTTTTAGAGACTGAGAACAAGCAAGAGAGAGGAGAGTGAGTGGGACAGAGGATCTGAAGCAGGCTCTGTGCTGACAGAAGACAGCCTGATGCGGGACTCAAAGTCACCAAACAGTAGATCATGACCTGAGCCAAAGTCAGACACTTAACTGACTAAATCACCCAAGCACCCTGAGAAATTTCAACTAATTAAATAAATAAGGCAATAGATTGACAGATTAAGACAGAGTTTGAGAACTTTAGGAAAAGATAAAAAGTCCTTTTGTGTTCACAAATGTTTAGAAAAAATAAGTATTACTATAAAGGTAATAAGATTAGAGAGTATCAAAATTCTAGTATCTGCAGATTTGTTTGGTGAAGTGAGTGAATAAAATACCTCTTAAGAATTTTTACTAATTATTTGTTATTTAATTCCAATTAGGCCATGACTATTACAAGAAAAATATTCTATTTGAGAATTCATCACATCTTCTAAAGATGAATTAAATGCAGAATGTCAGCTTTGTTATCACTTCAGATTTTCCAAAGACGGAAAACTCTAATATCACACATAACAATAACCATGGTATATTTAGACATAATAAAGATTATGTAGATATAGAGAAAAAGGAGGTACCCCAAACACATTTTGTTCTCACTCTTCTAACTTCAAAAGGACGGGCACTATGGATAAACTTGGAGGACATGATGCTAAGTGAGATAAGTCAATTACAAAAGGGCAAATGCTATGTGATTCCACTTTTACGAGGTACCTAGAAATGGAAAGTGGAATGGTGGTCTCCAGGGACTGTGAGGAAAGAAGAATGGGAAGTTATTGTTCAATGGGTAGAGAAGTTCAGTTTTACAAAATGATGAATGTCCTGGAGATGGATGGTGGTGATGGTCGCACAACAGTGTGAATGTACTTACTGTCACTGACCTGTACACTTACGCATGGTTAAGACAGAAAATTTCATGTCATGTGTATTTTACCATAATATTTTAAATGATATTTTCAATGATAGTACTTTAAGAAGACAATTCTTTATAGCTTTGAGTCTACCAAACTCGAACATTTGAATGGGAGTTGTTGAAATGACCCTCAGCAGGTGAAATGACAGCTAATCATTTTTGTCTGCGGCCATACCACCCCAAACATGCCTGATCTCGTCTGATTTTCAATAACTGAAATGAAAAGATTCTGGAGAGTTGCCCAATCTATAAATCTTAGGTACAAAGTTCCTTCTAGAAAACATGCTACTGGAAAACTACTTCCTGAATTATATTCTGCTCTACACACACACACACACTCCAAGGTGTTATTAAAGGAGCTGGTTGAAAAAGAACACCTAATTTACCTGTTATAAATGTGCAGTACCATGACCACAGGAGCTGGAGATCTGCTGGCCCTGCGGGGAATCACTGTTCCTGAACCATGATGTCAATCTTTAAAGATGTGACTACTAAATATCTAACTAATATTTGAATTTTCATTTATTTACTTATTGTTAAAGTTTATTTAAATTTTTTAGTAATCTCTACACTTAACATGGGGCTCAAACTCATGACCCAAAGATCATGAGTCACATTCTCTTCCTGAGGAAACAGCCAGGTGCCCCATAATATTTGAATTTTTAAATAAAAATTCAGACTTATTCTTGTAGTAACCCAGACATTCATTCTATGATGGTACAATCTGTTTCAGTCTTAGTTTTCACTGTATATTGATTTTAACAGCCAGCCATTTGGAATTCAGCCAAACTGGGAAGTTGGTGGTGAAGTACTTATAAAAGGCATATGTATTTTAAAAATATACATGAATACGATTAAAGTATACATGCTATATTTAAATTTTAATGAGTAATATGTCTTGGATAACCTACGTATCAGGATATACCACCCACAGGTATTTATCCAAGAGAAGTAAAGGCATATGTCCTTAGCAGACGTGCATACTAAGACTCGTAGCAAGCAGCTCTGTGTTTAGTAGTCCCAAACTGGAAATGACTATCAACCGGTGAATAGCTAAACAAATCATATCTATCCGTGGCATATTAACCAACAATAAAAGATGTCATCTACAAATATACAGTATCTATACAATGGAATACTAATCAGCGGTTTATTATTTTTTTATTTTTTAATTTTTTTTTTTTTTTTAAAGACAGAGACGGCGTGAGGAGGGGAGGGTCAGAGAGAGACGGAGACACAGAATCCGAAGCAGGCTCCAGGCTCTGAGCTAGCTGTCAGCACAGAGCCTGATGTGGGGATCGAACCCATGAACCGTGAGATCGTGACCTGAGCCGAAGTCGGACACTTAACGACTGAGCCACCCAGGTGCCCCCCTAATCAGCGATTTTAAAAAAAGAATGAACTATTAATACATGCAACAACATAGATAAATCTCAAAATATTTATGCTGAGTTAAAGATGCCAGACAACCAAAGAGTATATACTGTATAATTCCATTTATATAAAATTGTAAAAATGCAAACTAGTTGATAAGGATGAAAAGAAAACTACTGGTTGCCTGGGAACTGAGGATGGGAAAGAGAACAAAAGAGGGAGAAATTACAGGGACACAAGAAAACTTCGGAGGTGACAGATACATTATTTTCACATGGCCATGGTTTATACTATATCAAAACTGATCAAATTGTTTAAATTTGTTTGCTTTACTGTATGTCAACTATATCTCAATAAAGTTATTCAGAAACAAAACAGGGCACCTGGTGGCTCAGTTGTTAAGCATCTGGCTCAGGTCATGAGCTCACCTTTCATGAGTTTGAGTCCCACATCAAGTGAGCTCCAGCCCTGCGATGGGTGAGCCCCACTTCTCTTTCCCTCTCTCTCTTTCTCTGTATCTGCCCTTTGCCCACTTACACTCTCTCTCTCTCTCTCTCTCTCTCTCTCTCTCTCTCTCTCTCTCTCTCTCTCTCTCTTTCAAAACAACAACAACAAAACCCCCAAAACAAAACAAAAAGGTTTTAGGAGCTGGTAGTGTGTTTACTCACACATTCCACAATTCAATTTTACCAAACTCTTCTTTAGTAAGATTTTTAATTCTGTTGATGAAATTAGCCCTTCTCAGGAATGTATATGGCAATTATTTCCCCAATTTTGTTGCTTGATTTTTAAAAACCATATTTATATGATATTTAGCTAAATAGAAATTTCTTACATTATTATTATTATTATTTTATTTTTATTTTAATGTGTTCCTACATTTTATCCTATTATTTGATTGCTTTATATTTTACATTAAATTCTGTCTCGAATTATTTTTGGAATAAAGCAGGAACTGAAACTTATTTTTCCCCCTAAATGGTTAACCAATTAAATCGACACAATTTAAGAATAATGATTCTTGTTCCATGGATTCTTGTAATCTAAAAACACTTCCAGGACGCACGTGGGTGGCTCAGTTGGTTAAGCCTCCGACTTTGGCTCAGGTCAGATCTCATGTTGGTGGGTTCCAGCCCCGCATCAGGCTCTGTGCTGACAGCTAGCTCAGAGCCTGGAGCCTGCTTCTGGTTCTGTGTCTCCTTCTCTCTCTGCCCCTCCCCCTCTCATGCTCTGTCTCTCTCTGTATCAAAAATAAATAAAACATTAAAAAAATTTAAAAAAACCCACTTCCATATCTTTGACTCTACTTCTGGACTCTTTAATCAACTCCACTGTTCAGTTATTGAAGTTTTATAATAGACGCTAATATCTGGTAGGACTAGTCTCTTTCAATTTTCTTCATTTTTAGCATTCTTTTGCTTTTTTTTTTTTTTACTGTTTCCTTTTTTTTTTTTATTCATTTTGATAGTAAGAGATTTATTTATTTTGAGGAGAGAGAGTGCAAGACAGGGAGAGGTAGAAAGACAGGGAGAGAGAGAATCCTAAGCAGGCTCCACACTGTCAGTGCAGATCCTGGATCCTGACCCTGGGGCTCAAATCCACACACTGTGAGATCATGACCTGAGCGGAAATCAAGAGTCATCCAAACACCCAACCAACTGAGCCACCCAGGTGTCCCTACTAGCTATTCTTGTATATTTGTTTTGCAAAGATAAATTGGAAATGAGTTTCCAAGAGTTAATGTCTCCTAGTAATGCGGTCTTTTTCTTCATTTTCTTTGCATTTGCATTTTTCTTCATGTATGTCAATAATATAAAGATCCGATCCATAAAGATTAATTAATTTTTAATTTTTTTAACATTTATTTATTTTTGAGAGACCAAGACAGACAGAGCATGAGTGCGGAAGAGGCAGAGAAAGAGGAAGACACAGACTGCAAAGCAGGCTCCAGGCTCTGAGCTGTCAGCACAGAGCCTGATGAGGGGCTCAAACTCACAAACCTCAAGATCATGACTGAGTCAAAGTTAGATGTTTAACCAACTGAGCGACCCAGGTGTCCCAATCCATAAAGATTTATGACAGTTATATCCTTATTCCTTTGCCATCATAAAACTCCCCTCTTTATCTTTTGTTCACCTTTCTTTCATTGAATTCATCCTTGACTGATGTTGATGCCAGCTCTCTTTTTTTGGTTTTCATTCCCCTGGGATGCATTGATCTATCTTTCCCTTTCAATATTTCTGAACAACTTTGTTTCTTTTTTTCATGTTTGTTTATTTTTGAGTGATAGAGAGTGTACGTGGGGAAGGGGCTGAGAGAGGGGGGACAGAGGATCTAAAGCAAGCTCTGCACTGTCAGTGCAGAGCGTGATGCAGGGCTCCAACTTATGAGACCAGGACCTGAGCCGAAGCCAGACACTTAACCATCTGAGTTGTCCAGGTGCTTCCGAACAACTTTGTTTCTAATAACTCTCTTTAGCGTTTAATTTTTTTAACCTAATCTGATTCCTTTTTTCACATGCTGTACATAGAGCCAGCCAGGCAGTTTAAGGTCTTCTAATAGTTACCTTTTATGAACTTATAAAATTGACTAAATCTCTATTTTTTTAGGGATAAAATGGGGACATTATCTATTGACTCTGAACTGGAAAGGATGAAAAGTTACCACCCCTAGACTTCCTTTTATAAATCCCTATTTGCTAATTTTTGTTAGTTATATATCACAGAGCCAGACTAGGGGCTCGATCTCATGAATCTGAGATCGCCACCTGAGCTAAAATCAAGAGCTGGACACCTAACTGACTGAGCACCTGAGGGTCCTCTGCAGTTGTATTTCTTTGCTTTGATTTTTTTTCTCCTATGGCATCTTTTGTTTGTTTGTTTCCCTTTTTAAAAAAATTATTTATTTTGAGAGAAAGAGAGAGAGAGAGTGAGCAGGGAAGGGGCAGAGAGAGAGAGAGGGAGAGAATCTCAAGCAGGCTCTACCCTGTCAGCACGGAGCCCAACGCAGGGCTAGAACCCATGATCCGTGAGATCATGACCTGAGCTGAAACCAAGAGTCAGACGTTCAACTGACTGAGCCATCCAGGGACCCCATCGTCTATGGCTTTTTTGAATATGATTTCTATTCCATTTATTGTGGTCTCTGATGCTGAATAGCAGCCATCCTGAGGTCTACTCTGTATCTAGTTTCTTCCCTATGATTGTTAAAATATCTTTCTTTTTCTCCTGGATTCTCTGTGATTACTGCAGACCTTCCCTTCATGTTATGTAATTAATTTAGTTTTCAGCCATGTGTATTCCATTCCTTGCTATCTCTAATAAATTTTTTCAGTAATTCATTGTGGTGTTTTGGAATTTGTTGTTTTTGTTTTTGTTCGTTTGTGTTTTTTTTTAACTTAGCATTGTGCATTAGGTTTCTTCAGAAAGAGACACGCAACAGGATATATATATCTAAGCCCAAGGTATATCCATACCCATACCCATACCCATATCCATATCCATATCTATTTCATCTATATCTCTCCTGTTGGTTAGGAGAGACAGAGAGTTTTAGGGAATTGGCTCAAATGATCATGGAGGCTGAAAAGCCCTAAGATTTGCAGGCCGCAAATTGGAGACCTGGGACATCTGACGTGTGATTCTAGTCCAAGTCTGAAGGGCTGAGAACCAGGAGAGGTGATGGCCGAAGCGCCAGTCAGAAAGCTGGCAGGCTCCAATACCAATAAGGGTCAAGGTTTCAGTTTGAGTTGAAAGGCCAGAAAAGAACAAGGTGCCAAAAGAAGTCAGGCTGGAAGACTTCCTCTGACTCAGCCTTTTTGTTCTATTCAGGTGTTCAGTTGGTTGGATGAGGCTTTCCCACATCGGCCAGAGCAATCTGCTTCACTCTGTCCATAGATTCAAATTTTGATCTCATCCAGAAACAACTCATAGAAACACTCACTATAATGTTTGACAAAATGACTGGGCATCTTGGAGCCCTGTGAAGTTTGACACATAAAATTAACTATCACACATTGTAATCTTAGCCTTCTATTGCTTTGCTCACCTTTGATTTCTTGTGTCATTGAATTTGTATATTAATTTTTTTTCATAGAATACAAAGCATTTGCTGTAGAATTTTTCTTTAGGCTTTTAGATATGTTTCTTCCCAGATACATTTTACTCAATTTGTTCCTGCTCTTTTTCTGTCATAGTGTTTTTGCCTTGTCTTTATACAATCTTCCTCTCCATCTTACTGTTTAACATGGGCGGGGGATGGGAAGGGGGCTATCCAAATTTCCTATTTTCACAGATAGGGCGTGGATGAATCCTTATTTATAATCTTTTTCACATTGATCTGAGAGCTGTTTGTCTTCCTTTAAGAAATTGTGTCTGAGGCTGTGTCTTTTGTGTTTTCTCTCTCATTGCCTGTAAACAGGTTGAAGGGAATATCTATTAGCTAGAATTAGACTTGTCTGTAGAAGAGAAAATTCAAAGTAACATTGTCTTGAATCAGAAAGAAGTTTTCCTCTCTCACTTAGAAGTCTCCCAACAGTCACAGTTAATATGATACTCTGCAGTGTTAGGGTTGCCAACTCAAATTCACCATGTGGTCTCAGGTCACTCTAGCTCTAGCCATCACACTGTTTTTGGCCACACATAGAGAAATGGAAATGGGAATGCTCGCTCTATTTAAGTCCCCTCCCCTAAGTTGTGCACAACGCCTCAGCTTACATCCCATTGCCCAGAGCTTAACGCCTAGGAGTGCCTCACTACAGGGTAGCTTAGAAATATCTTTTCTGGGGAGGAGACCTGGATGGCTCAGTTGGTTAAGCAACTGATTCTTGATTTCGGCTCAGGTCATGATCTCACGGTGTGTGGGATAGAGCCCCAGACTCTTTGCTGACAGAATCTGCTTGGGATTCTCTCTGTCTCTCTCTTTGTCCTTCACATGTGCGTGCACTCTCTCTCTCTCACTCTCTCTCTCTCTCAGAATAAATAAAGTTCAAAACAGGGATAGGGGTAGGGCAGGGGGAGAGGGGGAGCTTCAGGTGAAGCCAGGGCTCCCAAGTTGGTAGACCTGGCCATTGCTCTTTTTTGCTGTATTTGGGTTAGAACTCCTGTCCTACAATTCATCCCACTTTATCGGTAGATTATATTTACCCTTAGATTCTAGCTGCTCTCCAGTTAAGAGTAGAACCATAAAGCCTTTGTTTCTGATTAAGGAAAAACGTAGGTATTTATTTCCTCCTCTTCACCTCCGCTTCACCTGCCAATTGCCTCTCCCTGGCAGCCCGGCCACTCCCCTGCCAAAGGAGGAAAGAAAAGATAAACGAAGCCTGCGGGTTTTGGCAGTGAGCGTTAGCGACCGAGGGGTTTCAAATGACGCTTTCTGTGTATTTCTTTTTTGTTCACTTCAGTTAATTGTAGGGGAGACTCTGTAATCTAGCTTCATCAGTCTTCTATCCTATCCTGACGTCCTGTTCAAATATATCTAGATGGAGACAAAATATGTAGGTGTAAATTGGGTGAATAATTTTATCAGAATGAGAAAACTCATCTTTTGAATGGCTCCCAAGTCCCTGTCATGGATGCTGTAGTAATCCAGGATGACATGTAATGACTCTTATCTGAAGATACACAATTGTATTTTTCTTAGAAAACTAATTACCAGATTATTTATAAAATTAAAATTTTACCAAGAAGTAATAATATTCTATTTCATGTGCTGTTGGCTCTTTTCCAGCTCCCAGCTCTATTGGTTATGGTAACCCAAAAAGGATTTTTGATTCAGTAAATGAAGACATTTTATGACACTTTATTTATTTAGTTAGTTAGTTATCTATTTATTTATTTTATGACACTTTAAAATGAACTTTCAGGGAAGCCTCAAAAACTATCTTACTGACGGATTTTATTTCACAATACACATCTTTTGTATTTTTCTCTTTAGACAGTTGTCTCCTAAAAATTCAGACTGGTCTATAATGACAGTCTGACTCATTTACAAGGCCTGAGTAGAGTGAATAATAATGATAAATATAATGGTAATAACTAACATTTATTGAACTCATTGCTTAAACACAGCTCAGTGCTACTCAGAAGTAGAAATACTGTATTTGTTTCTAGATTAGATTCCTACACTTTTACTGTGAAAATTTCCCGCCTTTGCCCTCCTTGTTTTAATGGGACACTTACATTGTAAACAGCACCCCACCCCTCACTGTAATACTGGCCGAAATATCCAGAAAACTGTTACCTATTGCTGACTCACATTTCTGCTCACATCCCTGTAAGGAAGACAAAATTGCAGCTTTTCTGTTGTGTGCCTCTATTTCTATTACCTCCACTACCTATGGGTCACTCCGATGTACAATAATATGCTTGGTGACTGTGGCAATTTTATTTTTCTTCTTAATTTTTTCAAAAGTTTATTTATTTATTTTGAGAGAGACAGACAGCACTAGTGGGGAGGGGCAGAGGGAGAGGGAGACAGAGAATCCCAAGTAAGCTCTGTGCTGCCAGCACAGAACCTGATGGGGGCTAGAACCCACGAAACCATGAGATCATGACTTGAGCTGAAACCAAGAGTCGGACACTTAACTGACTGAGCCACCAGGTGCCCCTCTCCCCCTTTTAAAATGTCTTTAAAAGTTTGTTTATTTATTTTGAGAGAGAGAGACAGTGACCTTTTTAACAAGCACTATACAGTAGCTTTGCTTTTTAGGGGAGCATGGGGTGCTTTCGTTTTATGCCCATCTTGGGTAACCAGAGATTTTTTAATTTTTTTTCCAGAAAATGGAAGTCCCAGGGGAATGTACTGCTGATTCTGGTTTTCATTTGAATGCCCACCCAAGTCAAGTGAGATGAATTATAGTCTCTGTTCTGCCCCAAGCTGAGAAATCCCAACTTAAAGGAAATTGGATGGAAACAGAACTTTTCGCAAGAACAGCAGCCACTAATGTGAGCTCTGCAGTGATCAAGCCTTCATCTGGGCAGAGCTCACACTTCTCTCAGAGCAGATACAAGAACAGAACTGGTTTAGCCTCTCACCTCCGGATTCCCATTTCTAGAGGAGAATGTCATGTTGTGTGAGCCCGAGGTTTTACTCTGAATCGTCAGGATTCTGATTTTCTTTTGCCATTCTCAGAATGCTCGTATTTGTTGTTAAACAATGTCAAAAAATGTTTATAAAGAGTAGTTTAAAGGGTTTGGGGCAGTAGGGAAACCATCGATTTTAAATTAATATCAATTGTCATTTTTTTAAGGTTTATTTATTTTGAGAGAGAGAGGCAGCATGCACACAAAGGGG
This sequence comes from Suricata suricatta, assembly GCF_006229205.1. Taxonomy (NCBI): domain Eukaryota; kingdom Metazoa; phylum Chordata; class Mammalia; order Carnivora; family Herpestidae; genus Suricata; species Suricata suricatta. The sequence continues at coordinate 51,797,989 of NC_043713.1, forward strand.
GGAGGGGCAGAGAGAGAGAATCCCAAGCAGGGTCCACGTTCAGTGTGGAGCCTGAGGAGGGGCTTGATCTCATGACTGTGAGATCATGACCTGCGCTGAAATCAAGAGCCGGATGCTTAACCAGCTGAGCCACTCAGGTGCCCCTCAATTGTCATCTTTGCTTCCACATTTTGCCCTTCTACTGAAGACTGATTTTGTAGTTATACACCCAGTCAGTGGTCAATTTGATTTCCACCTCTCCCTACAGCACTACAGGGGGTTTGTAACCAGTGCTTTCTAAGCTTTTCAATTCAAATCCAAGCTCTCTGACCCTGTATGTCTGGGGACAGAGGCACAGCTGTCTTTGCCACTGCCATCTCCAGCCTCCTGAAAGTTATTTCTTAACTTCCTTCAACACAGCTGGAAGGGTGTTGGAGTTGGAATTTTCTCAATCCTTGTGTCCCTGTATCCCCAGAGGGCATCTGATCTGGGTAAGTGAGATCATACAAGGTCAGCTGATGGTCAAATACCAAAGCCCTGGGCTGTGCATTTTCAGTTGGGAGCTTCCCCACCCCCATTGGCGTCTCACACCATATACTCCCTTTGGACTGGGGTCCAATTTCAGCACCCTCCAAGTCAGTATTTTGGGACCCCCAGACTAATTACTCCAAAACTTCAAACAAAATCCATTTAAAGGTCTACTTTCTCTCTAGTCTTCATCCTCTGACTCTACAATTTTACCACAGTTATTCTTTTTTTTTTAAGTTTATTTATTTATTTATGTATTTAGAGAAAGAGAGAGCACAAGCAGGGGAGTGAGCAAGAATCCCAAGCATGTGTCACACTGTCAGCATACAGCCTGATGCAGGGCTCAAACTCACAAACCGTGAGGTCTTGACCTGAACCAATATCCAGAGTCAGACATTTAACGGACTGAGCCACCCACGTTATTCTTAACTGTTAGATAATAAACAATAATCTTTCAATATATGTATTCTTAGTTGTTATACCAACATTTTGGGGAAGGTAGAGGCAGGCATTGATTCTGAGTAAAAGCAGCAAGCCATACAACAGGTATAAAAAATAGGACTTAAGACTAAAACAAAATAAATCAATATCCCTCTATAATTCTTTTCCTCCTTCCGCATTGTTTTCTCTGATCTCTAGAGCATGTCAAAGTTCAAGCACAAATAAGTGACCAGAGCCATAGAAAAATTATTTTTAAAAGAGATGTATTCAGTGTAAGATCTTTCACACAATAATTTTTTAAAAAGAACACAGTGAACAAGAAAGATAAATTAAAAGATAAGATGATTTTTAAAAAACGGAATGGATTTAAAGCACCGTGCATCCCTCTGCCTCCTCCAGCTCAACATCCCATATCACCAGCTGTGCATTTTGTTTTGTTTTTAATCATGAAGGTTTAAAACTAATCTCTGGTCATAGAGGCCAGAATAGGGGTAGCCTTTTGGGGATATTGATGGGAAGTGGCAGGAGAGCTGGCTGCGTGCTTGAGCAGGGGAGGCTACAAGGCGTGTGAGTGAAAATCCATCAAGCTGAGCACTTACAACTTGGGCCCATTAATAAACATAAGTTACATCTTCAAAACAAAGAATTTAAAACTCAGTGAAGTTTTGGGGCACGTGGGTGGCTCAGTCACTTATGCGTCTGACTTCTGCTCAGGTCATGACCTCAAGGTTCCTGAGTTTGAGCCTCTCATCGGGCTCTGCATTGACAGTGCAGATTTGACCTAAACTATGCTTAGTAAGAGTCCCAAAGAGTATTTCTTGAGTCACATGCTGTGTTTGGTGGACACTGTACTACATGTTGCAAGTATATGCAGGTGCCAGAGAATCAGGGGGGTATCTGGGCCTCATGGTTCGGAGGGGATTGTTTATTTCAATGCATTTAGGCTAGCTACTTCAAACTTTAAAAAAAATTTAAGTTTATTTATTTATTTTGAGAGAGAAGGAAAGAGAGAATCTCAAGCAGGCTCTGTACTATCAGGGCAGAGCACAATGTGGAGCTCGAACTATGAACTGTGAGATCATAACCTCAGCCGAAAACAAGAGTCAGATGCTTAATGAAGTGAGTCACACGGGCATTCCTACTTCAAACTTATTAAATGGAAAACATTTAGTAATTATGAGGCCTTTGTTTAATATATGTGAAGCATAGTATTTTTCAGAAAATGGTAATTTAACAATGAGATCTAGAGGCATCTGGGTGGCTCAGCCAGTTAAGCATCTGACTCCAGCTCAGGCTGTAATCTCACAGTTTGTGAGTTTGGGCCTCATGTCGGGCTTTGTGTTGACAGCTCAGAGCTCGGAGCCTGCTTCGGATTCTGTCTCCATCTCTCTCTGCTCCTCCTCTGCTTGTGCTCTGTCTTTCTCAAAAATAAATAAACATTTAAAAATTAAAAACAAAAAAACAATGAGAGCTAAATTGATTGAAATTTCAGGTGCATTTGGAGCAGTTTCCCAGAGACTACACATCAAAGTAGCAAAGCGTAATGATCAGTCACTTGACCAAGGCCAGCAGACTTGACTTCTCCTGATCTTGATCTTGTCACCTGAACTCACTCACCAAAGTCACCTGAACACTCTGGGCCTCACTTTTCTTATTTGTGAGGGAGGAGGTCACAGCTTTAAAATTAGGAGACTATAAAAATTTGAATTTTGTAAACTCTTTGAATGGATAAATTGAACAGTTGCCTGTCCTTAAAGGGGAGGTGACTTTTTCTAAGTTTATTTACTTATTTTGAGAGAGAGAGAGCAAGCACGAACAGAGGAGGTACAGAGAGAGAAGGAGAGAGAGGATCCCAAGTAGGCTCCATGCTGTGTGAGCAGAGCCTGATGTGGGGCTCAAACCGACAGACCATGAGATCATAAGCTGAGCCAAAATTACGAGTCTGACACTTAACTGACTGAGCCACCCAGACATTCCAGGAGAGGTAATTTATTAAAAAAAATAAGAAATTACATGGAAACAAATTCAAACAGTATAGAAAAATGACCTCTCCCTCTCCACTAAATATAACTAATGTGAATAACTACTTATCGTTTTTTTAATTTTTTATGTCTTTATTTTATTTTTGAGAGAGAGAGGCAGAGAGCAAGTGGAGGAGAGGCAGAGAGAGCGCGAGACACAGAATCTGAAGCAGGCTCCAGGCTCCGAGCTGTCAGCACAGAGCCTGACACGGGGCTTGAACCCACAGACCTGAGTCGAAGTCGGATGCTCAACCGACTGAACCACCCAGGAGCCCCACTACTTATCCTTTAAGAAATATTTATGCAAATATGTATGTAGACTTTAAAATGTTTATAAAAATGACTTCATAGTAAATACTATCTATAGTTTGCTTTTTTCCCACTTAGTAACACATTTTGGAGATCTCTCACATGAAACATACAAATTTACCTCACTCTTCAACATTGTGCATCATAATTTATTTAATCAGTCTTCTACTAATGGATGTTTGGGTTATTTCCAGAATTTTGTCATTACAATTAATGCTACTGTAATGAAGAGCCCTCTATGCATAGGACTGGCATACTTTTACAAATATATCCCATAATATAATTTCTGTAGTAGAATTACTGTGTCAAGGGGCTCCTGGGTGGCTCAGTCGGTTAAGCGCTGGCTTCAGCTCAGGTCATGATCTCGCAGTTTGTGTGTTCAAGCCCAGCATCCGGCCCTCTGCTGACAACTAGCTGTCAGCACAGAGCCCGGAGCCTGTCTTCAGATTCTGTGTCTCCCTCTCTCTGACCCTCCCCTGCTAACGCTGTCTCTCTCTCTCTCAAATAAATAAAACATTTTAAAAAATTTAAAAAGAATTACTGGGTCAAATGATGAGTGCTTTTTTTTTTTTTTAAGTCCATATCCAACATCAGGCTCAAACTCATGACCCTGAGATCAATAGTGTCAGGCTCTATCAACCGAACCAGCGAGGGGCCTTGATGAGTGCATTTTAAAATTTTGGTAGACTGTGTTAAATTACTTTTCCAAAAGGTTTACCAATTTATCCTCCAACCAACCATGTTAAAGTACCTACTTCCCCCCACCCTTACCTACATGGAGTGTTACAGATCTTTTACAGTTTTGGTCAATTATACATAAAAATATGGTAAGAGCTAGATTTTAAGATCGGAATTAAATGATATGCGATTACCATTCTTAATGTACTTCCTTATATTTAGCTTACAGAGAGATTCCTTTGATCTTTTAAGTGTTTGGCATTTTGCATTTATCAGCCCATCAATTTATTCTATGAAAACTTTGAAAGTTTAACAATTAACCAGATTTGCTTATGCTGCTAAAGACTATCAAGATGCATCTCACATTTGCACTGTGTTTCGGTACCTCATTTAGTTTCAGGGGGAAAAAAATGTCCTAATGGGCACATCTTCTGCAATTTAACTGATAGAGATGAAAACACAATGTATGCTTCACTGGCCACATTGTGCCCTGAGACTTGAACAGTGAGTGATCAGGCAGCTCCCAGAACAATCAGGTTAAAAGGGAAAACAGGTTATGCTTTGCAGAACACACTGAGTTTTCTCAGGTTAACTCATGTAGGTTTTCTCTCTGATCTAGAAGTGTTCATTTTAACAACTACCTGCTAATCCTTCAAGAAGGGCAAAGTGCGATACCCTAACTAGATATGGCTTCAGGCAGAAATATAATTGTTAGATATCAACCATGTTATTTTGCATCTGGCTTCCCAGACTTCCTTGAACCCAGCTGGTAGGAACATGTCTATTTACAGAGAGGAAAAATGATGCTCGGTAATAATTAGTGATGGATTCAAAGTCATTAGATTCAGCACACCTGAAATACAATTTCAGACTTGAAAACCTTCACTGCTTGAAAAATTATCACACACAATTAACTTTCACTACTCCCACAAGAAATCCTAATAATCTCCAGAAGTTTTTATAACTTTCCTTGGAGCTACAAAAATAAGCATCTATCTGCCATGAACAAATCTCTAGAGTTGACTGATAAATACTACTTGTCATTTAAGCCCTCTAAAAAGTATCTGAGAGTATATTTGCCACAGGCTTGGTTTTTTAAATAACCACAATGAAACCTGGGAACAAAGAGACACAGGAAAAAGAGAAGAGGCAGAGAAGGAAGGAAGGAGAAGAGAGGAAGACAAGAAAGGGAAAGAAGGAGATGTCGAGGGTGAAACTGGAGTCCAGGGTCAGCTGGGTCAGTGGGGGAAGGGTAGAATTATTTTCCAATTTGTATTGGTTCAGTCTAATTTATTTTATCAGTTATACAAGGTGACATGTGTCAGTTTAAAAGGTTCTCTCAGTATTATTACATCTGCAAAATGGATCATCAGAGAACACTGATAATACGTGTGAAAAATATGAGAGAGATATTTGTGTCGGGAAATGTAGAGCAGATATACTTTTACCCATTTTCCCACTAAGTACAACCCCAAGACTTGGACTTTGTATATAAAACACATATAAGAAAACTCTCAGAAGTGCAGAGAAAAAGGCAGATCATTTATGGTCCTCAAGACCCAAGGAACAACAGTGGGTGAGTTCCCTGGGTTTGCTTTTTGCCAAGATGTGGAGCCACCAACAAGAAATGCCAACAGGCACAGACAAAACAACAAAAACAACACTAAAAGCGGATTCTTACCAGTCAGAGGACTGGAGCCACATAGTCAAATACTATAAAGCATGTGCTGTGTTCATGGATTGGATCCTCAACATAGCACCAATGTTAGTTCTTCCCAAACTGATATACAGGTTTGATACAATTCTTACCAAATATTAGCATGATTCCTGTAGATACAGACAAGATTAGCCTACAACTTATATGACAAGGCAAAGGAACTAGAGTTGCTGAAACAAATTTGGAAAAAAAAGAATAAAGTAGAAGGAATCAGTCTACACAAATTCTATCAAAACTCAAATAGATCAAGAAATAAAGTACACAGGTGCATGTTGGCTCAGTCAGTTAAGCAGCCAGTTCTTGATTTCGGCTCGCTCAAATCATTATCTCACAGTTAATGAGATTGAGCCCCACTTGGGCTTTGCCCTGACAGTGTGGAGCCTGCTTGGGATTCCCTCTCTCCCTCTCTTTCTGCCCCTCTCCCACTCATATTCTCTTTCTCTCTCTCTCTCTCTCTCTCTCTCTCCCTCTCCCTTCTCTCTCTCTCCCCTCTTCTCTCTCCCTCCCTCTCTTTCTCTCTCTCTCTCTCTCTTTCTCTCTCTCTCCCTTCTCTCTCTCCCCTCTTCTCTCTCCCTCCCTCTCTCTCCCTCCCTCTCTCTCTCTCAAAATAAATAAATGCTTAAAAAAAGTTTGTTTTTTTTTTTACATTTATTTATTTTTGAGAGACAGAGAGAGACAGAGCACAAGTCAGGGAGGGTCAGAGAGAAAGACATAATCAGAAGCAGGCTCCAGGCTCTAAGCTGTCAGTCAGCGTGGAGCCTGATGCAGGGCTCAAACTTATAAACCATGAGATCATGACCTGAGCCAAAGTTAGATGCTTAACCAACTGAGCCACTCATTTATAAACATTTTTATAGAAAAGACAGAAAGTACAGTATATTCATACAATAGAATACTATGTAGCAATGAATAATGAACTACAGATATAGGCATGAAATGAACACATATATACAACTTTGAATAAAAGAAGCCAGTCACAAAAGACTATATGTTTTTAAATTTCATTTATTTAAAATTTGAATAAATTTGAATGAATGAATCACTGCTTATATCTTTATAGATAAATATCAAATAAACACATTAGGTAATGTAAAATAAAACTAGGTATTGCTAACATCTACCTGAATAAGCTAATTTCTCTACTAAAATAAATTAGAGAAGAGTATATAGTGTGATAAACGTAAACTGAAAAGAATATGTTCACTCCTCTTTTGAATTTATTCCTTTCTGGAGACTAATTCCACATGTTTATCTTCTATCTGGTGTTCAATTAGGAAAGATTTTCCCCCCCAGTAGGTTTATAGATTATAGTTTGAGAATACTCTTCGTATGAACTGAATAGTTCATTTAAAACCAAAGACAAAACAAAACAAAAAAAGATATGCCTTAAGATTTTGTTAAAATATGAATTTCAGAGATATATGGGTTTTTCTTACCCAATAAGGGGTTTTATTTATTTATATTTTAAAATAATCTCTATAGCCAATGTGGTGCTTGAATTCATGATCCAGAGATCAAGAGCCATGTGCTCTACTGACTGCGTCAGCCAGGTGCCCCCCATATGGGATTTTATTATATGTTTATTTGTTTACTTTGAGAGAGAGAGGGAGAGAGAGAATCCCAAAGACTCTCTGCTGATAGCACAAAACCCAACAATGTGGGGCTTGAGCCCTCAGATGGTGAGATCATGACCTGAGCCAAAATCAAGAGTTGGACGCTTAACTGATTGAGCCACCTGGGAGCCACCCTCCTCCAAGGGTTTTTAAATAAATTCATTAAAGAGCTTCAGGCACTTTGCTTATCTAACAGTACTGACTATTCTAAGAAGTTATCAGGACAACTTTAACCTAAAACTTTTGATTTTTATATGATACTGTAATACTCAAGATTTCTTTATCGTCCCCAAAAACCAGGAACCGCCAAGGAGACCGAGTCACGCATGCAAAAGCAAAGGGCTTTATTACGGGTTTAGGCTCGCTGGGGCCTAAGCTCCGGCTCACAGACTTTACGGGCGTGGTGGATCCATGCTGAGAGCCCTGAACAAAGGTGGGGCAGGGCTTTTATGAGTTTGGGAAGGGGGAGTTACAGGAAATTGTGACATAGGTACAGTGATATCCAATTACAACATTTAGAGTGTTAACCAATCAGAGTAGACCCAGGACCCAGGACCCTCACATAGGGTGTATCTGGCCTTAAGCAATAACTGATTACCTATAGCTTCTATTTCTAGGCCTGCCCTTAGGAATGTTAAGGGTATTACAAGGGTGGTCCCTCTTGCCTTGGGCAATGTGTGCCCTTCTATTGTCTCAAACCTGCATCCTTACAATACTGTGCAATGCATTTTATTTAAACTAATATATTACAATTAATTTATTTAGAGTTTAGAAGAGTAAGTATAGGGGTGCCTGAGTGGCTCAGTCAGTTGGGCATCTGACTTCAGCTCAGGTCACGATCTCACAGTTCGTGGGTTCGAGCCCTGCGTTGGGCTCTGTGCTGACAACTAGCTCAGAACCTGGAGCCTGCTTTGGATTCTGTATCTCCCTCACTCTCTGACCCTCTGCTGCTCGCATTGTCTCTCTCTCTCAAAAAAAAAAAAAAAAAAGAATAAGTATAAGAATTTAAGTCATATACCTATGGGCATATTTTAGTTTTCTGTACTTCCCGTGAGTAAAAAGCTGCATTTATCCACTCATGGCTGACAAAACCCATTTGTTGGTACTGCACTATCAAAGTTACTTTTGCAAATGCAAAATCCAGCAGCATCTTAATGTTGATATACTTGAATAAATCTTTAGAGAGAGAATGGCCAATTCTGAAGGGCTACTGAAGGTGCTAATATATTCACCAGACAAGAGATCTGCCAAGCACTTCAAAAGCCCAACTGCTTCCTCAACTTACACACTAGACATAGGAGATTTGGGGAATGTTAACAAAATGAAAATATTTGTTACTCAGATACTCTGAAATCTGAACTGCTGAGATTGCAAGTAGCTATAGCTTCGTCCAAGGCCAAATGTCAATGAGAAAATGTCTTTCTAGATAGAATTAGCAAAATTCTGAAATCTGTTCAATGAATGATCACTATCTCTGCAAAGCTGGCCAGACTTTTGATTGGGGAATTGGAAACAGGTAAGGATTCTAAAGTTGTCTAATTGATAAAGACTGGGCTTCAGGATTGCTCACTCCTTCAATAAATAAGACTGAAGAGTCTATTCTAGCTGCTGATCCCACCATCTCCATGAAAGCAGCCGCTTAGTGGCCAGTGGTGTTTCAGTTGTTATGGTTGTTTAAATCTGGAACAAAGCCACCTGCCCAGCATGTTTTACCATTGTCCATGATGTGACTCCTGCCAGTCTTATCAACCCAAACCTGCCTCCCCGTGAATGTTCCCAACCTCACATCATGACCCACCTTTCTTAAAACTCCTTGCTTAGATCATTAGTTCTCAACCTTGGTTGCAAATTAGAATCATGTGAAAAGCTTTTTAAACATTGACTACCTGCTGCCCCCCACCCCCAACCAGAGATTCTAATTTAACTGCTCTGGGGTAAGGCCCAAGGGCCAGAAGTTTCCCAGGTGATTCTGCAGTGCAGCCTGGGTAGAAGCCCGCCTCCTCTGCGGAAGCTCTTCCCCTGCCCCACCTCCCCCTGCAATCCTTCTAGCAAATTTGTACTCAACATTCCACCAGTGCACCATCACTTCACCTCTGAGTCATTTCTCGACTCCCCCAGGAAGAAAATCCTCTCTCTGTCGTGCCTCATTATGCACTCACAGAGTTCTTTCACAGCACCTGGTGTGAGTTACTGATCTTTTCCCACCGGCTGGTCTCTGCTTCCACTGGGGCTGTGAGTTTATGGTGGTGAGGTTCATCTATGTATCCCTAGAGTCAATAAGCATTGCCAGGAAAAATGAGGGACAGATATAAATGGCTTTAAGAACTCCATCTTCTCTGGTTTTAACCTCCAGAATCCCTTGGGGGAATATTCCAAAGACCCATAAATTCTCCACATGCTCTACGGCAAACCTGGCAGAGGAGATAGGTGAGAGTAACAGGTTGGGAGGAATGTCCACAGCTGAAAAAATCCACCTTTAGGCCCAACTGTTGGACACATCCCCTTAGGGTTTTTGTGGTCCATTTTGGTATTCTCAAAGTATCAATAATGATAATGGCTATGTACCAGGCACTGTTTTAAGATCTTGTTTTCCCCAATGTTATTGAGGTATAACTGACAAACAAAAATTATATATTCTTAACATGTACAATGTGATAGTTTGATATACATATATGTGGTGAAATAATCACCACAATCAAGTCAACTAACATATCTATCACCTTATATAATTACCTTTTGGTTTTGTAGTGAGAACATATAAGAGCTACTCTTTTAGCAAATTTCAACTGTACAGTAAAATATTATTAACTATAGGCATCGAGCTGTACATTAGATATCCAGAACTTATTGATCTTGCATACCTGAAACTTTGTGTTCTTTAACCAACATCTCTCAGTTTCCTCCCCTCCCTAGCCCCTAGTGATCACCATCCTTCTCTCTGGTTCCATGATTTCAACTCTTTTATATTCCACGCATAACAGATCATGCAGTATTTTTCTCTGTGTCTGGCTTATTTCACTTAGTGTAATGTTCTCCAGGTTTATCCATGTTAACTCAAATGACAGAATTTCCTCTTTTTAAAAGTTGAATAATATTCCTCTGTGTGTATGCATGCATGTGTGCATCACATTTTCTTTATCCATTCCTCTGTTGATGGAAATTTAGATTGTTCCCACATTTAAGCTATTGTAAGTAGTCCTGCAATAAATGTGGGAATGCTAATTCTGATTTCCTTTCTTCTGAGTGTGTGCCCAGAAATGGGATTGTTGGATCTTATGGTAGTTCTATTTTTAGCTTTTCATTCATTTGTTTTAAGTAATCTCTATACTCAACATGGGGCTCAAGACTGTGACCCTGAGATCAGGAGTCGAACGAACACTCTTCTGAGACTGCCAGGCACCTCCTATTTTTAACTTTTTGAGGAACTTTCATACTGTTTTCCAGAGCAACTGTGCCATTTTGTATTCTCACTAACTGCGTGCAAGTGTTCCAGTTTCTCCATATCCTCACCAACACTTGTCTTTTGTCTAATAACCATTCTAACTGGTGTGAGGTGATATCCCCTTGTGATTTTGATTTACATTTCCCTGATGGTTAGTGATGTCAAGCGGTTTTTCATACACTCATTGGCCATTTGTATGTCTTCTTTTAAGAAATAGCTATTTAGGTTGGTCACCCATTTTTAAGTTGGGTTGTTGCTAATAATATTTTTATATCACAGTTAAAGAAATTGACACTAAAACCTTACTGATTTTACTTCATATTTGCAACAACCTTCTAAGACAGTGAAGCTCAGAGGCTAAACTGACTCAAGGTCACAAGGTGAGAAAGTGAAGTTAAATTCAGCTCTACGACTTACCTCTTTAAGTGGTTGAAAAGCACTGCCTTATGGATTTTAATAACCTCTTATGTCCATGAAATGCTTTAGGCATTCATGATAGAAAAATCATAATAGGAGTACCTTGGTGGCTCAGTTGGTTAAGCGTACGACTTTTGATTTCACTCAGGTCATGGTCTCACGGTTCATGGGTTGGAGCCCCATGTGGGGCTCTGTGCTGATGGTGCAGAGCCTCCTTGGGATTCTCTCTCTCCCTCTCTCTCTGCTCCTCTCCCTGCTCTCTCTGTCAAAATAAATAAACATTAAAAATTTAAAAAATAATAGAAAATTATAAATCAGATCCATTTAAACAATAAGGAAATGTATTATAACATAAATTTTTTTTTGCCATTTTAAGATTTTATTTTATTATTTATTTTTTAAAGTTTATTCATCCATTCCAAGAGAGAGCGCAGGGGAGGGGAATAGAGTAAGGGAGGGAGAGATAGAATCCAAAGCAGGCTCTGCACTATCAGCTCAGAGCCCTGTGTGGGGCTCAAACAAATGAACCAAGAGATCATGACCTGAGCTGAAATCAAGAGTCAGACACTCAGATAGCAGTCACCCAGGTGCCCCAATAACATGAAATCTTGAGGTTGAGTAGCCATATGTATGAACTGAACTGCTGCTCCAGCTTGCTTTCCTTTCTCTGCTCTTCCCTCTGCAATGTGTAGGCTTCATCTTGAGGTCGGGTACTCTCAACAGATGGTCACTGAAATCTTGGGAATCACACTAAGACACAACAATAGGCCTTCTGATGAATCATTTCCAAGGGAATGGGATCAGCAAGAGCTACCAGAGGAGTAGAATGGGTGCTGGAAACCAATAGCTCCCTCCCGCATCCCTGATATTTACAGAGCATGTCTGTGTTTTCAGATTGTTTCATGGTGGTTATTGCTTTTGATCTTCACAACACTCTATGTTAAATGGAAGTTTTGGGTTGTCCTCAGGGGTGATTTTATGTGCAGGAATGAATTAATATTAGTATTAATATTCAATATGTTAAAATACAAATATCATAATCTAATCTTTCCTCAGGCTTTTAAATTTAGCTTACAAATTCTATTTTTACAACTCTAACAAGTTTGGCAATGACTTTAAAAAGACCTTTGATTGAAACGGTCCTATTTATTAATTTTTTTTAGAAAGAGAGAGAGTGAGAGCAGGGGAGAAAGGGAGAGGAGAGAGAGAGAAAGAGAGAGAGAGAGAGATAGAGAGAGAGAGAGAGAGAGAATGAATCCTAAGCAGGCTCCATGCTCAGTGGGGAGTCCAACACTGGGCTTGATCCCTGGGCCCTGGGATCACAAACTGAGCCACAATCAAGAGTTGGATGCTTAACCAACTGTGCCACTCAGGTGCTCCAACATGGCCCTATTTATAAATATAATCAAATGTTGTAGGACCTTTTAACCTGTGCTTATAAACTGAATAATTATCTGACTTAATAAATAAAACATTCCTGAACACTAAATAATTCTTTTTTTTTTTTTAACAATTTTGAGTATAGTCGGCACACAATGTTACATTAGTTTCAGGTGTACAACATAGTGACTTGATAAGCCTATATGTTAGGCTATCCTCACTGTGAGGGTAGCTACTATCTGTCCCCACACATCACTACTACAATCTCATTGACTGTATATCCTATACTGTGACCTTTAGTCACGTGACTTATTCATTCCATAAGTGGAAGCCTGTATCTTCCACTTCCCTTTACCCATTTTGCCCATCCTCCTACCTCCCTGCCCCTCTGGCGGCCATCAATTTCTTCTCTGTATTTACAGGTTTGATTCTGATGCTACTTATTTTTTGTTTATTCATGTATTTGTTTGTTTTTTAGATTCCACTTCTGAGTGAAATCATATGGGATTTGTCTTTCTAGGTCTGACTTATTTCACTTAGCATGGTGCTCTCTGGTTTATTCAACCTATCTCAAATGGCATGATCCCATCCTTCTTTATACCTGTGAAGACTAAATAATTCTTATAAATAAAACTTATAACATATTGAATGTGAAGTTCTCTTAAATAATTCAGTTCTAGAGCTATACTTACTCATATCTCCAAATCAATTATGTATTTGCACATTTTAAATTGGATTTACAAGGCAGTTACTCTAATACTTCAACTATCTCAAAACATGACAAGTATAAAAAACACCAAATTGTACACATTCCTTAAAACAAAAATATGAATACCTTGAATTTGGTTCCCTCAAATCATCTTGGGGATGCAAGCCACTTCCCATACAATCTATGATTTTCCCATGTAATTATTGCTTGAGGTTTTGTATAATCTCCGAATATTTAAGCCAGGATACCAACTAAATTCTTATTTGTGAGGAACTGAATTATATTTGCAATTGTTATATCAATTACCCCTTAATTTCAGGAGAATGGATTAAATAGCCCAAGACAAAGGCTCTCTCATTCTTGCCTTGGAGGAGTCTTGTTTCTCCCACATCACTTAATTAGGTTTTGCATTTCTTTGGCTTTTAAGACATATAACTGTAATTTCCTTTACTCTGTAAAGAAATTTAAAATTGCTGATTCTTACATTCTTTTTATTATCAGGACTTCATAGTGCTTTGGGGGTATGAAAATATCATTCATTTGAATTTTGTGTTGGTCTGACTATTGATTTACAACTGCCAAGGTAATTCAGCTGGCATATTTTATGCTAGACAAGCACAGGAAATCTTGTGATTGGGTTCTCCACTTTATGGGGTATTCTCTTAAAGCAAGGTTTCTATGGCCTAAGACTCTCTAACCAGGAGATTAGAGAACATTTATGCCCAACTCACAAGGCTAGCCAATGAAGAGGTTAGAACCCCACCAAAGTGGTATGAAAATCACTTTATAGGGCACCTGGGTGGCTCAGTCAGTTAAGTGTCTGACTCTTGATTTTAGCTCAGGTCATGATCTCACAGTTGTGGGACGGGGCCTCACATCAGGCTCTGTGTGGAGCCTGCTTTGGATTCTCTCCCCCTCTCTCTCACTGCCCCTCCACCACCCCCTCTCTTAAAAAAATCACTTTAAACTTAAAACATCTAACAACCAGCAGCCAAGGAAGGAAACAAACTTCACAAAATCTAAACTTCACCAGAGCCTCCTGAAAGTACAGTTACCATTGACACTTTCTGAGGGAGTTTCCTGTTTGGGAGAAGACTGATCTTTAGCACCAGGAAGTGCAAATTCAGCTACCATTAGCATCAAAATGACTAATAAAATTTTCTATACTTTTCCATTGAAACCGAAGTTCACCCGTTTATGTTAAATTAATCTATAGACCTTTACCTCTTGGCTATCTGGTACTCACTATGAGTACCCCTATGTGCAAATGTAAATAAATTCTGGTTTTTCTCCTATTAATCTGCCTATTGTCACATAATTCTCAGGCCCACAACCATTCAAATTTAAGGTAGAGGAAAAGTTTCTTCCCAATGGTTTTGGTAGTGAGGATGGGATGGTTGGGACTCCCTGTGTATTTGGGAGGCTGCGACTGACATCCCAGGACCTCTGACCAAGCCAACCAAGATAACCTTCTTACCAATCAAACTCCCAGATCTCTGCTCGAGGTCCAGTTGATTGAGGGTGATAAGAGACTTTCCCTGGGTCTTCTAAAAGGGATTTTCCAAACTTTAGATTTATATGAGAAAAGTTTTTGGTTAGAACCACAGGCATACCTTGTTTTATTGCCATTGGCTTATTGGGCTTCATAGATACTGTTTTTTTTTTTAAGTTTATTTATTTATTTTGAGAGAGAGAGAGTCGGGGAGGGGCAAAGAGATGGGGAAGAGAGAGAATCCTAAGCAGGCTCTGAACTCTGTGCTGAGACCAATGCTGGGCTCAGTCTCACAATAGTGAGATCATGACCGGAGCCAAAATCAAGAATCAGATGCTTAACTGATTGAGCCACCAGATATTGTCCCAAGATATTTTTGTTGTTGTTTTTTAAATAGAAGTTTTGTGGCAACCCTCCATTGTCAAGTCCACTGATACCATTTTTCCAATAGCATTTGCTCACTTCATGACCTTGTGTCATATTTTGGTAATTTTTGCAACACTTCAAACTTTTTCATTATTATATTTAGATTGCTGCAGTATCATAAGACTTTAATAGATGAGGAGTTGCTTCATACAGAGGAGCAAAAAAAGTGGCTTCTTTAGATGGACTCTACTCCTTTTTTTATTTTATTTATTTATTTTTTTTGAGAGAGAGAGACCGCATGAGCAGGGGAGGGTCAGAGAGAGAAGGAGTCACAGGATCTGAAGACAGGCTCCAGGCTCTAAGCTAGTGGGCAGCACAGAACCTGATGCGGGGCTCGAACCCACGAACCTGAGATCATGACCTGAGCCGAAGTCGGATGCTTAACCGACTGAGCTACCCAGGCACCCTAGATGGACTCTACTCCTGGTGAAGATGCTGTGAAGATTGTTGAAATGACAACAAAGAATTTAGAATATTCCATAACAACTTAGTTGATAAAGCAGTGGCAAGGATTGAGAGAACTAACTCCAACTTTTAAAGCTCTACCACAAGTATAATGCTGCCAAAAAACAGTGTGCTACAGAGAAATGGTTCATGAAAGGAAGAGTCAATCAATGCTGCAAACTTCTTTCTTCTCTTCAGAAGTTGCCACAGATACCCACCTTCAACAGCCATCACCCTGATCAGTCAGCAGCCACAACATGGAGGCAAGACCCGATGCCAACAAAAATATCATGACTCACTGAAAGCCCAGATGATCAGTAGCGTTTGTTAACAATGTATTTTAATTAAAGCATGTATGTTGTCTTTTAGATATAATGTTATTGTACACTTAATAGTGTAAACAGGGGCACCTAGGGGGGCTCAGTTGAGTGTCCAGCTCTTGATTTTGGCTCAGATCATGACCCCAGGGTCGTGGGATCAAGCCCTGTGCTGGGCTCCATGCTGAGCGTGGAGCTTGCTTAAGATTCTCTCTATCCCTCTGCTCCTCTCCCATAACTTCTATATGTACTGAGAAACCAAAAAATTCATCTGACTTACCTTATTTTGATATTCACTTTTATTCTGGTGGTCTGGAACCAAATCTGCAATATCACCGAGGTATGCCTACAATTTTGGGGTATTGTGACTCTAATTTTATTTTATCTTATCTTATAATTTTTATATTTTATTTTATTTTTAATGTTTATTTATTTATTTTGAGAGAGAGAGAGAGCGAGAGCAAGCAGGGGGTGAAGCAGAGAGAGAGAGAGAGAGAGAGAGAGAGAGAGAGAAAGAATACCAAGCAGACTCTACATTGCCAATCGGGGTTCAGTCTCATGACTGTGAGATTATGACCTGAACTGAAATCAATAATTGGATACTTAACCAACTGAGCCACCCAGGCACCCTGAGGCTCTTATTTTAGGTAGCCATTTTGTCCTGTTCTTTTGTCTCTCTCTTTTGTGTTGATGTCTGTTATAAATCATAGGGTAGAACACAGGCATATATATGTTCTATAAGTCTGTTGTTTGAGCCTCATGGGCTACTTAGTTTACAATTCTCACTAGACTGGTGTCTGCTTAGATATGCTTTGCTGTGGGTCACCGATAAAATTGGGTGAGGTTCTCCTGATTTGATTTTATGTCCTAAGAGCTTGGCTTAAATCCAGAGAGAGGATTCTCTTTGGTTTTCTCCCTCCTAGGCAGCATAGATATTTGAGTCTGTGCTCAGAGGCAACCAACCATCATGTTGGGGACTGACACATGAGGTCCACGAGTAATACTTTTCTACTGACTGTTGCCAGCTTTCAGGAGGTTTGTTGAAGTATAAGTCCTACAGGATCCCAGCCCATAAGGACCCTTATTGTCTCCTCATTGCCTTTGAGTTTTGAGAATCCCCATCTCAGTATCATGGATTAGTGGGTCTGTGACGGGAGATGTCTCATCTTTGTAGGAGGTTGAAGTCACAAATACATAAACACCATCTTACTGCTTATGGCAATGAGAATTCTTGTTTCCTTTCTCCATGGCTGTCTTTAGACATGGGGGCTGCATCTTCTGTGCCTTCTGGGGTATGTGTCTTATGTGCATGTAGAAGCCATAAAAACATTGATTTAAGTCATGTTTAAAATGAATATACTCTCTGAAGCTGAGTTACAGTCCCAGGCTCCTTTGCTTATAATATACTTCTCGGGCTGAAAATTTTTTCTTTTTTTGTAGACCTCTCCATTCTCCCAACTTGCTTTTCATGGGAGCTTCTCAGTTGACTGAAACCTTCCCCCTTCTCCAGTCCCTTCTCCAACACACTCCACCACTATGGTGCTGACTGTCCTTTTCCTTTCTTATTGGTGTGGTTTTACTAAGGATCATTTGGAACTTCATTGGCCCCTTTGGGAAATTTAAGATCTCCCTAAATTAGTTCCTCTAAGATCTCTCCCTTTTTATTATCTCCACTCCTTCTTTCTCCTTTTGCTAATATTCAGCCCCATTGATATGTTCCCCTTCAGACTTTTACCTCCTCTGTAAAGACTTTATGAAAACTGCACAAGATGCTTTAACATTTTTATCCCAGTGAATAATAAAACTCTTTTATTCTTTCACTCGGAAAATGCTTTCATCAGTTTTCCCCACACTTGCTATGTTATCGAAACACAGAATAACTGAATGATGATGCATCTGACAACCTGAAAAAGAAGCCTTCTCTGTGTCCTCTTAGGTGTGATTTCCTTTTAGACGGTGTCCTGCCTGCTTGTGCTGCTGTAACAAAATACGATAGATGAGGTGGATCCCTCATCTATAAATTAAACTTATCAAATTTAATTCTCATAACCCTGGAGGATGGAAGTCCAAGAATAAGGTGCTGGCTTGTTTAGTTTCTGGTAAAAGCACTTTTCTTGGCTTGTAGATGGTCCTCTTTTTGCTGTGTCTCACATGACCTTTTCATAGTGCATGCATGTCATGGGGGGAGTCGTATTCTCTTTTTACAATTCAGTAATCTCACCATGGGCACCCCACCTTCATGACTTCTTCTACCCCTATGACCTTCCAAAGGCCCCACCTCCAAATACTATCACAATTAGGTAGGAGGGTGTCAACATATGAATTTTGAGAGGAGACATGAGCATTCAGTCCATAACAAACAGGCTGCATGACAAAGTGACAGAGCATTTGACAGGAGAGTCTAAGATCAGGTTTTTAGAGCTAGATTTGTTACTGAATAACTTTGACCATGAACAAGTCACAGCTTTTTTGGATCTTAGTTTGTCCATGAGAAAATAAGGGAATTGAGAAGATCAGTTCCAGAATTTCCTCTAGCTTTGAACTTCTGCTAGTTTTTTTCATTCAGGCCCCTGATAATCACATACATTTATGTGATATTTTGCCTTATTATCTTTAGGTTTCTTTTTACAGGATAAAAAAATCACAGAGCTGATTCAAGACTGTAGGTGTGTAATATGCACCATGAGGAGTTGAAAGAGGTAGAAGAGAAAAACTGGACAGGCAGTGGCTTTGCAGAGCATCCATCTAAGAGATGACGTGTCGCAAGTGGGCCAGGCCCAGGGGACCAGATGAGCACAGAGAGAGCTACACCTGGATCAAGAGTGTGGTCACCACATACACTGGAACTAGAAAAAGGAAAGTCCCAATGGGTACCTTACTTATTTAGTACCTCAGCTGTCTTTTCATTTATTACTTATTTTCTTTTTAAGCCTCTCCCAAAATTCTCACCCACACTGTAATCTCTATGAGAAGAATGGTTGGTACAGAACAGGTACCCAATAAATATTTATTAAATAAATAAAAGACGTCAAGGTCTCAACATAGGCGACATTCACACATTTTTGGGAAAGTAACGACTGTAAGAGACACATTCTTTTCACATAGGACCCAGTTTTTTGTTTTTCCCTTCCCTTCCTTCTTTCCCTCCTTTCTTTTTTAATTTTTTTCTGTTTTTTTTATTATTTATTTTTGAGAGACAGAGAGAGACAGCATGAACAGGGGAGGGTCAGAGAGAGAGGGAGACACAGAATCTGAAGCAGGCTCCAGGCTCTGAGCTGTCAGCACAGAGCCTGACATGGGGCTTGAACCCATGAACGTGAGATCTGACCTGAGCCGAAGTCAGAGGCTTAACCAGCTGAGCCACCCAGGTGCTCCCCCCTTTTTTTAGAGAGAGAATGAGAGTTGGGGAGAGGGGCAAGAGTGGAAGGGCAGAAGAAGAAAGAGAGAGAATCTCAAGCAGGTTCTACACTCAGCGCAGAGCCCGATGCAGGACTTGATGCCTCGACTGGTCACTCAACCAACTGAGTCACCCAGGTTCCCCCTTTCCTTTTTATTTATGTATGTAACTAAAACAAAAATTTCATAAAACAAATCTTGCTTTTGCTAGATACAACTCATTCTGGCATTGTAATCTTCTGTTTCCTTTTTTAAAACCTTCTGGCCCTGACCCACTAAACTAATTTAGCCACCTCATAGGGAGGGAGGGATGGGTCCACACTGGTGGGTGTGATGGAGTCACCTGCGCTGGGAATGGACGGCCCAGGCTGTGAGAGCTCAGTGGCACTACGGGCCTCCCTCCTCGCCTTTATTCTGATTCTGTGCCCTGCAGGGAGGCTTCCTCAGAGTTTTGTCTTTAGGGAATGAATGTGCTAATCAGCAAACATGAATGTCTTCCCCACTGATATTTCTATCAATTAATTAATATCCTATTTTAATAAAGCAATTGATATTAATTGATTCTATTTTATACTAGATAACATACTATATCTTGTGAATTTGACTAGTGTGAATCAGAATTTGAGGAACTGTTCACCTTTAGATGCCCTGACAATGCTGTAGTTGTACAAAGAATGGACCCCACACCAGCCAGAGGCCAGCTGGTTCTGTGATGCTGTAGGAGGACTAGCCCTCTGGGAGAGTCTAATGTTTACAGCAGTTTATAAAGACAACAAAGATCTTTCTGGATGCTAGCACTGCTTGTATTGTGAAATCCTTTAAACCTGCTAAGCCTCTCTCTGTTTACCCAAATAAGAATGTTTCATAGAGACGACAGACTTAAAGTTTGTTTTACAAAGTTTATTTATAGCACTTGCCTTTTGGTGCTAATAATTACAGAATAATTTTGAGCTAATTCATGCATAGCACACATTTGCACCAAGTGATGGAGAAGAGGTCCTTGCCCTTGGGAACTAAGTAATAAATGCAACTCAGGGCCGGGTAACCCAAACAAATATATTCACATATACATGTGCTTATTGAACAGTGTGTTGCATTTAGATAGGGCTTTGCATTGTCAGGTACATGCAGGCTCACCTGTTCCTTGAGGAATTTAGGAAAAGTGACGTCATAACTGTGGCTTTGACAGCTTAGTCTACTCAAAGCTTCTGTCCTTGGGTCGGTGACCCTGCTCAGTAACTGACAGAATACGGCTTTAATTTCCAGCCTCCTCACCAGCAGATCACTTCTCAATTGTGAAAACTGAATATGGTGATCCTCTTTTTGAGGGTTCCCAACCTTTATGATGCCTGATACACTTATGAACTTGTCCCAATACCTGAAGACCTGCTCCTTAGCCTCCCCATCTTTCCAACCATCTGCCTCACATGGCCCACACGGGAAGAAAGAAATATGGCTAACTCATCAGAATGTAAGAGGAACTCCTTACACCTCCCAACCCTTGAAACTATCCTCTTGGCTTCCATAGTTGGAGGGAGGTTTCTGATCCAGAGTTACCTAGATCAAATGTCTAGAGGAAATTTTTAAAAATTTATTATTTTTGGGGGCGCCTGGGTGGCTCAGTCGGTTAAGCCTCCCGCTTCGGCTCAGGTCAGATCTCACGTTCGTGGGTTCAAGCCCTGCGTCAGGCTCTGTGCTGACAGCTAGCTCAGAGCCTGGAGCTTGCTTCCTGTTCTGTGTCTCCTTCTCTCTCTGCCCCTCCCCCTTTCATGCTCTGTCTCTCTCTGTATCAAAAATAAATAAAACATTAAAAAAAATTTTTAAAAATTTATTATTTTTAAAGAATTTATTTATTTATTTTGAGAGAGAGAGAGAGAGCATGAGCAGGGAGGGGCAGAGAGAGAATCCTAAACAGGCTCTGTACTGACACCACAGAACCCAATGTGGGGATCAGCCTCACGAACTCATGAGATCATGACCTGAGCTGAAATCAAAAGTTGGATGCTTAACCAACTGAGCCACCCAACTGCCTCTAAGATTTTATTTTTAAGTAATCTCTAGACACAACGTGGGTCCCAAACTTATAACACCAAGATCAAGAGTAGCATGCCATTGAAGCCAGCCAGCAGCCCCTCTAGAGGGAACTTTAAATTGTTTCTTTGTTTATTTTGAGAGAAAGAGACACCATGAGAGAGTGCATAAGAGAGGGTCAGGGGCAGAGAGGGAGGGAGCTAGAGACTCCCAGGCAGGCTCCATGCTGTCGGCACAGAACCTGACACAGGGCTCGATCTTATGAACTGTGAGATCATGACACTTAACCAACTAAGCCACCTAGGCACACACACCCCTTCTTGAGGGAACTTTAAAATTAGACTTGATAAAGCAACAGAAGGAATTAATCAGGAATGAATGCATACCAAGGAATAAGTGTAATCCACAGCTTATCTTAAACTTAATATAAATATGTAACACACCATGATACAGAGTTGTGCCAACTTCCAATTTGTCTCCCCTCAGACTAATTTGGGAGGATTGTTTTTGTTCTTCTACAGTTCAAGTATCCTTTTTCCTTTTATTTTTCTTCTGTAGTCAAGGTTCTGTTGACCTATTTCTGTGTGTCTGTCTGGGAAAAACACACTGTATTTTCCTTTACTCTCATACACACTAATTCTGACTCCAGAAGTGTGGGTTTTCCCACACTGACCAATACTCTGACACCAGCTGAGTGTTCTACAATTCAACTGAATTCCAATAGGAAATGACTTAGCACAGAACCTGGGGGTTAAGGGCTCAGTCCCACAAAACTACCCCCAATCCATACATGAGTTGCAAATCATAGGTCTTCAAATTACTCACAACTTTGGTTTGACTTGGCTACAAATTAGAGGTTCTCATGACAGTATTTTTGGGTTCAATAATTTGCTTGAGTGGCTCAAAGAACACAGGAGAACACTTTACTTACTCCGGCCAATTTATCATAGAGGACATTTCAAAGGATACAAATGAATAGCCAGATGAAGGGGTACATAGAGTAAGATCTGAAAGGACTCTGAGCATAGGAGCTTCTATACCCTTAGAGCTGGCATGTACCACCCTCCAAGCATACAGATGCATTCACCCACCTGGAAACCCTCCCACCCCCATATTTTTGGTGTTTTCAAGGAGGCTTCATCACATAGGCTTAATCTACCATTAACTCAATCTCCAGCCCCCTCCCTGCTTCTTCCCAGAGGTTGGGTGCGGTGCTAAGTGTTGCAAGCTTCTAATCTTGGCTAGGTCTTTGTGGACCTAGCCAGTCAGCCCCTATCCTGGAGCCACCCAGGAGCCCATCAAGAGTTGTCTCATTAGAACAAAAGACACTCCTATCACCCAAGAAATTCCAAGGGATTTAGGAGCCAGTGTTAAGAACCAGGGTCAAAGACCAAACATTGGGACAAAAGATGCTCCTAGTGTTCTTATCATGTAGGAAATTACCACAGTTTAGGAGCCCTGTGCCAGAAACAGTGAACTACTGTTTACTCTTGAAAGATTAGTTCCTATATGACTAATTCTCCATCTCTGTTTACAACTACTCAAAGTGTAGATTTTAAGATGGAGTTTTCAGAAGCAACTCTGGAGATGATTTGTAGAATACCTACCTTCTTTACTACCTGCCTAGGAATAAGCTAGTCTATTTCCTGCCCAGTTGGCTCTTGGCCTCTCTTTCTGAGCTCCCTCAGTCACATCTGAGATCCTTTCCACAGTGTAACAGGACAGAGGTTTCTAGAGTCTTCTCAATGTGGGGAAGATTGTCTATCTAGGGCCCAAGCTGTAAATGGCTTTCTCCATTCTCCAGCCTGGAGCACCTCATTCTTTCCTCTGCACTCACTCCTGAGGCCTCATTTTCTAAAATAAAGAGAGGGGCATATTTACTCTCTGGCCATGAGCCTCGTCTATATGGCATCCCAATCTTCTTTCTTGGGCCTGTCTGGACCAAACTAGGCTACAGAGTGGAGAACCCATGCATTTCATGTCAAGGTCTTATAGGGAATCACTGGGCAGGACTCCATTAGTGGATGCTGCATGTGATAACTCACATTTTGCTTGGTGATCTGAGGCTCTCAGGGGAGGGGAGATTTGAGAGGAACTGACAGAAGCTGTGCTCTGTGTGGGAGATGTCCTGCTGCAGTCAGGTCAGCCTGAGGGGATGCTGAGAGGTAGTGGCCAGATTCAGAGTAGAGTTAGAGGTTAGATAACTGCATGAAGCACAGCAGAGGGGCAGAGGGAGAGAGAGAGAATCTTAAGCAGGCTCCACACTGAGTGGGGCTTGATCCCATGATCCTGGGGTCATGACCTGAGCTGAAATCAAGAATAAGATACTCAACCAACTGAGCCACCAGATACCTCTAAATAGAAATTTTCTTTAAAAGGCACTTGAGGTACCTGACTGGCCCCACACTGAGCATGGAGCCTACTTAAAAAAAAAAAAAGCCTCTTAGATCCAACCACATAATTCATTACTTGCGGCCAGAAAATTCTTATTATGAAAGAAGAATCTTCTGTTTGGGATGATTAATTTTAAAAAAGTTCTGAAATGGATAGTGATGATGGTTGCACAACGTTGTGAATGTACCTAATGCCACTGAATTGCATATTACTGAAATATAGTTAAAGTGGTGGTAGAACTTCATGTGTATATCTTAAACAGCTAAAAAAAAATTTTTTTTAAAGGCAGAACCCCAAAGCAGGACAGAGGTCTTCTAACTCTCTTTGAGCATCTAGAAACACTTGGTATGGATTGGTAACAGTATATACAGGAAGCATCTGGTCTTTGGAGGCCTACCTCACAGGAGGTCATATCCACCCTAGCTGTGGGATGTGAGCAGCCTCCATGGGTTTCAATTTCTCATAGTTAAGAAAGAAACTAACAAGTAGAGCTTTTTCTAGGATTAAATAAAATAATGTTAAGTGTGGGATTTAGAATATACCAACTTAGTTCCACCTAACCCCTAGAGCTAGCTATTTATTTTTAGTAGGCTTCCACACCCAATGTGGGGCTTGAACTCATGAGCCAGAGGTCAAGAGTTGCATTCTCTACTGCCTGAGCCATCCAGGTACCCCCAACCCCCAGAGCTTTGTAAAACCATGTGTTCAGATTCGACTCCAACTGGACACCCACCACCATTGAAAGGGCCTAAGAAATGATGACCCCTAGTGTTGAAAGCAGACATTCGCATCAAGCATTAATACAAAGCTCCTTTCTGAATTTAGTGCTTCAGTGTTTTAGATACTTTCTGCCATTATCTACATTTCATTTGTTCTGGTAAAGAAGCTTGCTCCCCCTATCTCTCCACACCTGCTGGCACCTGACAACACCATCCATTATCTTATATAGTGCTATGGATGTTGAGTTTTCAGATTTAATTGTTATCTTCTCTTTGCCAGTATGGCGATAACATCCTGGAGGCAAGGAAGGATAATCAGCTGTGCAGGAGAAGCAGGATAAACTGCGGTGGCTTTGCTTCAGAGTAGTCCCATTGGACCACTCACTCAGAGTAGCTCAGAGTCTCAGTACTTTGGAGTTGCTAGTTTCCCTGTGTTGCCCAAGAATGCGAAGGGTACTTTTGTCTCTCCCCTGTCATTCTTTGTGATTTAAAAAGGATCCATCCCTGATGCTAACAATTTATACTTTCCCACATAAAATGGCCAAATTCTCTAAACCTGTACTCTTCCAGAGTTATTAACTCATCCCTTTAGGAAACTTGTAGGTTAGGTGGGACCGTTATAACCCCTTGACTGATGACTTCCAGAGAGAACAGGAACTGCCAAGAATAGAAGCTTGATCTACTGATTTCACATATTTACAGAGCACTGTTCAACATCATCCTCATTTTATAGATGTGAAAATGAGGCACAGAGGGCTTAAGTCACTGCCTTCAGATGCACAGGTAGCAGGTGGAAGAGCCAACAGGTGCTGGAGGCCATGTGCTTGTCACTGCGCCACCTCACTGGGTGCCCAGGTGCTGTGCCCCGCTGGGAATACCAGGAAGACAGCCAGAAAGGCCCTGACTCTATCTGTGGAAATGCACGGAATCCCAGCTACTACAAGAAAAGAGACTGTTCCTCACATGTCCCAGAAGAAAAACATCAGGCAGTTAGGTGTTTAATAAAACTGAATAATGGGGCTTTTGACTAAACACCACTCTAAAGAATGATACTCCAGTAAAGGATGTGGAAAACAGAATTTTAAAATAAGGAGGTAGAGTGGCTATGTCCCAATGATCCTGTCCCCAAGACTGAAGGAAGGTAGAGAAAAAGAGACTGTGACTGCTTATTTAATAGTTTCTAGAAAGCAGTACCTGGTTACCACTTCCTCTAGTTGTCTTGGTCAGTGGATTCCTGCACAAAGGAGAAAGAGAGAAGGTCATCAAATCCAAATAACTTCAAACCAACTCCCACAGCAAAGTCTGGCAAATAAACGGCTGCCTGAAGCTGAGCTCTGCTCCAGGGAGAGGAGCTCAGCTGGGCGCCAGAGACAGCCAATAGAAATGCAGCGAACCCAGTGATATTTGCATTGCGGATAAACAATGAATAATGTTTTTTTATGAGTATGTCCCTGTTATCAATTCAAATGTAACTGGGTGTTCTGTATTTTACCTGGCAACCCTACTCCAAAAACTAAAATTAGAAAAAAAAAAAAAAAGAGAATGTACATAATATAGTTTTTCTTAGGTGCCAAAGCTTTCCTGCCTCCTTACATCACAGAGCTGAACTTCTTTCTCTAAAAAAAAAAACAAACAAAAAACATTGTATGTGAAACAATGTAAGGAACTTAATGTGTCTAATAAAATTCAAGTCAGTTACCAGGGTGTAAAGTGGATTTTATTATTGTTCTTCCCTAGTGAAAGAAACAATTAAAAGTTGTGTAGACCGGAATACCTGGGTGGCTCAGTCTGTTAACCATCCCACATCAGCTCAGGTCATGATCTCATGGCTCATGGCTTCTAGCCACGTGTAGGCTCTGTGCTGAAAAAATGTTGTGTAAACTACCAGGCTGAGAATTTGGAGAAATAGGTTTTAGCTCTGTGCCTGGTCCAGCAGCCCTGTTATGTCCTTCCCTGTCCCCAGCCCCTTTCACCCCTTCTCAAAACTTGGATCCTGGGAAGCAGGATCTTCCCAGGGCGGAGGGTGCCCACTTAGTGGTAGAGGCTGGAGGAAGACAGGTGGAGAAGCAAGGATTTGTGTATGTTTGTGTGACTTCGGGCTGACATTTATTGGGTGCCTGGGCGGCTGTCAGTCAGTTAAGCTTCAGACTCTTGGTTTCCGCTCAGGTCATGCTCTGTGCTGACAATGCTGAGTGTGCTTGGAATTCTCTCTCTCTCTCTCTGCCCTTCCCCCACTCACTCTCAGTCTCTCTCAAAATAAATAAACTTTAAAAAAAGCACACATTTATTTAACATAAGATATCTTAGCTATTATATCCACACTACTATGGATATAATGTGCCTGCTATTTTAGTTAGAAGTAAAAATGATACATATCTGTCCTTCGAGAGACAGGTAGAGAGAAAGGGGCATCAGTCCAGTTCTGCCATAGTTCCCAGTGGCAGATTGTTTTCTGAGGGTCACATTCTTCACCTGTGACAAGACAGAGCTGGCATGACAGCTTCTAAGGCTCTTCCTGTTCTAGAGCTCTTTGACGTGACAGTTCCTCAAAGAGCCTTTGTCAGCTGCCGGAATTTTGCACGTTAGAGAAGGGAATTCATACCACTGCTTGGCCGGTTTCAGCTGAGAGAGAAAAGCGCTCCAGCTTCACTACTGATACCATCATAAAATGAAAACGACTGAACTTTAGGCACATACGCAAAAACCCATGTGAAATAATAGTGACATTCATTCTCCTGCACCAGCAAAACTTGCCAAGAGAATAGTTGTTCAAAAGCGGTCCCAGGCATCCCCTCCTTCGAAAGGAACATTAACCCCTTTGTGTCATGACCCAAACAAAGTCACACTCCAAGAGGGAAACAATGAGCCACTATGATCATAAAATTTCCACGCCTAGCTGTCTAAGCGGTTCAGAGTGTTACGATATTACTTCTTTGGGGGGCCATTTCCCAGGTGCAAAAAGACTTCCACTGTCATTACTTGCTTATGATTATTTGTAATGACAGTGTTCCCCAGGCTTCCATGAAAATAGTACTTACACCTCCAACCTGAGACTGTCCATTGAGCAATAATAATTCTTCCCTTACTCACATTTATATTCTGTATCTTGTTTATTTAACTCTAAATATTAACAACTTCTATTAGTAGTAGATGGCTGAAATTGGTAGAAATCCTATAATTGTGCTATGTATAAAAGAAAACAGAATGGCTAGCTATTTAAATATGACCAGGCATTACCAAATACAGTTGCATTTATATACAATGTTTTAGAGAATCTAAACTTAAAACCTTAAAAACATTTTTTAATGTTTATTAATTTTTTTGAGAGAGAAAGAGAAACATAGTGCAAGCAGGGAGGGGCAGAGAGAGAGGAAGACACAGAATATGAAGCAGGCTCCAGGCTCTAGCCATCAGCACAGAGCCTGATGAGAGGCTCAAACCCACGAGCTGTGAGATCATGACCTGAGCCAAAGCTGGACGCTTAACCGACTGAGCCACCCAGGTGACTTTAAAATTTTTTTAATGTTTATTTATTTTTAAGAGAGAGAGACAGAGAGAGAGCGAGAGAGACAGAGAGAGAGCGAGAGAGGGGCAGAGAAAGGGAGACACAAAATCAGAAGCAGATTCCGGGCTCCAGGCTCCAAGCTGTAGGCACACAGCCTGTCTCAGGGCTGAGCATAGAGCCTGCTTAAGATTCTCTTTCTCTCTCCCTCTGCCCCCGCCCCCCCACTTGCACGTACCCTCTCTCTTGAAAAGAATAATAAGTAAAGAAATATAATGTGAGGCATATGTATTTTAAATGTTCTAGTAGCCACATTAAAAAAAGAAAAAGGAACAGGTGAAATTAATTTTAATAAAATTTTATTTAACTCAATAGATCCAAATTCTACATTTCAATATGTAGTCAATAGAGATGCCTGGGTGGCTCAGTCAGTTGAGTGTCTGACTTTGGCCCATGTCATGATCTCACAGTTTGTGAGTTCAAGTCCTGTGTCAGGCTCTGTGCTCATAGCTTGGAGCCTGGAGCCTCCTTTGGAATCTGTATCTCCCTCTCTCTCTGCCCCTCCCTGGTTCACACTTGCATGTTCTCTCTCTCTGCCAAAAATTAATAAAAACTTTAAAAATGTGATCAATATAAAAACTGGTATTTTACATCCTTTTTTTATACTGAGTTTTTGAAATTCTGTGTATATTTTATAGTTACAGCATATCTCATTTTGGATCTGCCATATTTCAAGTGCTTAGGAGCCCTATGTGGTTGGTGGCTGCCATATTGGATTGTGCAGATGTGAAGACTAATTTATCTGCTCCAATGCTGCTACGGCAGAGATTGATAAGCACCTCCTAACACTTATATATATATAAGTGCACTTATTTTTTTAATGTTTATTTATTTTTGAGAGAGACAGACAGACAGACAGAAGGTGAGCAGGGGAGGGGCAGAGAGAGAGGGAGACACAGAATCAGAAGCAGGCTCCAGGCTCTGAGCTGTCATCACAGAGCCTAATGTGGGGCTGGAACTCACAAAGCAAGATCATGACCTGAGTTGAAGTCAGATGCTTAACCAATTGAGCCACCCAGGCGCCCCTGAAAAACATTTTTTTTAAAGGAGAGGAAATAATGTATAGACTCATCAAATCACTGTTTTACTCATGAAACTAATGTAACACTGTGTATCAACTATACTTCAATTGAAAAAAAAATAATAAAAGCCGGGGTATGCTCAGTTCTCTCTTCCGGAGCTCTGGGAGGAAGTGTTTTTGGCCCTCTTGCATCTGTTGGAATGAGCGTCGGAATGCCGTCATGGAGCTATCATAGCCCTGGGCTGCTGCTGGCTTCTGGACTGCTATGTGAGAGAGAAAAAGACCCTTGCCTTGTTTAAACTGTTGATATTTTCAACTTTTTCAGAGCCCAATCTTAACCAAGGTACTTCCATAAGATTTTGTTTTGTTTTGTTTTGTTTTTTGTCTACAACAAAACTAGTCACAGCCAGTAGCAGGAAGCTTTGGGAAAGACTTAGTGGCAATGTCCTCTCTCATGTCTTATCTTACTGTGGTCAGCCCTCTAGAAATGTTCTAAGTTCTCCAGGCACAAAGACCCTTTTGACTCCGTGAATGACTCTGAGAAGGGAACTGTCTCGTGGCTGATTAACAGCCTCACTGGGAGAGGAACAATCTCACTATGTCTCACTTGCTCCAAACTACCTACTGCCTTGTGCTCCCGTCGCTGGGAGAATGTCAGTTATACAGATGAGAGGTTAAGACTCTCCCTTTCCTGGCTCACGAGGGTCAAGTAGAACATCACGATGCACAAGGCTGCGTCTGCTATCCCATTCATAATGAAAAGGGTTTCACTGAATCCTTCAGAACATGTGTCTTTGAATACAAAAGTGCTTTATAGGCCATTCAGACCAAATAGAACGGGATATGAAGTGCATGAGCATGGCAGTGTGAATGAGCCTGCAAGAACCCGTGGGATCACCTGAGCAATAAACTTTTGTGCCCAAAAACCCTCCTTTTGTGAGAGGTGCTGCCCCTAGACTTTGTTTCCCAGAGACCAGTGGCCTCCTTCCCTGGCCAAGGGGCTAACACTTGCCAGGACGTGACAGGCCCTGGATGTCAGGTGGTGAGCATTACGAGGCCCACCTTATAGGGGCAGCCGGGTGGCTTAGGTAAGTGTCTGACTTCGGCTCAGGTCATGACCTCATGGTTCATGAGGTTGAGTCTTCGAGCGGCACATCTGGGTCTCTGCTGTCAGCACAAAGCCTGCTTCGGATCCTCTGTCCACCTTGCTTTCTGCTGCTCCCCTGCTTGCTCTTTTTGTCTCTCAAAATTAATAAATAAACTTAAAAAAAAAAAAGAGAGAAAGAGACTCACCTTATAAAATTGAAGAAAAAATGACTAAAATCTAAAAAATAATATAGGACGCCTGGGTGGCTTGGTTTAGCATCCAGCTTTGGCTCAGGTCATGATCATGAAGTTTGTGAGTTCAAGCCCTGCATCGGGCTCCGTGCTGACAGCTCAGAGCCTGGAGCCTGCTTCCGATTCTGTGTCTCCCTCTCTCTCTGCCCCTCCCCTGCTCATTCTATCCCTCCCCCTCTCTCTCTTTCTGTCTCTCTCTCTCTCTCTCTCTCTCTCTCTCTCACACACACACACACACACACACACACACACACACACACACAAACATTTAAAAATTAAAAAAATAATAATACATTTACCTCAAGCACTTTGGGAAAAGCTCTGACAGTTCTTTGTAAACTAAGCATGCACCTACCCTATGACCCAGCAATTCCACTCCCAGGTCCTTGCTCAAGAGAACTGAAAACATGTGTCCACACAAAGCCTTGTACAAGAACGTTATAGCAGCCTTCATCACAATTACCCCCACCTGGAAATAGCCAGGCATCCAGTAACATGGGGCTGGTTAAACAAGCTGGAGTCTACTCATGCGATGCAATCCCACTGGGCAATAGGAAGTAATGAGTTACTGAAATACTAAACAGTATGGATGAAACTCAAAACAACTATGCACAATGAAAGAAGCCTTACACAAGAGTTCATGCTGTATGATTACATTTATATGAAATTCTTGAACAGGCCAAACAAATCTATTATGGAGAAAAATAGACAATCCAAAAAAAGAAATTAAGGAACCAATTCCATTGACATTAGCATCAAAAAGAATAAAATAACTATGAATCAAGTTAGCCAAGGAAACAAAAGACCCTGAAAACAGTGCTGCAGGAAATCAAGAAGGTTACTGTTTCCCTGAAGTGTTACAAGCTCTTCTAATATGTTCAATCCAAATACACCTCTTGACTCTTTCCCCCTGCGTTCCCTAGAACAATCCACAGCAAGCTACTCTCTTCTCTACATTCCAAATATCTGAAAGCAGCGACAAATATGTGAAAATGGCTTCTATATATCTCTTTGTATCATTTCCTAAGGACTTGACATTTTCTATAGGACATTGTTGGACAATATCTTGATATCCTGGCCGCACTCCAGTTTATACCAGTTTTGTTGTGCTGTTGTTTTTAACGATATCTAGGAAGGAGCACAAGACCCCAGGTAATAGCTAGGATGTGGTAAACTAGGATTATTTAGCTTAATCTAGGAATGTCATCAAACATCTAAATCATGCTTCTGAATCTGCAGTCTGACCAGTTGTTTTTTTCTCCTGTATTCATGAAATAGATACTGTTAAACCTAAAGCACTTTTTTTTTCTGGTTAAAATTCTTCTTACAGTTTTTTTAATGTTTATTTTTGAAAGAAGAAGAGAGACAGAATATGAGTGGATAAGGGCAGAGAGAGAGAGAGGGAGACACAGAATCTGAAGTGGGTTCCAGGTTCTGAGCTGTCAGCAAAGAGCCCAACATGGAGCTCGAACTCACAGACCTCGAGATCATGACCTGAGCCGAAGTAAAACGCTTAACTGACTGAGCCGCCCCGGTGCCCCTCTTCTTACATTTTTAATTCATGTTCTAGCCCTGAAATTGTTGTGGACCTTGCTATTATCTGTCATATAAGCTATCCCTCCCAGGTTTTCAACACCAACTTATTAAGTAAGCATGTCCGGTAGCTCTTCACCAAATTAAACATTAAAATATAAAACAAGAATCCCCAAGGTATATTATCAGAAACACTTATCTCCTGCTTGACACTAATCAGTTAATACTTTCTGGGTGCAATTGTTTAATCAGCTGAAATAATATAGAAGGTCATTTGCTGAGCATAAATAATCCTGAAAAAAATCCCCCTAACACCATTTAAAACAGAAAAAAATCCATTAAATATTGAAACTAATGTATTATTGGAATGAATCTTTAAAAAAAAGCAAACATCTTGCAGATGAATTCATTTCACTTTCAAGTTGACAGAATTTCAGTTATGATGGCATTAGTGCCTGAGTTCTGAGAATAAAAGGATGGCTCAAGTCTTGTTATTTTATGAAAGGAGGGAGATTTTCTGACAAAACTGTGATAGCAAGGTGTGGCCATCTTCATTTTATTTTTGACATTCAGATTATCATCATAAAGACTGTCATTTCTGCAAAATTATTAGAAAGCTTGATTCATTGTCCTCAGGTCCTTACTTTTCCTTTTATAGTCAAATACTTCACTTCTGTGGTCCTCTGAGGGCTTCGTGAATCTTTTCTTCTTCAATTAAGCCTGACTCTTCCAGATTGTTTTTTGTTTTCTATCCAAACAATTTTCTGAAAGACTTCTTGAAATCCAGAATCTTTTGCAAGATTTATAATTTCACTTTACAATTGATTTGAATCCCTTCAAATAAGATAGTTATTTAAATGGATTCTGGATCCAGCACATCCAGGTTCAAATCCTACTTGACGAAAGAGCCTCCATTCTATAAAGTACTATTAAGTGAGTACATACAGATAAAGCACATAAAACAGTGACTGGCACATAGTATTTACTATTATAGTGCCTATTTTTTAGTAATATATTATATAAGAAAAACAGCAAGCCATCAACAGACAAAGACATTGGTGATTTGAGCTGGGACAGAGGCTAGTATAAAGGGATGTTGTGAGCCAAATGATGTCCCCTGGAGTCGCTGTGTGGAAGTCCTAACCCCCAGCACCTCAGAGAGCGACTGTATTTGAAGATAGGGCAATGCCTCCTCCAAGTTAAAAAGAAGTCATCAGAATGGGGTCTAATCCGACACAACTGGTGCCCTTATGAGAGGATTTTTTTTAATGCTAATTTATTTATTTTGAGAGAGAGAAAGAGAGAGAACATGAATAGGGGAGGGGCAGAGAAAGAGAGTGAGAGAGAGAAATCCAAGCAGGCTCCATGCTTTCAGCACAGATCCCAATGTGGGACTTGAACTCACAAACCATGAGATCATGACCTGAGCCTAAATCCAGAGTCAGATGCTTGACCACTGAGCCACCCAGGCGCCCCAGGAGAGGGGCGCAGGGACACACAGAGGAAAGACCGCATGAAGACACAGGGAGAAGACGGCCAGGTACAAGCCAAGGAAAATGGCTTCAGGAGAAACCAACCCTGTTGATACCTTGACCGTGGACTCCCAGCCTCCAGAGTTGTGAGAAAATAAATTTCTGTTGTTTAAGCCTTCCGGTCTGTGATATTTTGTTATTGCAGTCCTGGTAAACGAACACAAGTGAGGAAAGATATATAAGTGTGACTACCTCACATCAAAAAGTCATTAGTTTAAAAAAAAGTTCATTTGTAAGTATTTCTGTTACGATCATTTTATTTCCTTGCACCTTTGAGATTGAGGTCTTGTGAGTGAAGACTGGAACACAGCGGACCCTGGAAGCAGCAGTCCACATTTCTCTGTATGTAATGATATCATGAGAGACTTCTGGCAAATGTCTTGCTAAAATAAGTCATTTCTGACTACAATATTTTCCTGTTCCTCCACTCAAGTGCTACAAAATGGAAACAAGGTTGGTTGGCCTGAGCTCGGATTTCAGGGAACTCAAGAGAGTGCCTAGCAGTCACCACTTTTCTTTAATAAGTACGCACAAAGCCCCTTTAATCATTCATTCTGGAGTTTCACTGAGGCTCAACATTAAACTTCACCAGCGCACAGATCCCGTAAGTCGCTTTTCCTGTTATGCTGGAAAATCTGGAACTCATTTGCCCATCTCCGGTCTTTTGCAGTCTCTCTGTTTCCGGATCCCTCCGGGTCGGATTGCCCTCTGATCACATCTGCAACTTCTTTCAGGACTCTGGGGCGTCATTTATCTAAGCCGACAACCCTGCTCTCATGTGAAGCAGCTAGATGCTCTTTTCTGCATCTGTCTTGGATTGACGATAATTCTGTTTGGGACAGAAGACAAAAGCTTTATCGTTTGTGTGGCTTCATCATACACATGCACTTTTTTTTCATTTACGTTGATTATCTTTCTTCTTTGTCTTTCCTGGTTCTATCAGTGCAAAATATAATACACTGTCATGAATATCCTTTATCCTGCAAAATTTCATTAAGTACATATCCATTGAATGCAAGATATACTATCCAGTGCTGCAGTAATTTCCCGGCTGACTATAGGATTCATTGATATGCTATAATAATTTGTATTATTATAAGTATACTTAGGAATTTCAAATATAGTCCTATTTTTCTCTCTACTCCTGTGAATCTTGACCTAATCTTGAGTCTTGGCATATATTACAAACAATAAAATAAAAGTATCAGAAGTAATAAATGTCATGTGCTAAATCAGGGGCCCCTGGGTGGCTCAGTTCATTGAGCATCTGACATTGGCTCAGGACATGATCTCATAGTTTGTGAGTTCGAGCCCTGCATCAGGCTTGCTACTGTTAGCATAGAGCCTGCTCAGGATCTTCTGTTCCCCTCTCTCTCTGTCCCTCCCCTGCTCCCACTCGCACTCTTACTCTCAAAAATAAATAAAACATTTTTTTATTGTTTATTTATTTTTGAGAGAAAGAGACACCTAGAGCATGAGCGGAGAAGGGGCAGAGAGGGAGGGAGACACAGAATCTGAAGCAGGCTCCAGGCCCCGAGCTGTCAGCACAGAGCTGATGCGAGGCTCCAACTCATAAGCTGTGAGATTGTGACCTGAGCTGAAGTCAGATGCTCAACCAACTGAGTCACCCAGGCGCCCCAGATAAAACATTTTTAAAAATTAAAAAAAATAAATGTCATGTGCTAAATCATACCATGCTGTTCTCCATTAAATGGAGGCACCTGGGTGGCTCGGTCGGTTGAGCATCCAACTCTTGATTTTGTCAGGTTCTGTCCTAATAGCACAAAGCTTGCTTGTGATTCTCTCTCTCCCTCTCTCTTTATGCTCCTCCCCTGTGCATACACATTCTCTCTCTCTCTCAAAATACATAAACTAAACTAAAAAAAAAAAGATTGTATATAGTTTTCCCCCCTCCATAATAATACTGGTATTATCTAGACCTCATTCAGCAGCTCATGTATCAGATTCCCTAGACCCTAGAGAAGGTCTGCAAAACCCTCCACCTTTCCCCCTTCAGGACCAAGCCAACTGAAAGCCATACTGCCCACCTGAGCCCCAGTTCCTCCGAGGACAGGGTCCTGTCACCAGCACTGACGCTTTGGCTCCCGGAAGTAGGGCTTTCACTACCTTCACAGCTGGTCTAACATTTCCACTGACAGACATCACAGTACTTCCCTTTTTTTTTTTTTTTAACATTTTTATTTGTTTTTGAGAGACAAAGAGAGACAGATCATGAGCAGGGGAGGGGCAGAGAGAGAGAGGGACACACAGAATCAGAAGCAGGCTCCAGGCTCTGAGCTGCCAGCACAGAGCCCAACATGGGGCTCAAACCCACGAACTGTGAGATCATGACCTGAGCCGAAGTCGGATGCTCAACCGACTGAGCCACTTAGGCACTGTCATTGCAATACTTCCTAAGGGGCCTGCACAGGTAACCCAAGAAACCCATCTCCCCCTGAAAGGAAGAAGTTATGCATGCCCTTCAGGAAATTTTCACCTTTGGCTCTGGTGCCTCCTGTCATTGCAGGAAAGGGGGAGTGAGAAAGAAGGCTGATGGGAGAGAGGCCCCATCCCTGCTTCAACTTGAGTGGATTCATTGTTGTTTTATTTTTAATATATTTGGCTTCCTTCTAAGATTTTGTTTCAAGAAAGCCTGCAAGGTGGTTTGTAGTTCTAAATCTCTGGAGGCTACACACATCTATTCCTTACTTAAGGTTGCTAGGTTTAGTAAATAAAAATAAATGATACCCAATTAAATTCAAATTTCAGATAAACAACAAAATAGTTTTTGTATAAGCATGCCTCACATATTGCATAGGTCACACTCACACTGAAGAATGATCAGTTGCTTATCTGAAATTCAAATTTGGCTGAAGGCCTTGTATCATACCTGCCAGTTCCATCCTACTCTTAGTCAGCCAACAGCCCTTCCTCTCACTCCAGAGCCTGACGAGGTGGCAGGCTGACCACCTCAAAGTGTGTCGTGTCTAATTGATCCCTTTTGGTGACTGCCCCCTAAGTCTTGAGCTGCAACCCTTTCCTATTCGGCTCTCAGTCTGTCGACCGCTGTCCCTCAGGCCCAGCCTTTGTTACACTCCACTCCCAGCTGAGCTCGTGAGGACGGTCTGGCTCCCGGCCCCACTGACCCAGGTCCCTCGATAATCAGAATGACTGACTCCCTTTTAGGCTTGCCAGTCAGGGAGGACTTCCATCTGTGTGGATCACAGGAAATGTCTATATATCAACACTTCCATTTCTCAGTTGGGAAACAAACCCCAAAAGAGGTTTCTGCCATGAAGTCTTGATGGAGATCGGTGATCTACAACTGGTTGGTGTTCGGGGTTGGAGGTAGCAAGGGGCTGGTAAAATGCTATGTGAGTTGCCTCTGCTTGAGGGAATGGGGAGAAGGGAATGTGTTCTGCCACAGCTGTGAAATGAACAGAAGGATCTAGAATGTGGCTTGAAAAAATATTGTCTCGGATACCAAAGACATTTGACAGGGTGCTTAGAACAGACAGGGTGCATAGAGTGACAGAAAGAGCAAGGAGAATCAGAGTCAGAAGTTATTCCAGGATCTGCTTAATGAAACTCAGAGGCAGGTATGTGGCCTCTCTGACCTTTCTCTCTCGTGTGACAGGATGCCTGTGCCTGTCTTGTTGGGTTTTGTGGGAATTAAATAAAACACCATCTAAAGTCTTCCTTTCCATTTCCTTCTCCTCTTTCCTAAATTATTTTCTCTGCTCTAAACAAAATAGTTATGGTTTGGAGAATATAAAGTGAAGAGGTCAAAAAAGAAAAAAAATCTAGTAATATTAATATTAAGGAAAATTATATAACTTATTTGGAAAATATTCCAATTCAGCAGGAGAATATGGAGAGATTCTGTTTAAAGACAGAACACACACATATACAACTTCTCCTTCTGGACACACAACAGAAATTATGGCAAAAGGACAAACCAAAGCCTTAAACCCTCAGAACAAAGAGAATAAGAAAGAAGAAAATAGCCACAAAATACTGGGAGGCAGAAAGTGGAAGACAGAGTGAACTGACTTTGCGCTCCATAAAGGGAAGCCTGGTTTTCCATAAACAGCACTAGACAGTGAGAGAAATGGTGGACCAGTCCAAGAATGCAGGAGATAATGAAGCCAGGAGGGTCACATCCCAAGCCCCTTCCCCAAACCTTCAGTGAGATAAATACCTTTCCCACCTTGTCAGAGGACCAAACTTGTTTCCTAAATCCTGGCTGTTGGGCATAAATCTCCCAACCAGGTAAAAACTCCAGAGAAAATATCTAAAAAATTCTGAAGCCAAGGGGCACCTGGGTGCCTCAATTGGTTGAGCATCTGACTTCTACCTAGGTCATGATCTCATGGTTCTTGAGTTTGAAACCTACATCGGGATCTGTGCTGACAGCTCAGCCTGGAGTCTGCTTCAGATTCTGTGTCTCCCTCTCTCTGCTCCTTCCCCACTTGCACTCAGTCTCTCTCTGTCTCTCTCAAAAATTAATAAACATTAAACTTTTTTAAAATTTTTGAAGCCAAGAATGGGCCTCACTGAAGAAGCCCAGCCTTTAGGAAAGCCAAACAGCTTGTTAGTGCTAAACTTTTGTTATCAGACATTTGAGGGGGAATTACCTATATGAAAAATGTATAAACATCAGTGGGGGAGAAAAGCAATTCAGAGGAAATCCAGACTATACATATGAATGAAAACTTTAAAAAACAGTCATTAGTGTCCTCCCAGAGGTGATCAAATATTTTATCCATGAAACAAGAACAGGATGTCATCAAAAAATTTTCTGAAAAAAATAGCCCTTAGAAATAGAACATACCCACTTTCTAAGATGGCATCAACCATAAGATTACTTTTTGTACTATTTTTTAATGCACAATTTTTATTTTTTACCTACTGAAAAGCTTTTAATATGGCTTAGAGATAGATGTATTATACCTCATCACCATTGAGTGTGTGTGTGAAAATGTAAGAAAAATGCATTACTTCCTAAAATCTTCATATTCAGAATCTGAGTCTTCTGAAACCATTTCCCAACTCAGAATCACTAACATCTTTTCTCCTTTATTGAATTTCTTTCTTCATGCCATTAGAGTACAGACAATGCATCATTTCTTAGCCAATTACTCTACTGGAAAATTAGAGATTTTTTCCTAAGGCACTGATATCCACCTCTCAAATTTTAAATCTAGCACTATATTCTTTGACTTACATCATAGTTTCATCTTTTCTTGATTGAGTTAACGTTACTAGATGTTATGCACTTCTCTTCAAAGTTAGTATGAAGCTTCTGACCAGCTGAAGTTCAAGGCTTCAGTGATAATCCTGCACAAGGTACAAGTTGGCCACACCAGCTCCTTGTTGCTTTGAAAGTTCTCTCATTTATTCCAAGGCATTTGGCATTTTCCCTGCCTTCAGCTCCATTTCTTGACATGTGTGGTATCAAAAATGCTTACAACTCATGTAAGACAAGTGTGTATAGACAATGACAGTGCTGCTATGACCACTGCCGGGACAACAATCATTGTCATGGACCATTATTTAAGAAACAACCTTGATTGTAAAGGCTTTAAAAGCTGAAAAAAATCTTCATTTTGGAATCACTGAAGAACATTAAAAAAAATAACACTCACTAGAGGAGATAGAAGATTTAAGAAATCTCTCAGAAACTAGGGGGAAAAACATAGAGAAAGAAAATAAAAGAGAAAAGGTGAGAAAATTAGAGACTGAATACAGGAAGTCCAGCAAACAAATATAAGGAATTTGAGAAAGAAGAGAGAACAGACAAAATGGAGGGAGAAAAGAAAGAAATAATTGAAGAACATTTCTTTTTTTTTTAATTTTTTTATGTCTTTTATTTATTTTTGAGAGACAGAGAGAGGCAGTGCTAGCAGGAGAGGGTCAGAGAGAGAGGGAGACACAGAATCCGAAGCAGGCTCCAGGCTCCAGGCTCCAGGCTCTGAGCTAGCCATCAGCACAGAGCCCGACGCAGGACTCAAACCCACAAACCGTGAGATCATGACCTGAGCTGAAGCCAGCCGCTTAACCAACTGAGCCACCCAGGGGCCCCAAGAACATTTCTTAGAACTAACATACAAGAGTTTTCAGATGGAAAAGGCTCACCAAGTGCCCAGCACAATGGATGAAAATAGCAATACTCAAAGGCACATCACTGTGAAATGAGGGCGAATGCATGACCTTGAAAACTTCCAAAAAGGACAGGCACCTTGGTAACTCAGTCTGTTAAGTGTCTGACTCTTAATTTCATTTCAAGTCATGATCTCATGGTTTGGGGGATAGAGTCCCATACTCAGCTCTGCACTGACAGTGTGGAGCCTTTCCCTCTCTCTGTGCCCCTCCTCCCCACATTCTCTCTAAATAAATAAATAATAGCAACATTTTTTAAAAAAACATCCAAAAAGGAAAAAACCAGATTCCTTGTAAATAATTTGATATTAAAATGGCTCTAGATTTCTTAATGACTATATTGTAAACAAGGAGAATATAATAGTGGAAAAGTTCTCAGGAAAATAATACTTAGATTTAAAATTCTATCTCCAGCCAAATTATCAATTAAAGATGAGACAAGAATAAAAATGTCTCCACATATGGAAAGTCTCAAAACATTTATTTCCAACTACCCTCGGAAGATACCTGAGGAAGTACTCCACCAAAATGAGTGAAAAAACTGAGAAAGAATTCAGGGAATCCGACAAAAGAGAGTTGTAACAGGAATCCCCAGGAAAAAAGTGAAGGAAATCCAAGATGATAGTTTTGTTGTGAGCCCAGATAGTAACCAGCCTAGCAAAGAGGAGGTCAATCCATTGGGGAAGAAAACATTTCAAGAAAATGAAACTGATAGAAAATCACTTATATTGACATGAGATTTAGGCCATGGGGAAATACATAGAAAACAAAGCAAAAGAAAAAAATATTGACAATTACTAACTCCAGGGAAAATATAAAGTTGAGGAGTAAGCATAGTATATTATGACTTAATCAGCAGTTACTAGCATTTATAGTCACAATAAAGAAATCCCCAAATACCAATATACCTCAATTTGTGATATATCTTGAGTGGGGAGGGGGAGTTGGTCACATAATATGTGTCTGATATGGGGGCAATGGAGAAGTTAATGGCAGAACACAAAATCCTCACCTTCCAATGTGGGAAATTGGTAGATAATGCCTAGAAGTAAAATATCAACAAATAGTGGCACAAGCATATTATTGGAGATGTGAAGACAGAAGGACAAAAAGTTGTGGTTAAAAGTTCAAGTAGTTCCTTCTGGAGATTGTTCACCAGAGCGAGGAAGCAAGGGCCGTGCAAGGGACTGTTCTTTTTCACAACAAACCTTATAGAATTATTTGATTCATCAAAATGCTTAATAAAAAAATTAAAACAACAAAATATTTGGAGAGTAGAAAAAATAAAAGAGGCATTAGAATGAAGTGATCATCAGAATCTAGACATGGGCCCAACCCTTTTAATCTCTGTGACATTCAGTTTCCTGACCTATAAAATTTAAAATTGGGGCACCTGCGTGGCTCAGTTAGTTAAACTTCCGGCTTTGGCTAAGAGTCCGGCTTCGGCTCAGAACATGATCTCACGGTTCATGGGTTCGAGCCCCGCGTCAGGCTCTGTGCTGACAGCTAGCACAGAGCCTGGAGCCTGCTTCGGATTCTGTATGTCCCTCTCTCTCTCTGACCCTCCCCTGCTTGTGCTGTCTCTCTCTGTCTCTCAAAAATAAATAAAAAACAAAACAAACAAACAAAAAACAATAAAATTGTAGTATGGATCCTAATGCCCTGAATTGATTGCAAGAGATCAATGCGGTAAGATACGGGTAAACGTTTTATAAATCTAAAACTCTATAGAAATGTAAGGACTTGTATTTATTAAGTGCACAAGGCAAAATGCAGGCTCTTTGATACTTGTCTGCAGTCTAAGAAAACTTGAACCCGAAACCACAGCTGTGCAGAGATATGGCTAATCCTTGGGGAAAAGAAATGTTGCTACCCTCCACGGGGCACAGTGCTACTCTTATGAACGTTCATGGAGTTTGAAGCGAAGCTAGTGTTTCATGCTGTGTGCTGGGTACTACCCGGTGTGGACTGCAGGACGCTTCCCGGGGTGGCTCCTGAGACATCTCGTCCAGACAACCACACACAAAAAAGGTCAAGTTTGTAGGATAGCTAACAACACTGTACACATTTCAATTTCTTGGTTTTGATAATTCTTTATGGTTATGTAAGATGTTATCATCGAGGGAAGCTGGATGAACAGTACACAGGAAGTCGCTGTACGACTTTTGCAACTTCTTGTAAGTCTAAAATGAATTCAGAACAAAAGTTAAAAAATAAAAGTACCCAGATCCAATCGATGCCCCCAAATGAAAGGGAATTCAAGCTACATCCGGGATGCAAAGAGGCTGTTCCTATGAGGAAATGCTGCATGAACGCCCTTCTAGGCTGCTCTCTTCTTGCCAAGAAGGAATGGTCTTTTTACCAGATCTATTTTCCTGAACTATTTGCTCAATACCTCTCCTCAAACCACTATTTTATTTTAGACATTAAGAAAAATTACCAGGTATAGTCACCCACATTGAAGAAGCAAGAGTATAATCATTTTGC
Source organism: Suricata suricatta (assembly GCF_006229205.1). Classification (NCBI taxonomy): domain Eukaryota; kingdom Metazoa; phylum Chordata; class Mammalia; order Carnivora; family Herpestidae; genus Suricata; species Suricata suricatta. The sequence continues at coordinate 51,840,077 of NC_043713.1, forward strand.
TTACTTTCAAGTAACAAAGCAGGAAATCAGAAGTCCCTGGGTAACCTCAAAAAATCCAAACTTTCTTTTATTTAAGGATGCCAAGACTCCTTCTGCCATGGGCACTGTAGGGGAAGGGATTTCCTGCAGTCTGAATAACTACTGCAAGATGCATTAGCCCCTAGCTTCCAGATTTCTCAGCACCAAGAGGTTATGAATAATCCTCCTCTCCCCTGACTGTTGGAGGACTTTCAAAATGTTTTGTAGCCCTCACCCCTCCCGTCCTTTGATCTTGTCAGGGGGAATGCAAGATATCAAGTTGTTCATACACTAGACTAGTTGCAGTGCTTCTCTAAATGTTGGGTGCATAGGAGTCACGTGGCAAAAATACAGATTTCAGGCCACACTCCCTGAAGCTCTGACCCCACAGATCTGGGCTGGGATGAGTTATCTCCAATACTGACAACTGACAATATTGACCATAGATCACACTGTGGAAATCACTGGCAGAGGGTACTTGGCTTATAAAAGATCAAGAAAATGGCTTATTATACACGAGGCTTAATTAAAAGAAATATAAAAATCAAAGGGTTTGACATGAGCATTGAATTGTTAAATGAAAATGTGGTCATGGTTTATCAGCTCACATTTTAGATTTAATATTCCTTTCAGTAATTAATCATTTAAGAATGAAAAGTTAGAGGCACCTGGGTGACTCAGCTGGTTAAGCATCCAACTTCAATTCTGGTCACGATCTCCTGGTTGTGGGAGCGAGTCCTGCATTGGGCTCTGCACTGACAGTGTGGAGCCTGCTTGAGATTCTCTCTCCTTTCTCTTTGTCTTTCACTCTTTCTCTCATAAATAAATAAACAAACTTTAAAAAATAAGAATTAAAAGTTAGAATTGTACAGTTATTTTCACTTATGACGTATGGCATCAATGTTGTTATTTTTCAGTCCCTTAACTGGGACAGAATAAAGCAGAATTCTTTAGTGTTGCCCCCCCCTTCACCCCGCCAATGGTAAGTACTTGCATCTAGAGTACACAGACTGTGAGCATTGAGTGATGTATAGAACTGTCAAATCTCTACGTTGTACACCTGAAACTCCTATAACATTGTAAGTCAACTATACTTTAATAATAAAAATATATAATAAAGTGCACAAATGGACTTCTTAAAGTGTCAGCAAGCAAAGGAGCAGAAGAAATGAGTTCACATACAGACTTGCTTAGCTTACCTAGGTTGTGATTATTTAGGAAAGTTCAAGGAACATATTACATCTTAAAGTTGGGCAGGATGGTCTTCAAACAGGCCTTTATTTATTTATTATTATTTTTTTATTACTCCAGCCCAGTTCACATTTCCCTTTCTGAATAGCGTTCCTACTTTAGCATCTCATTTGCTTTCCAACTTGGCCATTTATCGGTTTTCCAAGCACAAGACTTCTATCCTCAGCAGGACTGGGAGTTCTCGGCAGAGCAAAACCATACCACTCTCCCACATGCTTTGCATACAGTAAGTGTTCAATAAATATTTGTTGTGTGAACCCATGAATAAATACATGTAGATGAGCTGGCAGTCAAACCACCTTCACCAAATAAAACCGCTCCAGGGGGGAGAGATGTAGACCAGAGAGAGCAGGGGATTTAGAGCTGCCACTCTCTGCTTCCTCACTCTGTAGCCTGTGAACCAGTGGGGTCCAAAAGAAATACAGTGCAAGCTGCTAACACAGGCTACCTATGTAGTTTTATTTTTTTTAACTAGCCCCATTTTTAGAAAGTAAAAATAAAAAAGAAGGTAATATTGCGATGTGTGTTAACTAGCTGAAGTTTAAATTAAAAATTGGGGGGCACCTGGGTAGCTCAGGTGGTTGAACATCTGACTCAGCTCAGGTCATTTTCTCACAGTTCATGGGTTTGAGCCCCGTGTCGGGCTCTGTGCTGACAGCTCAAAGCCTGGAGATTGCTTTGGATTCTGTGTCTCCCTCTCTCTGCCCCTCTCCTGCTCATGTTCTATCTCTTTCTTTCTCTCTCTCTCTCCTCAAAAATGAATAAACATTAAAAAATTAAATAAAGGAAACAATCAAGAAAACTAATAGGCAACCGATGGAATGGGAAAAGATAGTTGCAAATGACATATCAGATAAAGGGCTAATATCCAAAATCTGCAAGGAACTCACCAGACTCCACACCCATAAAACGAATAATCCAGTGAGGAAACGGGCAGAAGACATGAATAGACACTTCTCCAAAGAGGACATCCAGATGGCCAACAGACACTTGAAATGATGCCCAATGTCACTCATCATCAGGGAAATACAAATCACAACCACACTGAGATACCACCTCACCTCAGAGTGGCTAAAATGAATAAATCAAGAGACTATAGATGCTGGTGAGGATGTGGAGAAATAGGCACCCTCCTACACTGTTGGTGGGAATGTAAACTGGTACAGGCACTTTGGAAAACAGTGTGGAGGCTCCTCAAAAAATTAACAATAGAACTCCCCTATGACCCAGCAATAGCACAGCTACAGATTTACCCAAGGGATGCAGAAATGCTGATGCATAGGAGCACATGTACCCCAATGTTCACAGCGGCACTTTCAACAATAGCCAAATCATGGAAAGAGCGTAAATGTCCATCACCTGATGAGTGGATCAAGAAGATGTGGTTTATATATACCATGGAGTATTACATGGCAATGAGAAAGAATGAAACATAGCCATTTGTTGCAACGTGGGTGGACCTCGAGGGTGTTATGCTAAGCAAAATAAGTCAGGCAGAGAGGGACAGATACCATATGTTTTCACTCACTGGAGAGACTTAACAGAGAGCCATGGGGAGGGGAAGGGGTGAAAATAGTTAGGGAGAGGGAGTGAGGCAAATCATGAGAGACTCTTGAATACTGAAAACAAACTGAGGGCTGAAGGGGGAGGGGGAGAGGGGAAAAGAGGTGATGGACATGAAGGAGGGCACTTGTTGGAATGAGCACTGGGTGTTATATGAAAACCAACTTGACAATAAACTATAAAAAAATAAATTAATTTTAAAAATTAAATAAAAAATTGGAGGAAAAAAGTAACAATAAACAGATGAAGCTAATTTTAATGAGTTTATTTAACCCAATGTGTCTAAAATAACATTTCATCAGAATGTCTGGATGGCTCATTTGGTGGAGCATACCACTCTTCATCTTAGGGTATGAGTTTGGGCCCCGTGTCAGGTGTAGAGATTACTTGAAAATGAAAAATCTTAAAAATAAATAAATAAGTGATAAAATATTATTTCATCATGTACTCAATATAAACTACTAATGCAGTATTTTCTATTCTTTCTTTCATACCATTTTTGAATCGGGTATGTATTTTAGCACATCTCAGTTTGGACCAGCCACACTTCAAGTCCTCAGAAGCCACATGTGGCTGGTGGCTGTCACAGTGGAGAACACAGGTCCAGAGGTGTGTTGGCTATGGGTAAGCCTTATTTTCCTTCTCTGGAAAATTGGAACAGCACCTGCCTCATAGGGGTTCAGTGAAGATTCACTAAACCAGTGGAATGTGAGGGTGTGTGATGGTTTGTAACACAAAGGCTCATTTCTTGCTTATGCTACACAGCCACGGAGCAGAGTGGGGACTCTTAGAGTGTCCATTAGGTCCTTCTAAATTTTGGGAGGGCAACGTAAGTCATATGGCCCCACCTACACTTCAGAGGGAGTGAAGAACTGCAGTCCTACCATGCATCTGACAGGTAGAAAGCAAGAAATATTTGAAGTCTAAATCAGAGTATTTCAGAACAGTTATCCCAACAATCAGTTTTACTAATTTCCCGAAGAACTCATTCCTGTCGTCCAAACCACCACTGGAGGTCACATTTTAAACACGGGATCTTCCCCCAGCACAGCTTTGTGTTTGGGGCTAAGGATGAGGGAACATCAGACATCTTAAAAGCAGCAAATTCCAAAGGTCTTCATCCTGTTGTGCCCTCGCAAGTGCTGATCCTGCCTAGAGCAATCCTCACTGGTCAAGAGTCAAGTCAGATGCCACTTGTTTTGTTCCGTTTTTTGTCAGATCTCTCCCACATGTTGGGCACTGTTCTAGGAGCCAGGGAAATCACAATGAAGAAACAGATCAAGTCCCTACTTTTACATTTATTTATTTACTTTTGAGAGAGAGAGAGACAGAGAGAGAGAGTGAGCAAGCACATGAGAGCCAGGGAGGGCCAAAGAGAGAGGGAAAGACAGAATCCCAAACAGGCTCCATGCTGTCAGCACCCAGCACGACGAGGGGCTTGATCTCACAAGCCATGAGGTCACCACGTGAGCTGAAATCAGGAGTGGATGCTCCACCAACTGAGCCACCCAGGTGCTTCTCAAGTCTCTCCTTTTCAAGGAGCTTCCTTTCTGATTTCCTCCACAGAACGGGGTCTTTCCCTCCCAGGTGGCCTACTTCCATTACAGCCCGTGGAGGAGAGCCACATGTTGAGAGGCCTTTCTCTCACACTTCTGGGGAGAAGATTCAGTCTTACTCATATTTAGCACCAGCCTCCTGATACACATAGAGTTTGAAGACAAGGCTTTTAAAAGGTCAGCCTCCCCAGGCACCTGGGTGGCTTAGTGGGTTAAGGATCTTGATTCCAGCTCAGGTCATGATCTCAGGGTTTGGGGATTTAAGCCCTGCTTTGTGTCCTGTGCTGACAGTGCAGAGCCTGCTTGGGATTCCCTCTCTCTCTCTGCACCCCCGCCCCCCAATAAATAAATATACATTTTAAAAAATAAAAAATAGGGGGCACCTGGGTGGCTCAGTTGGTTAAGCCTCCGGCTTCAGCTCAGGTCAGATCTCACCTTTGTGGGTTCAAGCCCCTCGTCGGGCTCTGTGCTGACAGCTAGCTCAGAGCCTGGAGCCTGCTTCCAGTTCTGTGTCTTTTTCTCTCTCTCTGCCCCTCCCCCTCTCATGCTCTGTCTCTCTCTGTATCAAAAATAAATAAAAACATTAAAAAAAATAAAATTAAAATAAAAAAGAGGGGTGTCTGGGGGGCTCAGCTGGTTAAGCGTCTGACTTTGGCTCTGAGGGCTCTGTGGAGCCTGCTTCAGATTCTGTACTCCCTCTGTCTCTGCCCCTCCCCCGCTCATTCATTTTCTCTCTCTCTCTCAAATAAACATGAAAATTAAAAAATAAATACAAACAAAAATAAAACGTCAGCCTCTGAAACAAAAATTCAAAAGTCAACCGCTAAGTTCTGTACAAGAGCCACTCTCCTGGGAGAAGGTTACAGATGAGTGTCTCCTGAATCTAGGGACATGTGCAGTTAAACTTGCTTATGAGGCTTTCCTGTCACTGCCTGCGCCCTGTCTCTGCATGCGGTGAAGACTCACCGCCTAACAAACATCCCAGAGGACATGGTACTCCTGAATCACCGCATCTTCTGGGGTGGGGGCGTGCAGGCTGGGCTCGGGGTCACCATGAAGCTGGGGGGGCTGTGTGCGCGGTGGCTCTGATCCAGGGGTACGCCTCCTCACCTCACCCCTTCGTGCGGTGTACAAGGATTCCCACGGGTCCTCGGTAGGGAGCTGGGTTGGACACCAGACATTCATCATAAAGTTCACCTTTGAGGACACCTCCTTATATCTGGAGGTCCCCAAACGATTAACATAAAATTCTTCAGTTATACTTGCTCCATGAAGGAGCGCGGGCATTTTTGGAAAGAAGACACATAGGCATGTAGGCTTCTCTGAGGCCAAGGTCATAAAGGCTGTCAGGTTTAAGGATTTATGCATGTTAGAAACATACTCCTTAAAGTGAGTGGAGGCTTCTGATCCTTCTTTTACCAATGAGAAAATCCGGCCCAGAGATCCAAAGGGCCCTGTTCAAGTTCACAAGAGTTTACTTACATTAAGTCTGTTTGCTTGCAGACTGTCACGGAAGCTGGGACTTTCCCCTGCCCAGCATTCCTGCAAACTTTTGAAGGAACCCTCTCTTTTTACTTTGCACTCGGTGTGATCATTCTGGGGTGCCTCCAGTCCCCACACCCAGCTGCTGGCCAGGTGACCCCAGGAGTGGGGAGGTGCTCCCGTCAGGGTACCCCACCCACAAAGGGGGACCAGGAAGCTGGATCTGCTGATTCTTTGAGATTGTGTCATATCACTAAAGTGACGTGGGGAGGGGTGTGATGAAACTTTCTATGTCTTGGTTGTGGGGGTGGTTACCAGCAGATTTGTTTGTCAAAACTCAGAACTAAATGCCAGAAATGGTGTATTTTACTATCTATAAATTATACCTCGACAGGGATCAGAATATGCTACCCTGAAATATGTCACTTTGGCATCAGATTATTTTTAGCTAAAGGCAGCTGAGAATCAACAGATGCAGGAGGGGTTCTTGCTCTCTCTTCGTCTGCCTGAAAGCAGGGCATAAACTTCCCATTGTGAAGGTGTCTCCCTTCGTTTCACCAGAAAGACAGTGACTTTCCTCACTGTAGATGAGGGGCTGGCACTGAGATGAGTTTGCATAAGCACACCTTACTAAAAATAACCTGTGTCTGCCGTTATTTGTCCCCTTTATTTACTAGTCACTTTCCCATGATTTATCATTCCTTGAAGACTAAAGCCTCTTTCCTTCCTTAAAAGGGAATATAAGTCCTGAGTCTAAGCATTTTGTGGAGTCTCACTGCCTGTCTGTGAACTCCCATGCATGTTAATATTAATTAAAATGTATGCGTTTTCCCTGTTAACCTGCCTTTTTTCGGTTTAATTCACAGGCCTCTAGAACATGAACCTAAGAGGGTAGAGGAAACCCTTTCCCTTTTGACAAGCTCAGTTTAAAATAAAATTAAAAAGAAATCCCTTCCTGAGAAGGGTAATATTAGTTGTAGTGGGTAAAGGAAAAAAGATCACAAAACAGAATGCTCAGTTTGATCCTGTAATGGACATCTGTGTTTCGAATTTGCCCAACCCCCCCTTTCCTTCTGGGAGTCTGCCCCTCCCTGATTCTGGATGGTATGGATATAACTAGCAAACATAATGCCAGGCTCTATCCCTCTCTGACCAAAGGAGCAGGTAAAGGGGTGTGTGGGTGGTTCAGTCCATTAAGTGTTTTACTTCTGATTTTGACTCAGGTCATGATCTCACGATTCATAGGATTGAGCCCTGCATTGGGCTCTGTGCTGACAGTGCAGAGCCTGCTTGGGATTCCTTCTCCCCTTCTCTCTGTCTTCTGCGTGTGCACAAGTATGTGCTCGCTCTCTCTCTCTCTCAAAATAAACGAATAAATATTAAACAAACAAACAAATAGCAAAGAAGCAGGCACATGACTCTGACTGAGCTGATAATAGTAACCCCGTCCTGGGGGGTTTACGTACCTAAAGAACACATGTGCCTCAAGCATGTCCAAGCAGAGTTCACCTCTACATTTACAGGCAATGGGTCTCTTTACTATTCTTGGTACTATTTCTTACATTTGATTTTAAAATGTTGGTGCAAAACCTCAGTTTCTGCTATCATTCGTATCACTCCGCTGAAGGAAGCCAGACTGAGCCAAGTTAAGAATCCCTGTGCCTGGGGCGCCTGGGTGGCTCAGTTGGATAAGCGTCTGACTTCGGCTCAGGTCAGGATCTCACAGTTTGTGACTTCAAGCCCTGTGCCAGGCTCTGTGCTGACAGCTCAGATCCTGGAGCCTGCTTCGGATTCTGTGTCTCCCTCTCATTCTCTCTCTCTCTCTCTCTCTCTCTCTCTCTCTCTTTCTCTCTCTCTCTCTCTCTGCCCCTCTCCTGCTCATACTCTATCTCTCTCAAAAAAAAAAAAAAAAAGAAAGAATCACTGTGCCTGCCACAGGCGGCATCCTCACCCCGCGCCCTACTACCAAACTCTGGTCTTAACAGCTGGACCCCCACAGAGAACAGATGAGAGCTCTAGTGTCTCCATGCCCTCACCAACACTTGGTATTGTCAGAACCAAACTTTTTCTAATTCATGAGCATAAACTAGGATCTTGTTGGTTTTTATGTTTTGTTTTTTATTAGTTAACTTTCAAATTTTGTTTTTTAATGTTTATTTATTTTTGAGAGAGAGAAAGAGACAGAGTGCTATCGAGGGGAGTGGCAGAGAGGAAGACACACAAAATCTGAAGCAGGCTCCAGAATCCGAGCTCCGAGCTCCGATCTGTCAGCACAGAGCCCGATGTGGGGCTCGAACTCATGAACTGTGAGATCATGACCTGAGGTCAAGTCTTAGGTTTAAGGGACTGAGCCATCCAGGATCTTGTGTTTTGAATTTGCATTTCTCTGGTTATCATGAGGGTGAGAATCTTTTCATGTTCAGTCATGTGGATGTTTTCATCTGTGAATTCTTTTGTTTGTTTTAAGTTAATAGTCCTTTGGGGGTGGGGGGTGGGGGGGAGACTAGAATTTACAATTTGGAATGGATGTAATTTGTAATTTCTTAAACAGCAATGCTGATGGTTGTGCTGACATCCATAGTCCCCAGCCTTCTCTGCTGGCTCCCAGTCACAGTTCAGAAGGTTTTAAAAACAGAGTCAGGGGTGCCTGGTGGGTCCGTCTGTTAAGCATCTGACTTTGCCTCAGGTCATGAGCTCACAGTTTGTGGTGAGCTCACACCCTGCACTGAGTGAGGTGGAGCCCCACTTTGAATGAACTCCTGCCCTGCTTTAGGCTCCACGCCTCAAATTGGCAGTGCAGAGCCTGCAGGGGAGTCTCTCTCTCT
>NC_043713.1:51849021-51877864 GCF_006229205.1 Suricata suricatta
TTTTTTTCCTCTTCTTTTTTTGGTGGTGGGGGTGGTTATGTTTAAATGAAGCTGCTTTTCCAACACCAAAGACTTAATCATCCATTTCCCACATAAAAGGTAGCTACTTTTTTGCATGGACCTCAAGCATATTATAGTATAGAGGTGGAATTTAAGGAAAGGTATTAACCTGGCTGTGTTTTAGCTTACGGGCAAGTAACAAATTGTATCATGTATCTTGCATGTATCATAGATAAGCTGCTATATAACAATCGCCACTTCAGATAGCTGTGAAATTAGGTGATTAACTAGTTGGTACTTAACCTTCTAATCTCTGTATAAGTCTAATTACATGAAACAGAAGTTGGTGATTTGATTTTTTACTTTGCTTTTCTGTTTGGAGTGTCATTGTCACTACTGTATTGTAAATGATGGAAAATAATTGCATATGTTATAAAATATGAAACTTTATAAAGTAAAAAAATAAAATAAAATAAAATTTCAAAATAAAACAAAAAAACAAAACTAGAATGAGATACCACACACACACACACACACACACACACAAAACCTCACAGAGTTTTATAGCTTTAGCTCTTACATTCAGGGCTTGAATCCACTTTGAGTTGAATTTTGTGTGTAGTGTGTGTGGATATCCAATTGTCCCAGAATGTTCTGTGAAACTTCGTTTTGTTTTTGAAAGTTAAATCATTTTGTATTCCTATGGTAAGTAAAATTGCATGTGTGTGTTACTAGATATAAATTGCTAATATTTTGTTTAGAATTTTCCATCTTATGTTTTTAAGTGAGATGGCCTGATGTTCCTTTACTATAGGTTCATTGTTAGTTTTTAATATCAAACTTATGTTGGCGGCATGAAATAATTTGGGAAGTGTTCCCTCTTGCACTAACCTCTGAGGGAGTTTATATAAGATTATTTTTATTTATTATCTTCATAAATTTGGGGGAAATTTCAATGAAACCACCTTGTCCTGAAATTTTCCCTTAAGATATTTTTAAGAAATATTTTATTTATTTAAAAAAATAAAAAATAAAATTAAAATTTCTGTGAACAGTGACAGTCTGACACCCATTTCACTCTAGTACAATGCAGACAATGTTAAACCCAACACATGCAGCGTGCCACCAGGGTGTGTCACTGTTACCATGAGTCAGGGCACAGAGAAGTGCCAGAGATCCGTCCTGCTAGTGGGGCTACGTCTACATAGTTTATCCTGCACCCATTTTTCTGCACAACATCCTGAGGTAAACCATTTATAAATAAGGTGTGGTTTTTTGCAAGTAACCAGCTATGACAATTTATAATTATTTTTAATGATTATTTATTTTGAGAGAGAGGGGAGACAAAGAATAGGGGAGGGGCAGAGAGAGAGAGAGGGAGAGAGAGAATCCCAAGCAGGCTCCACACTGCCAGCACAGAACCCGACACAGGGCTCGAACCCACGAACCATCATAAACTGAGCCGACACCAAGAGTCAGATGCTTAACCAACTGAGCCACCCAGGTGCCCCCCAGCTATGACAATTTATAGTAACAAATTGAACTAGACCCCACTTAAATAGGTCTTGAATTTGTTTTTTCATTTTTTAACACAAATGCTTGACTGTGCTTAGTTGTCAAGCTGCATGCATGAAAAACCGTGCAGCCCAAATTGTGTGTCAATACTTGGCAAATGGAGCTGCAAGGAGTCCAATAAGTGCTTCCTTACCATTAAGGCAGTGCAAGTAGTTACACTGTAAAACTGATGTGCAGCTCACTTTCCAGGGAACAGAACCCCCGACTGATACAGGCGGGCTTTGTGGGTGGCACAGAGGGTAATTTTGACATTCAGTTTGTCATACAGAGAGAGAATGAGTAAATAATTTTTTTTTTTGCAAGACGTAAGTAAAAGATTGTATTTGATTCTTCTAGAGATGGGGAAGAATGGAAGGTAGGGGTGTCTGGCCGGCACAGTTGGTAAAGCATGTGACTCAATCTCAGCATTGTAAGTTCAAGCCTCACACTTGGTGTAGAGATTACTTAAAAATAAAATCTTAAAAAAAAAGAACAAATGTTGAAAATAGTCTTCATTCTGCGGTCATTCTCTGTATGAATTCTTCACAGCTGGCTTGTCCGTCTCCATCAGTATGTGCCTCTTGATCATGTCGTCTACTTCTACATCTGTGAGTTTTTCTCCCAGTTTGTCATAACATTATGTAGTTCTGCATGCTGAGGTGACCAGTGCCGTCCTTGTCAGACTCGGGAGGCCTCACGGTTCCTTCTTCATTGCGTCTCTCAGTTTTCTAGCCATCGCAGTCAGGAGTTCCGGGAAGTCAATGGTGCCATTATTGCCAATGTCTCCTTTGTTGATCACATCCTGCAATTTAGCTTCTGTTGGCTCTGACTCAGCGACCTCTTGACAGTTCTGAGATCCAAGTTCCTTTGTTGCAATTATGACATGACCATCTTTGTCTTATAGGGAGAAGGCTTCTTGACGTCAGGAATCTTTTTTTCAGTTAGCTCATCAGCCACTGCACTGGCGCAGTGTGTCCCCAGCTGGCCACCGGCCATTCCCATCTGTGAATTCTTCATTCATAGCTGTTGTTCATTTTTCTGTTGTATTCTTTGTCTTTTTCTTCTTAACTTCTGAGGTTTGTTTCTCAATGTATTCTGTGTACTGATTCTTTGTAGGCTAAATATATTGAACTGATCTTTTTTTTTTTAATGTTTTTATTTATTTTTGAGAGAGAGAGAGAGACAGTGTGAGCAAGGGAGGGTCAGAGAGAGAAGGAGTCACAGGATCTGAAGACAGGCTCCAGGCTCTGGGCTAGTGGTCAGCACAGAGCCTGATGTGGGGCTCGAACCCACAACCGTAAGATCATGACCTGAGCTGAAGTCGGACGCTTAACCAACTGAGCCACCCAGGCGCCCCTATTGAACTGATCTTATCTCATGTGTGACTCATTTTATTTTTTTACTTTTAAGATATTTGCTTTTAGGAGCATCTGGGTGGCTCAGTTGGTTAGGTGTCTGATTCTTGATTTTGGCTCAGGTCATGATCTCACCGTTTGTGGATTCATGCCCTACATCTGGTTCCACTGTAACAGTGCAGAGCCTGCTTAGGATCTCTCTCTCCATCTTTCTAAACCTCACTTCCTCTCTCTCTCTCAAAATAAATAAACCATAAAAAAATTTTCTAAAGGGGCATTCACTTTCAAATGTCTAACTTTTGCTTGCTGCTCAAAAAATTTTTTTTCAAATATATACATGTCTTTTTGTTAAAAAGAATTTTAAAATTTTAATGTAATTAAATGTATCACATTTTTCTTAAGGTTTATGATTTTTTTATATCTTAAGTAAGAAATTCTTCTCTATTTTGTTCAAAAATGTAAAAGTTTTTCTTTTGGGGGTGCCTGGCTGGCTCAGTGGTAGAGCATGTGCCTCTGATCTTGGTGTTGTGAGTTCCAGTCCCACTCGGGTATAGAGATCACTTAAAAATAAAATCTTAAAAAATATAAATAAATAAATAAATAAATAAATAAAAGCTTTTCTTTTTACATTTAGGTTTTTAGTTCACCTGAAATTCACTTTTTGTATATGCTTATGAGGTAAGGCCTTACTTTGTTTTGGTTTTTAAAGTTTCCATGTGGCTAATCAATTGTCTTAACAGGATTTATTAGAAATATTATTTATTAGGAGCACCTGGGTGGCTCAGCCGGTTAAGCATCAGACTTTGGCTCAGGTCATGATCTCACAGTTCATGAGTTCGAGCCCTGTGTCAGGCTCTGTGCTGACAGCTCAGAGCCTGAAGCCTGCATCAAACTCTGTTTCTCCCTCTCTCTCTGCCTGTCTCCTGATCATGCTCTGTCTCTCTGTCTCTTAAAAAATAAATAAACATTAAAAAATTTAAAAAAAAGAAATCAATAGCTTCCCACTCCCCTTCCCGAGGAAAGACAAACATAAACTAGGTAAGTGGGCAAATTTCTGAAATATTATTAACTATTTAAATATTCAGACTATTAAAATCATTACAAGAGCTTGTACAGTTAGTTGTTCTCATGACTCAGCACTTAGGGATTCCTCATGCATTAGGTATGGCTCAGTCACTGCATTAGACAGACAATATCATAATGTAGCAGAAATAATTGTCTTATGTGTCATAGTCAATGAATCATTCAATCAAGTAAATGATTACATGACCAATCCCAGTAAGGGGTCACTGCCATTCACTGCAAAATCATGTAACATTGACTTAGAAGAAAATTTCAAGATCATAAAATAAGATTATTCATTTGGAATACAAATTATTTTTTAAAAAGTTTTTTAATGCCTAGTAATTTTTGAGGGGGCGCTTGGGTGGCTGAGTCAGTTAAGTGTTCGACTTCAGCTCAGGTCATGATCTCCCAGTCCCTGGCTTCCAGCCCTGGGTCAGGCTCTGTGCTGACAGCTCAGAGCCTAGAACCTACTTTAGATTCTATGTCTCCCTCTCTCTCTATCCCTCCCCACTCATGCTCTGTCTCTCTCCACCTCTCAAAAATGAATGAACATTAAACTAATTTTTTTAAGTGGGAGAGCAGAAAGAGGGAGATAGATGAATTCCCTGGTTGATTTCAGGTTTGGAGTAGGAAAGGCAAAAGGTGGGCCTGGATCACTGTCATCTTATTGTTCCAGCAATTAAGAAAGTGTTTTTGAAACACTTAAGTGGATGGAGGGTTGCCGGTGCCTCAGTCGTGTAAGTGACCAACTATTGATTTTGGCGCAGGTCACCATCTCTCCGTTAGTGGGACCAAGCCCCACTTCCAGCTATGGGCTCTGAGTGGACAGTGTAGAACCTGCTTGGGATTCTCTCTCTCTCTCTCTCTCTCTCTCTCTCTCTCCCCTGCTGGTGCTCTTGTGCTTGCTGTCAAAATAAAGAAATAAACTTAAAAAGCAAAGAAATAAAGGTGCATGGGAACAAGTAAAAAAAAAAAAACCACACACACACAGAAGTCCACTAAAAGATGCTGAAGACACAGCAGTTCAGCTGAAGTGATTAATCTGAGTTTAATTCTGATACATTCTTTCTCCCTCTCTCATTCTGCCCCTCCCCCACTTGTGTGTATACCACACAAAAAAAAAAAGCAGGGGAAAAGGCAGTACACTGAGATTAAGGGAATCAAAAGCTACACGACAATTAAATGCAGTACATGATGTTAGATTGGCTCATGGATTAAAAAGAGGGGAAAAATCTATAAAGAGCATTATTGGAACACTTGGGGAAATAGAATTTTTGGCTGTGACTCTCTCGACCCTAAATATGTCTCTGTTGGCACACGGATTATTTTAGCTAATGGCAGACCTAAGAAAAGCTCAAAAAATGAGGCACAAGTTTTCCTTTTATAAAAGAAATGGAAATTTCCATTTGTAAAGATGCCTTTCCCTTTCCATAGCAGGAAGAGGAAGTCTCTTCCAATTCTTATCCAAGGAGAAAGTGCTGACCTAAATCTGCATTACAAACCTTACTAAACAACCCTAGTTTATCATAGTTTAAGGTAACCTTCTTATAACTTGCTTTCCCTGCCCAAAAGCCAAAGCTACTTTTAGCTTTGTTTAGCCTAAAACGGTACCTGAGCCTGAGTTATAATCACCCTCTGGATTACTCATGGCACACTCTTCTGTGCAGACAAGAGCAGGATACATGTTAATAAACTTCTGTTTGTTTTTCCCCTATTGATCTGTCTTTGGCTGGTCTGACTTACAGGGCCCTGCCTGGAGAACCTAAAATGGGTAGAGGAAGATATTTTCTCCTTCCCTATAGCTGTTATTTTTAATATTTTAATAGTAAATAAGTATTATGTAATACACCGATGTTAAATTTCTTGTATATGACCATGGTGTATGTAGGAAAATTTCCTTTTTCTTAGGAGTTAGGAATGAAGTGGTTAGGAACATATGATGTCTGTGAGTTGCCTTCAAATGATTCAGAAAAATGATCCAGAGAGACAAGCAGAGAACGAGAAAGAGAGAGGAAGTAAAAGTGGCCAAATGTTAGGCGTTTTTGAATCAAGGCAATGGAATGGGTACCAGGGAGATCTTTTTTTTCTTTAGTTTATTTTTGATACAGAGAGAGACAGAGCATGGGAGGGGGAGGGGCAGAGAGAGGAGACACAGAACCAGAAGCAGGCTCCAGGCTCTGAGCTAGCTGTCAGCACAGAGCCTGGCGTGGGGCTTGAACCCACAGACGTGAGATCTGACCTGAGCCGAAGTCGAGGCTAACCGACTGAGCCACCCAGGGGCCACCCCAGGGAGATCTTTGAGCTGTTCCTGCAGGTCTTCAAGGGACGCCTGGCTGGCTCAGGCAGTAGAGCACGAGATTCTTGATCTTGACTGAGGTTGTGAGGTTTAAACCCCACACTGGTATAGAAATTACTTACACACACATGTGTGCGCACACACACAAACACACACACACACACACACACACACAGAAATATCCTTCTAACTTTTCTGTAAGTTTAAAAGTATTCCAAATAAAAAGTTTTGGGAAATAAATTAAAATCGGGTCCTCACCTCATGTTCCATTTATTTGTGTTTTTGTTTAAATTGTCTTTGTTATTATCTAGTCTTGTAAAAGTCTATATTCAGACTCATAACTTGTTTTCTGGTACTTGAAACTCCAGCTATTTTTGACCACATGAAATAGAAAAGTAATACCATTAGATTTTCTGCCTGAAGATTTTTCTTTTGGTAAAAGCACATTGGAAAAGGAATCATTATAAGCTCTGTGTTTTAGATTTCCTAAGGAAACTGTTTTAAAGTGCAAACATTGACCCGAGTTACCATTTTGTATGGTTGGATGGTCATTGGGAAGACGTAACGGGGGTCATGGAATGTTAAGGTCAGAGGTGCCGGCAGGATTATGGCTCTATCATGACTTTTGCCCTTGAGTGCTGGAATATCTGCAGCCACCAGCAAGTTGCTGCCTGGCCATGGGACCCCTGTGCAATCGGAAGTACAGAGGGGCAGCACACTGTGGAACAACCTGTGATGCTGCGGGGGGAGCTCCTTGATGAATTTGCTCTGCGTCTATCCTTCCAGTGAGCAATTCTGAGGTGAACTATATATGCCTTTCTCAAAGATTTTCCATCAAACTTAAACTCCAATTTCCCAGAGCAGTGAACAGCTGAAAATGCACCTGTCACCCTATTTTACTCTTTTCAGTACCTCCTGCCACTGGGATCACTTTCCAAACTGAAGGTGTACATTTCCCAGCTCTGCTTACGATTCCCATATTCTATAGGACCTTACCTGGTGCCTATGAGTCCCAATCCTCTATAGTTTCTATAGAGAGAATCCTCTTCTTGACATCCTGCTGTGCCAAAAACTGGGAGCAGACCCAGCTTCTTCACTAAGGTAGTGAAAACTCCTTTATAAGCTTCCTGCATTGTGGACATTGCTGGATGTCTGCTGTCTGACTCCCGTCCTATATCTTTAGTCCTTACTGGTTACAGTCTTCCTGTGCTGTGATTTTAGCTGGAGGAACACTGAAATGTACAAAAACCAAATGAAAAAAACCTCACAGATGGCTCAGTATCAGGATGGAGATGACCTGAAGACTCAGTGAATTGAAAATAGAACAAAAGAAATTACCCAAATGGGTGTGCCTGGGTGGCTCAGTTGGTGAAGTGGCTGACTTTGGCTCAGATCATGATCTTGCAGTTCGCAAGTTCAAGCCCCACATCTGCTGTCAGTGTGGAGCCCAATTTGGGTCCTCTGTCCCCCTCTGTCTCTGTCCTTCCCCTACGTGTGCATGCTCTCCCTCTTTCTCTTGCTCTCTCTCTCTCAAAAATAAACAAACATTAAAAAAAAAGAAAGAAATTGCCCAACTGAACAACACAGAGAAAATAGACTAAAAACAAACAAAAAACAGAGTGTCACGTGTCAGCAGAACTGTAATACAAGGTCAAACATGTGCCCTTTTTTTGGGCATCTTTTGAAATGTTCATACAGTACTTTTCCTTTTTGCATAGTTGTCGTTAACACAGTGAGTTACACTGGTTCGTTTTTTGACTAGGCCACTCTTGCATAACTTTGTGATGATACATTATCTTTTTCTTAATCGTTGAATTCTCTTTGCTAATATTTTATGAAGAACTTTTGTACCCGTATTCATGGGGCTATTGAAGGAAAAGACACATGATATAAAAATATTTAAGTAACAATCATCTGGATTATTAGAGTAGTAAAGGTAAGGGAACCCATCACTTAAGAAATGGAAAAATGTACACATTTTATCTTGAATGGAGTTGGAGAGTTAAGAAGGGCTCCATTTCTCTTTTGGCTTTGTCATTTAGAGAAATGCAGATTTGTTTGAATAGCCTGAAAATAATCAGAAAGATCACCATATCAGTTATAACAATGAATATAAATAGGTTAACCTCCTATGAAAAGGCAAAAGTTCTCAGATTGAAACAAAAGACAGCATCCATTTCCAACTCTATGGGATTTCTAAGGACACCTTGAAAAGTAAGTCACAGAAAAGAGTAAAGGTAAAATGATTAAGTTTTCTTAGTTTCCTGAATTATATTGAATGCCTTCTAGCATATATTGCTTTTAAAAAGACTTATTGAAGGGGGTGCCTTGCTCCCTCAGTGGGTAGAGCATGCAAATCTTGACCTTAAGTTTGTGAGTTCAAGTCCCACATTGGGTGTGGAGCCTGCTTTAAAAAAATTATGGTTCATTTGGAACTATAGGGGTCCTTCTTAAAAAAAATAGGGGCTCCTGGGTGGCTCAGTCAGTTAAGCATTCAACTTGGGCTCAAGTCATGATCTCACAGTTTGTGGGTTTGAGCCCCACATCCAGCTCTCTGCTGCCCATGCTGAGCCCGTTTCAGATCCTCTGTCTCCTTCTTGTTTTGGCCCTCTCTGGCTCACTCTCTTTCTCAGAAATCAATAAACATTAGGGCCACCTGGGTGCCTCTGTCCATTAAGTGTCTGACTTCGGTTCAGGTCATGATCTCACTTTTGGGTTCCAGCCCTAGGTGGGGCTCTGTGCCGACAGCTCAGAGTCTGGAGCCTGCTTCAGATTCTGTGTCTCCCTCTCTTTGACCCCTGCCCCTCTGATGCTCTGTCACTCTCACTCTCAAAATAAATAAATGTTTTTAAATATCTTAATAAATAAACATTAAAATAAATAAATTAATAAATACATTAATTAATTAATTAATTAAGAGATTTATTGGACTTATTAATATTGTTAAAAGATAAACTGAAGTATATAAAAACTTTAACAGTTCATTTGAGCAAAAATCAATTCAAATCTGTCAGTGCCCAACAAGAAGTATTTAGGGACACTCCATCGGGAAGCTCAGGGAGCTTCTGCACAGCTCTGCACAGAGAGAGTGCAGAGACAGAGAAAAATCACTGATTGGTTATAGTGGAAAGCCCACTTGGCTGTTTATAACTGGCTGTCTTTACGTTTCACTTTTGTAACCTTGAGGTATTTCCAGGCGTAGGTTTTGGTTTGCGGATGTAGGCCACCAGGGCTTGAAAGCCACCTCATTCCAATGACCTCCTTGTTTAATTTAACAATATAATGTTATAGTAGCAAAATTTCTTTCCTTCTTAAAAAATTTGTTTATAATGTTCTTTACTTATTTTTGAGAGAGAGAGAGAGTATGAGCTGGGGAGGAACAGAAAGAGAGGGGGACAGAAGATCAGAAGCAGCTATGCACTGAGAGCAGCAAGCCTGATGCGGGGCTCGATCTCACCAACCGTGAGATCATGACCTGAGCCAATGTCAGACGCTGACTGCACCACCCAGGTGCCCCTATAGTAACAGATTTTGTAATGTTGGATGATCCTATAGTTTCTGATACAAACTAAAAGATGGCCAAATATTTATCAGGAGATCCTATACAAAGAATAAATACATAAAGCAAGAAAAATCATACCAATATCATAGTGTGTAGAGGTAAAGGCATAAAGCATTGAGTTACAAATGACTATCTTATTTTACTTTATTTTATATTTTGCTTGTTTACCTTTGAAAAATAGAAACAATGTGGACATGGGTGGGAAACAGAGATAATACAGAATTACAAAGTTAAAAGTATAATTTTGCACTTGACATGAACCCAGTTCTACTCCTGCAAGGAGACCACTCTCAGATACGTTAATAAAAGTTATACCTCATATTCCCTTAAACTGTGAATAAGATTTTGTCAAAATATATAATAACCAAAACAGAAATTAATAGATATAATATGATATATATGATATTTTAAAATACTTTTCTCAGTCTTTCATCAATCACAAAGGTAACAAATAAGGTAGATTATGGAGACTATGATAATAAAACGAACAAAGTACCTTAATAGCTGCATTGAAGAAAAACAAATTTTAATGTTTTATTTATTTTTGAGAGAGAGAGAGAGAGAGGCAGCACAGCAGGGAGGGACAGAGAGAAAGAGACAAAATCTGAAGCAGGCTCCAGGCTCTGAGCTGTCAGCACAGAGCCCAATGAGGGGCTCAAACCCACAAACCATGATATCGTGACCTGAACTTAAGTTGGATGCTTGACAGATTGAGCCAACCAGGCACTCCATTAGCTGCACATTGAATTATACCTTTCAAAGAAACGATTGATAAAATTTAATAGTGGAAATTATACAGAGCACGTTCTTAGAGCCCAATACTCTAACATAATTACTAGTGATACTCAACATGAGGCTTGAACTCACAGTCCTAAGATCAAGAGTTGCATGTTCTATTGACTGAGCCAGGTAGCTGTCCCAACATTTTAAATTCTAAATAGCCAAAATACTTGGAATTTTAACCAGAAATGTATTGAACATGAAGACTCATAATATTTAGGAAAGACCTAAGTGCTTTTTTCTCTCATAGACCTATATATGTAATCAGAAGACTATGAATTGAATCTTATTTTTAATAATGATACAAGGAAAACATTGATTTTTATCATTGTAATATCATTGATATTATAAAAAGTTAAATGAACACACCACTCATGGGAGAAAGTAGCATTATCCTAGGACAAATTCTTTCTTGTTGATCTTTACCACTGTGACCACTGAAATTAATAAAAGAGAACCAAAAGAAATGCACTTTGCTTATGCGCATATACCAGATAATTAATCTCCTATAGAGAAATAAAAGTGATGTTCAGGAAAACCTGCCAAGATGCAGCTGAATTAAGTCGTATTTTCCCAACCTAAGAATACTATTATGACATCATATTCCAGAATAAAGAAGTAGCACAGTTTTTTGTTTGATTTTGAGTAGACGCCTCTTGTCTACTTCTGATCACATCAATTGCAGCTTCATCCACCATTTCAAATGGTGCCTGGGTGTCTGGCTGATAGACAGACAGTCAAATGAAGATTTGATCTTTCTCCATGACAGAACTTGTTGCTTGAAATCAGACTGTTTTTCGTTTACTCTCTGTCTCTTAATCTTAATCACTACCGCAGAAACATCCTGCCCTGAGGACTTCATATTAATATGACTATTGTTAGTCTCCACTCATTTGTCAGAAATTGTATCTATAAGGGTTAATTCCAGAGTCTCCTAGACTGTAACTTTCACAAATGAAACACCTGAAGAAATGGAGTCCTTACCATGAATCACAGACTAGTGGGAGGAGTGGTGGGGCTGGTCTGGATTTTCCTCCTTCCTTGTTTTCTGTGTATTTATGTTTTCTCCGATTTTTCCCATGACAGCCTAGCTAGCATTTATTCCATTTAATAGGAAAGGTTTTGTTTTGGTTGAGCGTCCAGCTTCGGCTCAGGTCATGATCTCGTGGTTTGTGAGTTCGAGCACTGCATCAGGCACTGTGCTGACAGCTAGCTCAGAGACTGGAGCCTGCTTCAGATTCTGAAACTCCCTCTCTCTCTGACCCTCCTCTGCTCACACTGTCTCTCTCTTTCTCAAAAATAAATAAAACATTAGAAAAAATTTAAAATAAATAAATAAATAAATAACTTTTTTAGTTGTTTACTTATTGAAAAATGCTTCATTTTCCTTCATAAGGAATGAAGGCATAGGAGTTCATGAAGTTTGCTCTTGGTATAACCTTCACTTTGCCTCATATGTTTTGACCTGTATTATTACTATTTTTATTATTATTATTATCACTATTTTGTTTTCTTACTGATTATCATAAAATTTCCAATCTGTTGAGATTTGCTTCACCCAGTCACTTTTATTGTTAATTTTTTATTACATTTTTTATTGTATTGCTGCCAGAAAAAAATAGCAGGCCATACTCTCTTCTTTGAGGATATTTTTGAGGTGTTCTTTTTGGTGCAATATTTACAGAAAACCATAGTAATCATTTCTTAATGTTTATAAAGAAAATATGCTTATGGTTTACATTTAAAAATGCACTCAGGTTTATAAATTGTAAATTTTCTTTATTTGATGTTTTTCATATTTCAATAATGTATAAATGTTTGCTGTATGAAGTATGACAATATACTAAAGATGTATAAATGCAAAGTTATTCATCTCCTTGCCCCTCTCCTTAAACTCTTGTTAAGAACAAGAAAAGTTTCTTCTACTTTTTCATAATCTTTTTTTTTTAATGTTTATTCATTTTGAAAGAGAGCACGTGTGTGAATGAGTGGGGGAGGGATGGAAAGAGAGGGAGAGAGGGAATCCCAAGTAGGCCCCACACTGTCAGTGTAGAGCCCAACGTGGGGCTCGTGACCCCACAAACCACGAGACCATGACCTGAGCTGAAATCAAGAGTTGGATGCTTAACCAACCGAGCCACACCTCGTCCCTGGTAATCTTTAACACACACCCATTTAACCTTTTAATCATTATTTTATCCTCTTTTATTTTAGTTTTCCTTAATACTAACTGAGAAAAGCAAGTTAATTTTTCAGCTTTTATATTTTTGTTGCTTCTTATTCTACCTCTTAAAGTTTGTGCTTCATATATTTTGATGCTTTCTTTGTTGTACAAAGTTCCATGATGTTTACTTATTAACTGTGCATAAATAACTTTAATTATTACTAAGTGAACTTCTTTGTCTTATGCACTTCTTTTCACCTTAATTTAAACATTTTGCCATTACTTTCTTTCTCTTGAATTGGCTGGCTACACTTTGTTCCTTCTTTCATTTTTAGTCTGACATCTTTTATTTTCAGTATACAGGTGGTTGGGTTTTGTATTTTCACCTAATCAGTCTTTATATATATAAACTGATTTTAAAATATTTTTATATTGTATTTATATATATTTATTATATATAATATATATAAATTAATAAAAATTTTAAAATAAAAAAAGGAAGAAACTCTACACTTCCTAGAAGGAAGTGATAATATTTTGTTCTATTTCTTTTATTTTTATGCATTAAATATAACTTTCTAACTAGGTTTCTTAAAAATAATAAGGAAGTGAGGGCACCTGGGTGGCTCAGTTAGTTGAGCCTTCAACTCAGCTCAGGTCATGATCTCAGTCTGTGGGTTCAAGCCCAGTATCAGACTCTGTGCAGACAGCTTAGGGCCTGGAGCCTGTTTCAGATTCTGTCTCCCTCTCTCTGCCCCTCCTCCACTAGCGCTCTGTCTCTCTCTCTCTCTCTCAAAAAGATAAATAAATAAAAACATTTAAAAAATTAAAAAATAATAATAAGGAAGTGGATTTATATGGCAAAAGAAAAAAAGAAAAGAGAAACAAAGAAGAGTATATAATAAAAAATATAAACTACTTTCTGGATTGTTCTTACCCTTAGTTCCACTTTCCAGAAATAACTTAAGATTTTCTGGGTTTGTTTTTCTGGTGGTTATAATTAACACTTTAAAGTATATTGCTATGTCTTGATTCCCTCCATTAAGGATGAAGTCTTTATACACTTTATCTTTTACGTCTCCTTTCCTTTTCAGCTCCCAATATGTATTCATTAGAGTACTCTCTTTCATTGTCACTATTTTCAACACTCACATACTGCTCTACAATTTCCAGTGTATCTGTGGGTTGTCTGGGCTCTGCTGGGTCAGGCTTCTGCTCTGTGAGAGGCGGGCTCACTCGGATTCCTCGGTGCTTTCCCTAGGACCGTGTCATTGGACGGCTCCGCTCTCGGGCTGCATTGGTGCTGTACTTGCTGCTGGAAGCTCAGCTAGGTTTGCCGGTTGACTGCAGCACCTCAGGCTGACCTTTCCACAGGATGGCCTGTGCTTTTTACGGAGTGGCTTCTGGGTTCTGAGAGGTAGCTGGTTTCCAAGAGGAAAGAAAATAGAGCTCCCCTCAAAGGCTAGACCTGGCCTGATGTCCCCCTCTCTCCAGTGTGCTGGATTTTTTTTTAATTAAAAGAAAATAATTTTTAATGTTAATTTTTTTATTGGAGAGAGAGATAGAAGGGAAGCTCCAGGCTCTGAGTGTCAGCATGGAGCCCAACACGGGTCCTGAACCCACAAACCATGAGATCATGACCTGAGCTGAAGTCTGACACTCACCCTAGCCATCCAGGCACCCCTTTGATTTTTTTAATGTTTATTTATTTTGGGGAGAGAGAGAGGGAGACAGAGGCTCTGAAGCAGGCTCCAAGCTCTGCAGTATCAGTGCAGTGCCCAATGCAGGGCTCAAACCTATGAACCATGAGATCATGACCTGAGCCGAAGGCAGTTGCTTAAGTGACCTGGGCCACCCAGGGGTCCCCAGTGGGCTAGATTTCTTGACTCTGAGCTTAGAGCCTCTCCACGTACTTACCCAGGAAACATCTCTCTTACTTTTGATATCTGGGGTTGTGGTATTACTTCCTTTTTTTTTTTTTTTTTTTTGGTCCCTGCAAAACTCTTCTGTCTCCCATGAATATTCCAACTCGGTGGTCTGTACTCCTTCTCCACTTTCCAACACTCTGGCCATTGGATTGTCTTTCGGCTTCTTTCCCACCTTCTCAGGCGAACCTGGCTTCCGAAGGGGACATGTCTGTTTAGTCTATCGCCATGAACCAGCCACAAATGTTTTGCTTTTTGTTGGCATATTCTGGGATTTTTAAAATCTCCATCAATTATTGCCAAGGTATTCTTATCGTTTTATTGTGTAAAATAGTAAAAACAGGGGCACCTGACTGGCTCAGTCAGAAGAGTGTGTGACTCTTGATCTCGAGTCATGAATTTGAGCCCCACATTGGTGTAGAGATTACTTAAATAAATAAATATTTAAAAAATAATAAGATAAAATAATAAAAACACATTTCTTTCAGAAGCCAGAAGCAATGGGTACCACAGTTATAAATGATTTAATTCTGTTTAATGGACCACAGTATTTATTGCTAATCTATCTCCATCGCAGCTCCTTTTTATAAATTCTAAATTTGATTATTCTTTCAGAGCAGGGTCATTTTTTCAGTAGCTCCTTCAGAAACATTTTATTAATACTAAAAATTACCAAGCTCTTACATATTGAGGGTTGTGTTTTTCAAGTCTTTACATTTAGAAGATATCCTGGCTAGGCTCAGAATTCTGTATCATATTCTTTTCTTTGAAACATTGCTCCATTACCTTGTTTCTACTATCCCTATGGATAGACATCTAAGGCTTGCATGATAAATACTATTTTTCTTTAAAGGTGACAAGTCTTTCCTAGATGCTTGTAACACTTTTTTCATACTTGAAATTCATCAGGATATGTCTTGATGTTGATCGCTTTTCGATATGGTCTTGATCTTATCAGTTTTCTTAATGTATTCTTTTTTATACTTACTTATTTTTGAGAGAGAGTGTGCACATGTGGGCAAGCTGGAGAGGGGCAGAGAGAGGAAGAAAGAAGATCCAAAGCTGGCTCCGTGCTGACGGCAGTGAACCAGATGAAGGGCTCGAACTCATGGACCATGGGATCATGCATGACTTGAGCTGAGGTCCGACACTCAACTGCCTGAGCCACTCAGTCTCTCTTTGATGTGTTGTTTTAGCCTGAAGATTTAGATTTCTTCTTTTAGAAGAATCTCGTTTTATCAACTGTGAATAATTTTTTTTTTTTGGTTCTCTTCCTTAGGAACACTTATTATGTGTGTCTTGAATCTTCCTGTTTCTTTTCACATCTATAATTCAGCTGTTAGCTAAGGCCTCTTGGCCCTTTGAAGATGTAAATAACTGGTTTAGTCCCCAGTCAACTTCAGGACCTCTAAAAGACCAAAGACTTCCAATATCAACTAAATCCTGTGTCTCTCTTTCTCCATATGTCATAGATACAAAACTATGAGCATATAAAATTACATACCTTTTTTAAAAACACAGTTTCTCCCCATGAAATGGACTGACATCGATATTTAGTGACCTTTAG
The DNA here is from genome assembly GCF_006229205.1 of Suricata suricatta. NCBI lineage: Eukaryota > Metazoa > Chordata > Mammalia > Carnivora > Herpestidae > Suricata > Suricata suricatta. Next base: position 51,865,290 of record NC_043713.1, read on the forward strand.
TTGAATTTGGTTAAACTTTGAAAAGCTGTGAGGAGGGGTTCCTATCCCAGGACTGGATCACCTTCTCTCTCTATTCTGCCTCCCCTTCTGCTCCTCATCCTCTCCTGCCTGGATGACGGTTCAGTTCCAAATTCTTCCCTGTATTTGTGCACAGTAACTTCCTTCTTTCTTTCATAAAACATTTTCACCAACTCACCAAGCCTGGAGCCAGAAGTGGGTGGGGGTGGGGACATTGGAACCCCTTAGGATCTGCTCTCCCAAACAAAGGCTTTACTCACAACTGCATTCAGGTGTTTAAATGATGTCATCAAGATTATATTTCCCACTCTTCCTCTCAGGTTATGTTTGTCTCTGCTTTTTTGTTGTTGTTTTTCCCCTATGTGACCTAATTCTTTTCTGATACAAATAAATTCATTCTATGTGGTAGAAAACATGACTACTGGTAGCGCCAATCATATGTCCAACCGTATAATTCATGGTATAAAAATAAGAGACTCCTCTCTCTCCCAACATTACACACATCAAACCCCACGGAATAAAGAAGATTGGATTTGCGTGGGTGGCATTGTGAACATGGCTGGGGAGTCATGGCTGGAAGCAGGCCCCGCAGCATCCTCGTTCCCGTGCAAATCCTGTGGGATCTGGGAAGACCCGCTCTCTGGCGTAGAGAGACGTTTGGCCCACAGAAGACAAAAGCAACAGGTGTTTGCCACACCTCAGACTCTGTGGTATGGAAGTGCTCCCTCTCCCTCCCAGGCTCATGCTTCCTTGAGTGAAGAATTACCTTCAGGACCTTGAGGAAACTTTTCATTTAATGTCAATATTGGTATCCTATAAAAGATTTGGGGAACTAGCCTGGCTTGTGTTTTCATCTCTTTTGTGAGTTTTTTTTGTCTTCTCAGCAGATTTCGGGGAGAGAAGTTACAGTAGGAAGTTACTTTTATGAAAGGTCTTTTGTTTGTAGCTTGTGAAATACGGTAGCAGCGACAGAGCAAATGAGAATGAAAAGGAATAGGGAATAGACTGACGGAAAAAATGGCCTAATAAACCCAGCCTCTCAAAGCAAAACTAATTGTTCCGGTGATTCCTCACACAAGGGGTTCCGTGAGTTACGAGGAAGCAGGTCATGGCAGGGTTATTAAATCAGTAAAAATGCTCAATCAGCTGGGTATCTGAGCGGTACTAGAGTCAGAGAAAAATTTTGCTTTGAAGCTATTTACTAAAAGCAATACGCACTCACTGAACACTTGGGATTTGTCAGACACTGTGCTAAGTACCGACTAGAAACATGTCATTAGAACAGACATTATAAGAACTTAAAATCTGGCTATTGTGTTGTATACCTCCTTTACTTCCTCCATATAGTTTATTGTTCATTATAAGTGATGATTTTAGAAGACTCTACTGTATTTATTTCCTTTCTAAAAGATACTTTTATGCTTAATAATAGCTACTATTTGGTGAGGTCCTATTCTGTTATATACCCCTTATACACACTCTCTCAAATCCTCCCCCAAAGCCTATGAGCTAACTGTGATTATCTCCAGTTTACAGATGAGAACAGTGAGGTTTGAAGGAGTTAATAAATTCCTCAAGGTCAAGTGGCTGAGCCAGGTTTGGAACTCAAATCTCCAGGCTCTCTGTCTCCCACTGTGTTTTCTCCCTCATCACTTCTGTCTCTGCATCTTCTCACCTTTCCCTCCCTCAGGTAACTGCTGCCTGCTCTCAGGGCTTCTCAGTTGACCCAGCCCATGCCATCAACCTCTGGCCTGCACTTGAGTTAATGTCCACCCGGTTCTGTCAGCTGTGACTGGTACAGGTGGGCTCATGGGTTCAGATGAGGACCCTTAAGTTTGGCCGTCAGAGGCAGAAGTCTCCTTGGAAGAGGATCCCAGCATTATTGAAGATGACTGGCATTAAGCAGTGAAATGTAGTAGGACATGCCCTAAAATATGCCACTTTGGCATAGGATTATTTTGAGCTGAACACAACTGAGAAAAGAGAGATACAAGAAGAGCTATCTGCTTTCCCCTATTTGCCAAAAAGCAAGGGATACGTTTGTAAAGGTGCTCCCCTCCTTCCCCTCTCTACTGGACATGACAGAAATTAACCCCCAGAGACAACTCTAGACCCTTATCAGCCTGGAGGTGACACCAGAGGAATCCACATAACAGACTTTATTAACTAGCCTTTATCTTCTTTCGTTTCTCCATTTATTTGCTTTCTCACAGTTTGCTACCATTAGGAGCTCAGACTCATTTTCTTTTGTCTTGTCACATTTCCACAAAATTATTCTACAAAATTATTATTAAGAGGCTAGACTGGGGCACCTGGGTGGTTCAGCTGGGTAAGTGTCCAACTCTTGATTTCAGCTCAGGTCGTGATCTCATGGTTTATGGGTTCAAGCCCCGTGTCTGGCTCCTTGCTGAACGCACAGAGCCTGCCTGGAATTCTCTCTCTCTTCCTCTCTCACTCTCTTAAAAATAAATAAATATTTTTTAAAATGCTAAATAGGAGTGCCTTGGTGGCTCAGTCAGTTAAGCCTCTGACTTCAGCTCAGATCATGGTCTCACAGTTCATGGGTTTGAGCCCCCTGTCAGGCTCTTTGGTGACAGCTCAGAACCTGGAGTTGCTTCCAATTCTGTGTCTCCCTCTCTCTCTGCCCCTCCCCTGCTTTCACTCTCTCTCTCTCTCAAAAAGAAACATTAAAAAACTTTAAATGCTAAATTAATGCTCTTTGAGTAACTCATCACAGAGTACTCCCACTCATGTACAATGCACACATTAGTAAACCTCTATTTTTCTCTTGTTAATTAGTCAGTCTGATTTGTAGGGTCTAGCCACTAAAACTAAGCGGGATGGTGAAAAATTTTTTCTTCCCTACGTTTGGCATACCCGAATGGCACACTTTTATTAATTTGTCGATTAATATGATTTTATTAAATTTTGTGTCATAGTTAGCAGGGGATTTGCCCAGAGTCACCCCACACAGATGAAAGGACTGGCCAACATCTGAATTAAATGCAATATTGAAAGGTGACAATCCAAATGTCAAAAAAATAACGGTTAAGCAATCATAGTACATAAGTTCTCATAACCATCAAGAGATATGTTTCCAAAAAAATTTAATTTCATGGGGGAAATGCTCAAAATACACTAAGTTTAAAGAAAAGCAGCTTAAAATTTCTAAATACACCACATAGTGTATGAACATAATGTGCATTTAAAAACGCGAACTCTGAAGTTAAAACTAAAGACAAGAAGAAAAGAAGGGAGAGGGGTGTAGTTCTGGAAAATGCCAATCAAAGGAGTTCTAGAAACAGAAAAGGAGGGCAAGAAAGTAAATGCTTCTCAGCATCAGTGTTGTGAAAGAAGGTCCCAGATGATCCCAGAGCAGACAAACGCATCACAGTTCTCGCATTCTGTTAAAAACACCGAGTCACAGGTCAGCTCCCTTCGTTGGCACTGCACAGGGCTGATTTGTGATTCAGAAGCTCACCGGGTACTTCGGCACAGGGAAGGTGATGCTCTCGCGAGCATGTCTGTCTCCGAGAACATGCCCCGGGCTCTCTAGAATACTGGGCTGGCTGTCTGGGTTACAAAGCAGCCCCTGTTTGGATAAAGTGAGACAGTTACCTCATTCACCTCCAGGTTCACCAGGGAAGCTCTGAAACTCCAGAGCAGGGAAAGCAAAACCCTAAACCGTGGTCACCTTGCGACAGCAAAAAGAAACCAAACAGGTCCAACCTGAAACTGCCTACCAACCTTGCCCATTTCCTCACCCCAGAGAGTTTTGAGATCATTCAACTAAGGGACCAGCTTTTTGTATTCGTAAATGACATTTGGCCAAAGTAAATGCTCTTGTCTTGGGATCTCATACAGAGTGAGTATAGGTTGGCTGCAAGACACAGCGCCTCTACTGTGTGTCCCTGACAGGCACACCCACATACATTTTGAGGTTCCAGAGGAAGAGTTTCGTGGATAAGGAACAAATAAATTCCATAAACACACAAACAGGGTAAGCATTGGTCAGGTGGAAGCAAGGAGGAAAGTCTAGGAAGAAAAACGGACCACCAGCTGGGTATGAGTCAACAAAACAGAGAACACACATACAGGCGCACACATGTACATACACAGCCTTCGAGAATGTCCAATGAAAGCTTTGCTTCTAAGACAATTCTACCCCTACAATTCTACTGTTACAAAGAGAGCCACAGGGATAGTATGATCTCTGGTGCACAAAAGAGGAGAGAGTGAGGGGCGCCTGGGTGGCTCAGTCGGTTAAGCTTCCGACTTCAGCTCAGGTCAGATCTCGCGTTCGTGGGTTCGAGCCCCGCGTCGGGCTCTGTGCTGACAGCTAGCTCAGAGCCTGGAGTCTACTTTCAGTTCTGTCTCTCCTTCTCTCTCTGCTCTTACCCCTCTATGCTCTGTCTCTCTTTGTATCAAAAATAAATAAAACATTAAAAAAATTAAAAAAAAAGAGGAGTGAATAAAAATAGATGTTTTATGGTAGTATGCTAGTCATCAATAGATGTACAGAGGACTTACACTAAAGGACCTTGCAAGGTAGAATGAGAAAGGAAGGAGTATTGGGGTCCGTTCATGTCATTCACTAGCTGACACATAATTATAGAGGTGCCTGGCTGGCTCAGTCAGTAGAGCATGCGACTCTTGATCTTGGGGTTCTGATTTCAAGCCCCACACTGGGTATTGAGCTTACTTTAAAATAACAATAAATAACTAAAATACAATCATCACACTCAAAAGTTTCAGTTAAGCATTCTGAACTTAAGTAGAAAAGTCTCCTCAGGGGTGCCTGGGTGACTCAGTCACTTACGCATCTGACTTCAGCTCAGGTTATGATTTCATGGTTCTCAAACCCACGGTTCAAGCCCCGCAACGGGCTTTGTGTTGACCACTCACAGCCTGGAGCCTGCTTCGGATTCTTTATCTCCTTCTCTCTCTCTCTGCCCTTCTCCTGCTTGTTCTCTGTCTCTCTCTCTCTCTCAAAATTAAATAAACATTAAAAAAATTTGGGGGGGACACCTGGGTGGCTCAGTAGGTTAAGCATCCGGCTTTTGCTCAGGTCATGATCTCACAGTTCGTGGGTTTGACCCCACATCGGGCTCTGTGCTGACAGCTCAGAGCCTGGAGCCTGCTTCAGATTCTGTATTTCCCTCTCTCTCTCTCTGACCCTCCCCTGCTTGCACTGTCTCTCTCTGTCTCTCAAAAAAAACCTTTTTTTTAAATTAAAAAAAATTTTTTTTTCAAATATGTCTTCAAATCATTAGGCTATCCAGATATAACAGTAGTTAATATTTGTTGTGTTATGTCATTTCTCACACAAACTTCTACAGGCCTTACATGTATTAGCTTACTTAATCCTCACAGAAACACTAAGAAATGGGAGCTGTAATGGCGCCTTTATAAAAAAAAAATGAAATGGAGGTAAAGAAAATTTCAGTATCTCCATTGAGATCTTGGTGTTGGTGGAAGGTTTTTCACCCAGGAAACCGGACTTGGAGCTCCAATTTTCATCCTCGGTGCTCACCTATAGAGCTTACTTCTTAGCCTTCCTCTTGGAGGTTAATTCTTATTGTATTTTATTTAAAGAATTGTTTAATTGTTATTTTATTTTAATAACTCCATTCACTGGGAACCTGGCATAATAACTTTAGATATTATAAATGACTGTGTTCAAAGGTTTTTCTTTCTTCCTTCCAGCTTCAAACCCGCTTCCAGAAACATCCCAGAATCCATAAAAAACTACTTTCCACAGGACCACTGCTCATCATAAGAATCTCCTATGGGGTGCCTGAGTGGCTCAGTCTGTTAAGTGTCCAACTTCAGCTCAGGTCATGATCTCATGGTCTGTGGGTTTGAGCCCCACGTTGGGTACTGTGCCGACAGCTCAGAGCCTGGAGCCTGCTTCAGATTCTGTGTCTCCCTCTCTCTCTGCTCCTCTCCCGCTCACTCTCTGTCTCTCTCTCTCAAAATAAAATAGACATTAAAAAAACTTTTTTTAAAAAAAGAATCTCTTAGGATAGATTGAGATTTAGTAACTATAACAGTGTGCATTTGCATACAATTTTATAAGTGCTTATTTTCTTATAGTCTCTCATCCTACAAAACCCTAAAAGCATATTGAGGCTAGTATTGTCCTCCCCTTTCTGAAGGTGAGATTATGAAAGTTCTGAGAGTTCAGGGGACTTATCCAAGGACACACAGCTAACACACAACTGGACCAGGACTGGAATCCATTTTCAGTGGGTGGTCCCCATGTGGTGGGCATTTTGGAGGCCAGGGACAGTCCCTATTCTTTGGGACCTCTCACATCACTAACATGGTAATACCTAACCCATAATAGACCTTCAGTAGGTAGTGTTGACACATATGGGTAGCAAGAAGAATTTTAAAGGGCTGATGTGAAACTGGAGCAGTGTCTGCATTCTGCACAAAAGCTTGAAAGAGACTTTTATTTTGTTCCAGGAGAGATCCTTCCCAGTCCTTTCTCTCCATTGTCTGAAGGAGGGCTGGCAGCTGAGCAATCCTAATGCTTGTGGTTCAGACTTGGAGGGGACGGTCGGTGCTGTTTGAGAATGTGATGCTGTTATTAATGTGCCTTTCAAGAATGTAAGAGAAGGAGGGTCTTCATTTGGAGAACAGCTCTTTTTTGTTTGTTTCTTTTTTTTTTATTTTTATTTAAAAAATTTTTTTATGTTTTTATTTTATTTTGAGAGAGAGAGACAGAGACTGAGCAGGGGAGGGGCAGAGAGAAAGGGAGACACAGAATCTGTAGCAGGCTTCAGGCTCTGAGCTGTCAGCACAGAACCTGACGTGGGGCTGGAAATCACGGACCGTGAGATCATAACCTGAGCCAAAGTCGGATGCTTAACCAACGGAGCCACCCAGGGGCTCCTCTTTCTTTTTTTTTTTTAATTATTAGATTTGTCTCCTTTACCTGAAGGTGGTGGAGGTGAGGCAGTTGCAAAGGAGGAAGCGGGCTCAGACAACACAGAGGTGGGCTGGGGGCGGGAGGGCAGGGGTGGCTTAGAGAACAGATGTCCCAAGGAAACCCCAACTGAAGGGCATGGCCAAGGATGCTACTGACAGTAACAGGTAATCCAGGCTTCAGTTTCCCTTTTCTGCAAAATAGTTCCCTTGTGTTAGTTTCAAACCTTGATAAAGTCTGTTTGACATGGCCGCCTTGCTCTATATCCTTTGGGAACTAGGAGAAAGGGCTCTGCACGTGGTGTGAGAGGGGAAGAGATTAGAGACCTGAGCGGGTAGTGGAGAAATGTTCGTGAAATGGCAGAGATGAATGACAAAGAAGCCCAGAGGGTGATGGGAGGGAGGTGAGAAGAGATGACCGAGTGAGTGGAATGTGGAAAGCCTAAGCAACCTCACCCACCCCAAGGAGATTCTCCGAAATAGCTGGGGAGGAAATTGGACTCGTATACAAGCAGGGTAGGAGCTACAGGCTGAGCCTGTAGGTTTTAAGTAGAAATGTTCGCACTCCTCAGTTGAAAAGCTGGAGGGCCTGGGGAGGAGTCGGGTTACTTTTGTTAAACAAATGAACTTCCATATGTCTGGAATCTTAGAAGAACAACTTGGATAACCAGAAAATGGTATTGCTTCACACAAAAACTGTCACTCTGGAAGGAGGGGGTCGGTGCTCGATAGTAAGTTAAGGGAAATGAAACCACAGAAGTAACAGAACTGCAGCCTGAGCAAAATGATTTATGCAAGCCACATGTAAATGTGTGCCCTTTTGCAACTATGACTTTGTCCCTCTTGGTAATTTTAGACACCTGAAAGGGGCCCTGTGCTATAGTCTAGAGAGATCACTGTTCCAGACAGGAGAATTCAAATTCTGTAGACATTCCCTTTTATAAAGAATACAGTAGGTTCCTTAATCATCAAAATCATCTTTTATTTATTTGATTTGCAAAATATTCCTGTTTTAATCTTTGGTATAATCTATCGTCTATGCAGGGGCACCTGGGAGGCTCAATCTGTTGAGCATCTGACATGGGCTCAGGCCCTGGGCTCACGTCCTGATCTTATGGTTTGTGAGTTCGAATCCCATATCAGGTTAGCTGCTGTCAGCACAAAGCCCGCACAAAGCCTGTGTTGGATCCTCTGTCTCCCTCTCTCTGCCCTTCCCCTGCTTGTGCTATCTCTCTCAAAAGAAAAATGTACTGTTTATTCAAAGAAATAAAACATCAGTACACAACAGGTACATCTAGTCTCGGTGAGCAGCTAGATGTTTCTGTAAGAATCATCAGCAATGAAACAATAACACTTTAAATATTTAAATGATAACAGTTAGACTTGGCATTGAGATGAGCTCCATGCTTTTTTTAGTCACGCTTCAGAGTCTACAAAAAGGGCAGCACATTGAAGGTCATCTTTACATTCTAAAAGACCTATTTGTCATCACAATGCATTGTTTAAATATTTTGAAATCACTTTTGGTGAGACTCTTTTTGAGGAATTAATGTAGTTCAATTACTTCTAATGTGATAATGATAACTCCTGGGTATATTTCAATGTGTGAAAAATTTAACACAAATAAAAATTATTCATTAAATGTTTCAATATGATTCTAATACAGATTTAAGACTTACAAACCAGGTTTCCTTCAATAATAATTTTATCATATTTTTAGAATATTGTGGAAGCTAGTTTTATGTTAGAATTTTCAAAATTGCCACCCCAAAATGTGTCGCTTTGGCAGATGGATTATTTGAGGCTGATATTTAAAAAATAAAACAGGGGCGCCTGGGTGGCTCAGTCAGTTGAGCGTCTGGCTTCGGCTTAGGTCATGATCTCATGGTTCATGGGTTCGATCCCCGTGTCGGGCTCTGTGCTGACAGCTAGCTCAGAGCCTGGAGCCTGCTTCGGATTCTGTATCTCCCTCTCTCTCTGACTCTCCTCTGCTCATGCTCTCTCCTCTCTTTCTCTTAAAACAACAACAACAACATAAAAGCATAAGGTTTCATAAGAACCCTTGATCTTCTCCCTAACTGCCAGAAAGAATTTAGTTAGAGGATCTGCTTCTGGAAAGGAGCTATTGCAATGGTTGACTATAGTATAATATAAACTAGGTATGATAGGGAGAAGCTTAGCAAAGTTTGTTCAAATTCCTTTCTATGTCCAAGTATTCCTGTGTCACCCAGCCAACATTTGTTTATCGGATATTTACTCTTTTTTATCTTCCTGTGAATTGTCTTCCTTCCCTCTGAGGTCCCACACCCCTACCTTTTTGTCCTTAGCTCTGGAAGTTATATAAGCCTCCATTGTCTAACTGCTCATGGGCCTTATATTTTTATAGAGCATCTGTACATTAGTAATTAAATTTGATTTGCTCCTATTAATCTCCTTCATGTCAATTTAATTTTTAAACCAACCAAAAGAACCTTAAAGGGTAGTGTAAAACTTTTCCTCCTCAACATTAATACTACCTTTATTCATCAGCAAATGGTTGAAATAGAGCCCTTATAGAGAAGGAAACCCAAAGTTAAGTGTTATCGGTTGAATTGTATCACCCCAAAAAGATATGTTGAAATCTTAATTCCCTGGACCTCAGAATGTGACCTTTGGAAATACGGTCATTAAAAATACAGTTTTATTTTATTTTATTTATTTTTTTTAATTTATAATAGTTTACTGTCAAATTGGTTTCCATATAACACCCAGTGCTTCTCCCCACAAGTGCCCTCCTCCATGACCATCACCCACTTCCTCTCCTCCCCCTCCCCCTTCAGTCCTCTGGTTTGTTTTCAGTATTCAGTAGTCTCTCATGATTTGTGTCCCTCTCTCTACCCAACTCTCTTTCCCCCTTCCCCTCCCTATCGTCCTCCGGTAAGAAACAAACAAAAAAAGCAGATAATAGAAGCAAAAAAAGAACTTGTAAAAGCATGAAGTGCACATATAAAAGATACTATTTAAATAAATTTAAATATCAAGCAATTAAAGATTTAAAAATAAATGTTTTCGTATAATAAAATATTTGTTTTACTAAAAAATATAAGTAGCTGGAATATTACTTGGCAATCAATAAGATGAAAACTTCCCATCTTCAACAATATGGATGGAACTAGAGTGTATCATGCTAAGTGAAATAAGTCAGTCAGACAAAGACAGATATATGATTTCACTCATATATGGAATTTAAGAAACATAACAGATGGACATAGAGGAAAGGAAGGAAAAAGAAGATAAAAACAGAGAGGGAGGCAAACCATAAACCACTCTTAAGTACACAGAACAATCTGAGGGTTGCCGGCAGGGTGTTGGGGGGGCAGATGGGCTAAATGGGTACGGGCATTAAGAAGGGCACTTGTTGGGAAGAGCACTGAGTGTCTGTGTAAGTGATGAATCACTAAATTCTACTCCTGAAACCATTATCACACTATATGTTCACTAACTCGAATTAAAGTAAAAGAAAAAAATAAGTAAATAAATAAAGTAAAATATTAAATAAATAAATAGCTAAGATGATGTCATACTTGAGCTGGGGATGGGGGGTGGTGCTGATCGATTGGAACTAATATCCTTATAAGGAAAGGACCATCTGAAGACAAACACACACAGGGAGAATGCCATGTGACCGCGGCAGAAGAAAAATCAGAGTGCTGCAGCTGTAAATCAGGGAACACCATGGATTGCCTATGAGTCCAGAACCTAAGAGAAGAGCATGGAACAGATTCTCGCCAGGAGCCTTTGAGAAAGCACAGCCCTGCCAACACCTTGTATTTCTGACTTCTAGCCTCCAAAACCGTGAGAGAAAGAATTTCTGATAAGACACCCACCCAGCTGTGGCACTGTGTTACAGAGGGCCTAGGAAGTGAATACACATTGGAGTGGACACACTCACCTATCTTATAGAACGATGAAGAAGTGCAAAGGGCACAGACTTTGAGGTTCAGGAAAAGTGGAAATGACCCCTGACCCAGCCAATTCCTTCCTGTGTCACACAGGACTTACATAAAGTATTACTTTAGACTGTTTCTTTAGCAATATAATAGAAATAAGATCCTCACAAGACTGAGAGCAATTATTATTAAACATATGAAAGTTACAAAGCACATAGTAGGCTCTCAGGAAAGGCTAATTGCATTGTTTACATATGAGAACATTTAAGTGATTCATTAATATTCATCATTTTGATGTTATTGTTTACATGCTCTTTCCATTGTACCTGTTTTTTTCCCAATTATTTAAGACCTTTATTAACAGGGGCTTGCCGTTTGTTTGTTGACTTTTTTGAAAAAATCAAGTTGTAAACTTTTATGACAAATTAAAAATGAGGTTCTTAAAAATCTCAACTTGACCAGATATGAAACAATTTAAAAACCTTTAAAGGTGTATTGAGAAAAATCAGGCTTTTTTTTTTTTTCTTTTTTCTAAAAAACACGTTTGTCATTACCAAAAAGAGACGTCTTTAGGTAAAAATAATAAAAACCCCATGCTGCATAGATAATGCAGATAGTTCTAGTTATCTGGTCAATGGGCAAAAAGCAAGCACTTAAGGTCTTCAGCTCCAACCTTTTGCTCATTTCTTATTGCTGGAATTTCATATTCATTTCTTCTTGTTGGATGACTAAACCGGATGATGGTAGAGATTGTAAGCCGGCATTTACTCGGCCCCGCCCTGCTCAGCCTCGGGAGCGGACGAATTCTCAGCTGGTGGATCGGCTGCTTTTGTCTCTTTGCCATCTTGTGGTTTAGGGTTTTCTGGGTCTCTGCGTCGGTAATTGAAGTTGCGGCGGTACCCACGTTGAGGTGGCTGCTGACCTTGGGTCTCATCTTGATTTTCCTTATCTTCTTCGTTGCCGTCCTCTCTAGGCTGTCTTTGGCGAGGAGGACCCCTGCGGAATCGTGGTCTATAACCCCGATACATATTCTATCTCACTGGTCTTTGTTCTCCTGCACCCTGGTTGTCAGCACCTTCCATCGCTTCTCCCTGCACAGGAGGGGTGGAATCCTGTGGTCACCGCCCATAGGGTCTCCGCATGTAGTAAGGTGGGAACAGTCGCCTGCGGTAGGGCCGGCGCCGTTGGGCCTGGCCTTCGGGAGCGCTCTCCGATCCCTCGCTCTTTCCCCCACTCTCACTATTCTGGTAGTTCTGCAGGTAATTGCGTGCAGGACCCCTGCGACGTGACAGCGTCTATAATGGTTCTGGTCTGCTGCATATTTACTGCCTTGCACTGGAACTCCACCAGGGCCTGTAACATTTGCTGCCTCCGCACCCTTTTCTCCTTCAACAACACCAAACTCCAGTCTCTCCATCTCCTACACTGCGAAGGTACTTCCTGGGGTTATTCTTCTTTAGGGCAGTCTGGTGTACAAATACATCTTCCTTGGTGTCATTCCTGTTGATGAAACCATATCCGTTTCTTACATTGAACCATTTTACTGTTCCCAAAATCTTCGTTGCGATGACCTTCTTGTCCCCGCCGGCAGGCGCCTCCGATGTGAGGCCGCCCGGGCCGCAGCTCCCTGCGCCGCTGCCCCGGGTGCGGGGCTTGGTGTCGGCAGCGCTGAGGGCGGGGGCGGCGGGCGCTGCT
>NC_043713.1:51877964-51882080 GCF_006229205.1 Suricata suricatta
GGGCGGGGGCGGCGGGCGCTGCTGGGTCCCGGCCTCGCTGCCCCTGGTTGCGGTGATGGTGACCGGCCGGCTGCGGCAGCGCGGCTCCTCCCGGGGTGTGACGGTAACTAGGCCGGCGGCGGCGGTGAGGCTGCTCAGGGCTCTCTGGGGTCGGCTCTCCGCTCCCGCTACCGATCGAACTCTCCACTATACCTGTTGACATGGGTTTTTTCTTATGCGTATTTCATGTGTTTGTGAAAATTAAGAGCTTTTTTTCCCTTTTCAATGTAATTACTGAAAAAAAGATTGAATTTTAATTGAATTAGTGAAAAAGTTTTTTTTAAAAACCCACTTGTTTTAGAACTGTAAATTTTTTAGTGACCTAGATGTTCAGTTACACTTTCGGCAGCAATGATTTTTTTAAAGAAAAGTTTTGGGGGCACCTGGGTGGCTCAGTTGGTTGAGCATCTGACTTTGGCTCAGGTCATGATCTCACAGCTTGTGGGTCTGAGCCCCGCGTTGGGCTCTTTGCTGACAGTTCAGAGACTGGAGTCATTTCAGATTTGTGTCTCCCTCTCTTTGCCCATCCCTTGCTCATGATCTGTCTTCTCTCTCTTTCTCAAAAATAAATATATGTCAAACAAAATTTTAAAAAGGTTTTCATAACTAATGGAAAATAGCACAAACTCTAGTTCCCTGATTGTAATTTAAAGTACATTCAGGAAAGTGAGTGAGTGGGTGAAAATTCCCAGGCAAATACAGTTTGTTCGTTTAATTTTATCTTGACCATGCTAAAAAAATTGTTTTTTTGAGAAATAGTAAGATGAGGTTCTTTCACAGAGTATTGAAATGTGAATTAGTCAATCTAATGACTTGGTTTCAAAGTCTGAATTATTTATTACTCCTATTAAAAGGGGATAAAACTTCTGATTCAAGATGGAGGAATGACATATTTATGTGATCTTCTTAAGACTTCATTAAAATGAAAATAAAGAAATAAAGAGGTATAAGTGAGGAGCAATCAAGAGGCGAGGAAAGAGCCATCAGTGATCTAAATCTTTCAATAAATTTCTGGAAGACAAAGAAGAAAGTAGTAACCAGAGAAACACAGAGAAGGGAACTCCAGTCTGAAGGATGCACGGAGAGGCCACACCTTAGAAGGAAGCCAATCTGCCTACTGAAGTGAATATGCAAGGACTCAAAATTCACTTCCCACATATCTTTTCTTAGGAAGTTACTTGGCAATATGCCTCTGCGAGACAAAGGAATAAGCCCAGGAAAAGCACTGGCATGCAGGAAATGGTGGTTTCCAATGAGGAAAGTAATTAAGGAAAGCCTTAGGGTGACAGCTGGGTAGTAGACCTGGCCAGAAAGCAAGAGGCTAGGAGGAAGTTATCTGGGGGGAAAGGAAGGGACTGAGTATCTCATACTAACTTTGTGAGTATAGGCTAATGTAAAGATGCCAACAATGCAAAAATAAAAAGAAAAGAAAACAATTAGAAAGCCACTTTATTCATTTGGATGATTTATCTGCAAACTGTAGGAAAACCAGTGCGGCTTAAAGAAGAAGGAATTTATTATCTGACATAACAGGGGCACTACAGGCAGGGAAGTGTCAGGGTGGACACGTTAACTCAGTGGTTCTGGGTCTTCATCAAGGACGTAAGTTCTTTCATCTTTCCTCTGACAGCTTTACTTTGTAAGGTTTGTCCAAAAGCTGGTTCTTCTCTCAGTAGCAAGATGCCTACTGCTCTTTTTTCGGGTTCACATCCAACATGATAGAGCCCCAAAAAAGATACCATGTCTCTCCTGGAGAGAGGAAAACTTTCCCAGAAGCCCTCAGCAGACATCCTTTCTTGTCTCATTGGCCAAAAGTGTGTCATGTATACCTTGAAACAGTTGCTGGAAAGGAGAATGGAACCACTGTTGGAGAGATTCCTCGCTACTTGGCATTCATTCTCTTCTTCCTCCCCTTCTATACTAGAACTCCCCTGAATCTTATCTGGGTACAAAATCACCAAACTAGGAGCCACTCCCCGCCCACCCAACCCTGCCCCGCCTCCCTTGTTCCTAGGTGTAGACATGTGACTAAGTTCTAGCAATAGGATGTGATTGGAGACGTGTGGGAAATTTCTAGATTATTCCTTTAAAAAGAGTTGTAATTGGGGATCGGTGGGGCGCAACTGGCTAGCTCAGTCAGTAGAGGATGTGACTCTTGATCTCATGGTCATGAGTTCAAGCTCTGTGTTGGGCAAAGAGCCTATTTAATGGGGGAAAAAGGAAACATGTTGTATGGGGGTGACTAGCTGGCCCAGTCGGTATAACATGCAACTCTTTATCTCAAAGTTGTGAGTTCAAGCCCCACATTGGGTATGGAGGTCAGTTAAAAATAAAATCTTTTTTTAAATGTTTTTTATTTATTTTTGAGAGACAGAGAGAGACAGCGCGAGCAGGGGAGGGTCAGAGAGAGAGGGAAATACAGAATCTGAAGCAGGCTCCAGGCTCTGAGCTAGCTGTCAGCACAGAGCCCGACGCAGGGCTTGAACCTATGAACCATGAGATCATGACCTGAGCTGAAGCCGGACACTTAACTGACTGAGCCACCCAGGCGCCTCTAAAAATAAAATCTTTAAAAAAAAAGTTGTATGCTCGCCACTGCCTCATGCTTTCTCTTTTCCTAGCTCAAAAGTTTGGTGGTAGTGAGTCAGCTTCAAACATGAAGATGAGAACAATTCCTAAGGAGATGACAGCAACAGATAGAAGGAACCTGGGACCCGAGGCATTCTCATGAAGCTAACCTTCTTACTCTCCTACTAGCTTAGACTTTTATGTGATAAAGAAATAAACTTCTGTCCATTTATTCTCATCACCATTAAATAGCCAGAGCAATATCCTAATTAATGCAATGGGCATTCTTCACTTAGACCAGTACAGTCCCCATACCAGCAGAATTAGCATGGCCTGAAACCTTGCTGGAGAGGCAAATTCTTGGGCCACACCCCAGATCTACTGAGTCAGAATATTTGTGAATGCAGCTCAGCAGGCTATGTTTTAACAAGCCTTCTAGGTCATTCTGATGCATATTCAAGTTTGAGAAACACTGAATAGCCTGTGGGATCCTTTGTCTAGCTGAAAACAGAGCTGGCCTCCCCTGGAAATTCTAGCTAAGAGGGCAGACACTTGAAAAAATCAGGGTCCTATTAGGCTCTGTTATGTAAGGACAAGATGGATGCTCAGTTGGCAACCAATAGCATCTGCCCTTGTTAAATATAATAAACATAGTTTACTTCTATAGTTGACTCTCAAACAATGTGGTGGTTAGGGGCGCCAACCCCCATGCAGTCAAAAAGCCCTGCAAAACTTTTGATTCCCCCAGAACTTAACTACTAATAGCCTACTGTTGACTGGAAGCTTTACCAATAACATAAACAGTGTATTAATAATATTTTGTATGTTATATGCATTATATACTGTATTCTTACAATAAAGTAAGGTAGAAAGAAAATATAGTTAATAAATATAATAAGGGAAAAAAAGACATAATACTGTATTGTATTTATCCCAAAAAAATCCGCATATGAGCGGATCTGCATAGTTCAGTCCCATATTGTTCAAGGATAAACTTTCGTTTCAGAGAAGAATGTAAAGGTCATGGTCATTGACAATATGTAAGTATATATGACAGACTTGAGTAATGGAAATCAAGAGGAGAGATGAAAGAAAATGGAGAGAAAAAAGATAATGTCAATAGCCATGTAACAAGAAATGAAGGTGATTTACCCAAGAGAGACAGAAATGCTGATGCATAGGAGCACATGTACCCCAATGTTCATAGCAGCAATGTCAACAATAGCCAAAACATGGAAGGAGCCTAAATGTCCATCACCTGATGAGTGGATCAGGAAGATGTGGTATATATTCACGATGGAGTACTACACGGCAATGAGAGGGAATGACATATGGCCCTTTGTAGGAAAGTGGATGGACCTTGAGGGTGTCATGCTGAGTGAAGTAAGCCAGGCAGAGAAGGACAGAAACCATATGTTTGCACTCATAGGTCTAGCAGGAAAACAAGAGAGACCTAATGGAGAACCAGGGGGAGCGGAGGAGGGAGAGAGAGTTGGGGAGAGAGAGGGA
>NC_043713.1:51882180-52010477 GCF_006229205.1 Suricata suricatta
TGAGGGTGTCATGCTGAGTGAAGTAAGCCAGGCAGAGAAGGACAGAAACCATATGTTTGCACTCATAGGTCTAGCAGGAAAACAAGAGAGACCTAATGGAGAACCAGGGGGAGCGGAGGAGGGAGAGAGAGTTGGGGAGAGAGAGGGATGCAAAACTTGAGAGACTATTGAATGCTGAGAATGAACTGAGGGTTGAAGGAGAAGGGGGAGGGGGGGGAAAGAGGTGGTGGTGATGGTGGAGGGCACTTAAGGGGAAGAGCACTGGGTGTTGTATGGAAAACAATTTGACAATAAAATATTATGGAAAAAAAATAAAAATAAAAACAACAATAAAAAAAAAGAAATGAAGGTACTCATTTAAAATGATAAATATAGGGGTTCCTGGCTGGCTCAGTCAGTAGAACTTTTGACTCTAGATTTCAGAGTTGTGAATTCAAGCCCCATGTTGGGTGTGGATCCAACTTAAAAAAACTAAAATAAATAAGTAAATAATAAAAAATTAAATTACAAATGTAACCAAGAGAGGAACTCAAAATAAAAACACAAATTGGAAGCAGCCTAAGTGTCCACCAACTGATGAATGGATAGAGAAGATGTGGTGTAGGGGCACCTGGGTGGCTCACTTGGTTAAGTGTTTGACTTTGGCTCTGGTCATGATCTCACAGTTCATGGGTTCAACCTCCACATTGAGTTCTGAACTGACAGCTTGGATCCTGAAGTCTGCTTCAGATTCTGTGTCTCCCTCTCTCTCTCTCTCTCTCTTTCTGTTCCTCCCCTGCTTGTTCTCTCTCTCTCTCTCAAAAATAAATAAATAATAATTAAAAAAAAATTTTAAATGTGGTAAAGGGTCACCATTAAAAACAATGAAATCTTGCCATTTGTAACAACTTGGATGGAGCTAGAAAGCATAATACTAAATGAAATAAGTCAATCAGAGAAAGACAAATGCCATATGATTTCACACCTATGTGGAGTTTAAGAAACAAAAGAAACAAGCAAAGAGAAAAAGAGAGAGACAAACCCAGAACAGACTCTTTATTATAGGGAACAGACTGATTGTTATCAGAGGAGAGGGGGATGGCAGGACTGTGAAACAGGTGATGGGGGTTAAGGCGCTCACTTGAGATATGAGCACCGGCTGATGCATGGAATTGTCGAATCCCTATATTTTACACCTGAAACTAATATTATACTGTATGTTAACTAAGTAAAAAAAAAAAACAACACACACACACACACACACACAAATCTACTGGGAAAGAGACTGGGGAAGAGGTATAGCCAAGCTAAATCTTCATCTTTCATGGTAGGAAGTCAACAAATAATTTCAGAAAATATTACATCAAGAAATAGCAATGTTAATACAGTATTTAAAGAAATGAGGCAATCACCATAAGAATAAAAACAGAAGTGACTAGAATCATTAAAAATAATTTTTCCTCTTGGAGTGGGGACTGATGTTCATTATTAACCCTTCTCTACAATTCCACTTTTAAAGTTAGGAGATGTATTTTAATGATGAAACATTTTAAAATTTATGTTTTCAGAGGTGGCATACACAAGTTGGGACAGAGTCCTCCTACGGAGAGTTCCTTTGTGAAACTCTTTGCAGGAGTGTGGTCACCGAGAATGTGTGCCGAGCCCCAAGTCTCTCCTTTCTTGTAAGGTGGCTTTAAAAATGGCTTGATTGAGGGGTGCTTGGGTGGCTCAGTCGGTTAAGCCTCCGACTTCTGCTCAGGTCAGATCTCACGTCCGTGGTTTCGAGCCCCGCGTCAGGCTCTGTGCTGACAGCTGACAGAGCCTGGAGCCTGCTTCCGGTTCTGTGTCTCCTTCTCTCTCTGCCCCTCCCCTCTCATGCTCTGTCTCTCTCTGTATCAAAAATAAATAAAAACATTAAAAAAATAAAAATGGCTTGACTGAGACAGAGTTTCTGACAAAGGCCCTCTCCTGATGGGCAGATGGGCATACTCCTCTGGGCTGCTCTGTGGAGTTCACATGTGGCCAGCCTGAATGGGAGCCGGGTCAGAGGGATCTGTTGTCAGTCTTGCTGCCGTCACGTTTTGTAGAATTTCCTCTCTTGACCACCCCCGCTTTCTCATTCAGATGTGGGGCACACAGCCTTAATGGGCAACAGATGTTTGCACCAGGAGACTTGTCATTGGTCTCAGCTTTGACTGGGCAGCTGAATGCTTACATCATGGAAAGTCACAGTTTCAACAATCAACTGCCCCAGACGCTTGCGCTGTGCGTGCTCTGTATGAGGGGCAATGTAACCATGTCTATGTCTTTAAATGCAGCTGGCGTGTTTCTTCTCACCATGCTGTTATTTTTATGATTTACTCTGTGCCCTAAATTACTCGTCTCACAAGTTGATGTTGGGCTCTGTGTTCTCAACACCACGTAATTATAGTTGGAAATGGGGAAGGTTGAAGTGGTTTGGGAGAAGCATGGTGCAGGGCACTGGTTTTCAGATTGCTTTCAGTGGAGTCCTAGGGTGCTGCAGGGACATCTCCATGGAGGCGCTCAGGGAGCGGGAGGGAGTAGCCAGGACCCCAGAGTCCACCTCATTCCCACTTGAATCGAGTAGCTGATCCAATGCTGTCTGATGTTTTGGGAGGAAGAAGTTTCCAGAAATAACTCCCTGGAAATCATTGGTGCTGAACACTGGCCTAGCACTCAGAAGGTCTGGGTTTGCATATTATTTTTCTCATCTACGTGATGGTTCTACAGCCATGATTTCTTCGATGGTTTCCTGACTTGTAAAATGGAGATAATGGTACCTTTCCCCCTAAGTCGTGAGATTAACTTTTTGAATCAAGATAGAATAGATAAATTCTAGATTATAAAAACACAAAGGCTTATTACCTAAAAGAGAGAAGAATATAGTCTAAGAAGAGTTCATTTAACTTGGTTAACTATTGATGGATGATTACACAGACATATTTTTTATAGATTGGCCAGGAAAGCTGTGGCCAATTATCATGAGGCAGTAGCTTTATTTTTTTCCTTTTGAACACTCTCCACCCTGCCTCCCATTTGCAATAAATTGCACACACAGAAGAAACCTGTAAGTAACCAATGTGGTAGCTGCTATTTTGCAGTAATTAATTTCTCTAGAGATAGTGATAATCATCCTCAAATCCACAAACTGTGTGTGTGCTCCCAGCTCCCAAAGGCCCAATGTATTTTAAATGCAGCCTTTCAGGTCCTACAACGTGGAGGAAACAGAATGCGGCAAGATCGTAAAATTATACAACTCGGATGTGCAAAAACAATTCCAAGTTTGTTTTCCCTTTGATTGCTCACTGGCGAAATGACTTCCCTCTCCCATTCTGCTCTCTTCACTTCTCAGGTATCAAGAGGAAAGTTTGATTTTATTCCTTTACAATATTTCCATTTCTTCCCAATTATGCAGGTTTGTTTCAGTGTAAACAATTGGTCCATTCAAAGTTCAGCTTCCCATTAGGGCTGATATAAATCTTTATCTGATTGAGTAAATGTCTTCAGATAAAATACTCTCTCTCTCTCTCTTTTTAAAGTTTATTTATTTATTTAGAGAGGGGAGAAGGGCAGAGAGAAAGGAAGAGAGAACCTGAAGCAGGCTCCAGGCTGACCAAACCCACGAGCAACGTGAGATCATGACCTGAGCAGAAATCTGGAATCCCATGCCTAACCAACCCAGCCACTCAGGCGCCCCTAGAATACTCTTATCTCTTAAATGTAGTCTCATCCACATTCTCTTCTTCTGAGGAAACCGGCAGGACTTACATATTTCCTTGATGTCTTCCAGATAAAAGGTGCTTGGATGGTACAGCCTCCAGCCAGGCCTCCTATGACCTCAGAGGCAATGTCACATGCATGTTTGGTGAAGTCGGCTGGCAGTCAAGTACCCAGGGGCTCTCTCTCTTACAGTCAGACATCCTCTGCACCTATACATAAGCCCCTGCCCAGTGGGCCCTCCCAAGCCTGCCTGGTTGGAACCTGCCTACGGAAGGGTCTGGCCCTGGGGATACTTCATGAGAAGCAACAGCAGCCTGGGAACCCATTCTCCATCCTCCTCTGTCCCAACCACAGTGTGTGACCTTGGCTTAGCCCAGAAAGAGAAAATCGGAACACACGTAACCATGTGCTTGTGATACATCCTGCTCCTCTCTTCTCTGCCATGACCCTAGGAAGAAGAGGCTTTGCCCCTCCTCTTCCTGACAGAACATTCCCCTTCATCATATCCTCTTTCTTCCGGAGGTGGCGCTCACCCTTGCCCCAGGGGGGAAAGGATTCAGGAAACAGAAACCAGCTTATCGTAAGGAAATGCAGGCCAAGAATCGTTCAAAAACATTTTATCTGTTACAAGGAGGAAAGAAGTCTTTAGGACAGCAAGGATTTGCCTCTGCAGCGAAAGGCCAGGACCTGGTGGAAGAGACCGCCCTTCACAGAGGGAGTTGGGCGCTCAGGTCGCTGCCCTTGGGTGGGGCTCACCCTGTCCTTGTCTGCAGAGGTAGAAGGAGCCTGGGTCAGGAAGGACCCCAGTGTTCAAGGTCTGCATCTGCAGTACCAGCCCCAGGGTGTGGCTCACTAGATTCGCAGAGAATGTTTTAGTCAATGGAGTGGATGAATTCTGGCCTTTGCCTCCAACTCACTTTTTGGCATTGTCGAGATTTTTTGGGTGAGTATCTGTTTTTCCATCTGTAAAGTCAAGCTGAAAATAAAGAAAACCTACCTCACAAGGTTTCTTCCAGTCTGAAAAAGAGATGGCATTGAATGTCACTTGGTGAACTCAGAAGTATAGGGATAAAAGATTCTTAATTCTTCAATACCCCCAGATAGTGAGAAGGTAGTGACTAAAAGGAAATGTTTATTTTCTCTTTGGCATTTTTGAATAGAGTAGAAAGAAAAAGAGTTTTTTTTCATTGAATCAATATAACTATTTTCATGTTGATAGAGAAAAATGTGGGCATGCCTGGTTGGCTGAGTTAGTTTCTAGGGCTTGTGACCCTTGGTAGTTGGGTGTAGAAAGTACTTAAAAATAAAAGTCTTAAAAAAAGAGATAGTGAGAAAGAGTATAATGTAGCAAGTGAACATTTTTATTCTTTGCAACCTGGGTCTTAATGCAATCGGGTTTGCTAATGATTGCCCCAAACTCATCTTGTTTGCCACTCATTCTAGCAAAGAGATTAGTTTAGGATCATTTGCATAAAATTCGGCACCCAAATTTGAATTGAATTATTTTAAGTAAGCTCCCTGCCCAGCATGGAACCCAGCATGGGGCTTGAACTCACAACCCTGAGATCAAGACCTGAGCTGAGATCGACAGTCAGATGCTGCCACCAGCAGCCCCTTTTGAATTGAGATTTGATTGGAATTTTGTTAAATCTGACATTTTATATACTGAGCCTTCTCATTCAGGAAGATGGTAGTTTCACTCAGTTAATCAGGTTATTATTTTCCTCAGAGTATCTTTTGGAGTTTTCTTCATGGAGTCTAGTATGTGTTATATAAAGAATTTTATAAGGTTTTTTTTCATATTATAAAAAGAGACTTTTCTCTCCATCATATTTTAGCTGTTCATAGGTGATATACAAGAAAGTTACTGTCCTACTAAAAATTTGTCCTTTATAGATGCCATAATAAAAAAATAATAAGTTATAAAATTATAATAGTATTGGACAGTTGCCAAATGGCGGGCAGTATACTGTGTGTTTACATGTATTTTCCTGTTGAATCTTCACAGTAACTCTATAGTTATTTATCATTGTTATCATAATTTACAAATGAAAAAAACTGAAGTTCAGTGAGATGAAGTAACATGCCCAAGGTCACACACAGTTCATTACTGAGCACTTATTAATTCCCTTAGACTTTCTAGATACATAATCATATCATTTATACAAAATGAGAATTTGTCTACTCCTTTCTGAGGGTTATGCCTCCTATTTTTGTTTCATGCTGAACTGAATTGGTCATAATTATATAGTAAAATGTTAAACAGTTGTCATCTCTTAAATGTTTCTGAACCTTCATACCTTCGGTGGACATGAGCGTATGATGCTTAGTCAGCTGCGGTAGTGATAATAATCCCTCACGTTTACTGTGCACCTAAACAGTCTGGGTCTAGAACTGATGTTCT
This sequence comes from Suricata suricatta, assembly GCF_006229205.1. Classification (NCBI taxonomy): domain Eukaryota; kingdom Metazoa; phylum Chordata; class Mammalia; order Carnivora; family Herpestidae; genus Suricata; species Suricata suricatta. The sequence continues at coordinate 51,888,305 of NC_043713.1, forward strand.
CAGCCACACTACTAATTCAGGAACTACGCTCTCCTGTTCTAGCACATCCCATGCCACTCTCGTATGATGCTTATGCTTCGAACCTTTTCCTCTACCACCTCCCCTAAGTTTCCTGGCTTCATAGTTAAGCTTCATCTCCAAGTCTAGGCCCAGTTGGACTCGTGATCCTGTTTGCCCTGGATCTTATTTGGTTGTTCCTGTGACACTGCTTGTAATGGTCTCTTGGCTCTACAAAGAAATTAAATAAAGATGTGGCCCATCTCTGTGTCTTCTTTAGGTCTCAGGACCCATCCTATTTAAGTCCACTATTCCTTTTACCAACATACACCATTGAAGTCTCTTCCAACTTCCCTTTAAAATATCTTTGAGGGGTGCCTGGGTGGCTCAGTTGGTTAAGCGTCTGGCTTCAGCTCAGGTCACATCTCACGGTTTGTGGGTTCGAGCCCCACGTCAGGCTCTGTGCTGACAGCTAGCTCAGAGCCTGGAGCCTGCTTCAGACTCTGTGTCTCCCTCTCTGTCTGCCCCTCCCCTGCTCGCGCTGTCTCTGTCTCTCCAAAATAAATAAAAACCATAATAAAATAAAATGAAATAAAATATCTTTTAGGGGTGCCTGGGTGGCTCAGTCAGTTAAGCGTCTGGCTTAGACTCAGGTCATGATCTCACAGTTCGTGAGTTCAAGGCCCACATCAGGCTCTGTGCTGACATCTCAGAGCCTGGAGCCTGTCTTCAGATTCTGTGTTTTCCTCTCTCTCTGACCCTCCCCTGCTCACGCTGTCTCTCTGTCTCTCAAAAATAAATAAAAAACATTAAAAAAATATCTTTGAAAACAACAACAAAAAAAGAGGAATTGTTAATTAAAAACTTACCATATCTAATGTCAGAAAGGCCAAAGAGAAGTGATACTCTTCTAACTACACTTCCACATTCTTTCTAAAGGGCAATTTAACACTTCATGTAAAAAAAAAAAACTCATAGGGGCACCTGGGTGGCTCAGTCGGGTAAGTGTCTGACTTCGGCTCAGGTCATGATCTCACGACTTGTGGGTTCAAGCCCCATGTCAGGCTTTGTGCTGACAGCTCAGAGCCTGGAGCTTGCTTCAAATTCTGTGTCTCCCCCTCTCTCTGCCCCTCCCCCACTCTCACTTTGTCTCTCTCTCAAAAATGAATAAATATTGAAAAACAATATTTTAAATCATAGAATTTTGCATATTCCTTGACCAAAAAATCTCACATGTTGGAATTTACCCCATGGATGAACTCAAGTATATTTCTACAAAAGTCTTTATTTCAGTATTATTTATGATGGCTAAAAATTTGCAGAATCTACATGTCCAGTAATGAATAGTTTGTTAAATAAATTATACTACATTCAGAGGAATATTTCATAACATGGAGAAGTTCATGTACATTGTTAGGTACAAAAAGTATATCACAATTCAACATATGGAGTAAAATCCCACATTTTTTGTATATAGATATATTCACTTCTCTATAACTATGTGACTATAAATATCTATTGTCTATATATTTATATATAACTTTAGAAATTACCACAGGAAATAGAAATGTATACCCCCAAATATTCAATTTTGTAAGAACTGTGTCTGTGTAATTATGAAGAAGTAGAAATGTGTATTTCTTCTTTTTGCTCACTGGTTTCTTTTTATTTATATTTTAATTTTCAGTATTTTTTTTACTGGTTTCTGAATTTTCTCAAATTGATATACATTACATTTGGAATAGGAGAAAAACGTTAATCTTAAAAGCCATTTGTTAATTAGGTTATAAGCAAAGAGACACAAACTATAGGGCTCAAATAAGATAGAAGGATTTTTAAATCCCTCCAAACTGTCTCAAAGTGAATGGGCCAGTGTTAGGATGGAGCAGTATCCCACAGTTATTCAGGGAGACAGATTTCTCTCCCATCGTGCTGCTATTATCTGGGCTTATGTCCTTTCCATTTGGTAGAAACTGGCTAACCTCCACATCCCTGTTCTAGCCCACAGAGAGTCCAGGATAAGTAGATTTGTCTTTAAGGAGATGACTTGGAAGTTGCACACTTCATTTCCATTCACTATGGACCAGACCAGACCAGTCTGCAAGGCAGGCTGTGATCTATGTCTCCCAGCTACAGATACATGTTTCACTAAAATTGAGGGTGAAGAAATTATTGCTAAAACTCAGAAGGAATGAATAGTGTGAATCAATTAATAGACGCTTCCCTCAGATATTATAAAGTTCTAATAGTTGAAATACTGTAATACTGTGGTACAAGAATAAATAAAATAATGGAGTAGACCAGGTAAACCAGAAATGGGCTCAAATTCATATACGATTTAAGCATATAAAAAAGGTAGCTTTTCAAGTTAGGATGGTTGACAGAATGAATTCTTCCATCAGTGATGTTGAGAACTGGATAACCATTTGGAAAACAACAAAATTAGATTAAATAACAAAATGTATTCCAGATGTCTTAAATACTTAAAGTGCTGTAGGGAAATATTGATGACAATGGTGACCAGATTGTAACTTCTGCTTTAGTTGGTTCCCCATTCCACAGATCTCTGGGCCTTATTGAGCTTAATTATCTCTTCACTGACCTTTGGCAACCAGAACTGCCATATACCAGATGTAGAGCGCCATGGTTGTGTTAGATCAGAAGACTGCTTTCTGTTTTGTTTTTTTGTTCGTTTGTTTATATCCTTTCTATGATCCTTTTTTTCTCTATGTCGATCTTCTGTGTTGCTAAATACAATGCATAAAACTAGTAATCCACATAATGACTTTCAGTTTCCACCTGAGACTGAACAAGCATCTGATTGTATGTGCTGCATATAAAAAGTAGTCTCAACACTACTCAACAACAACAAACTTGATTAAAAAATGGGTGAATGACTTGAATAGACATTTCTCTAAAGATGATATGCCAATGGCCAAGAAGCATATGAAAAGATGGTTAATATCACAAATCATTAGAGAATGCAGGGGCACCTGGCTGGCTCATTTGGTAGAGCATGTGACTCTTAATCTGAGGGACCTGAGTTCAAGCCTTGCATTGGGCATAGAGCCTACCTAAAAAAGAAAAAAAAAAGAGAATGGAAATCAAAATCACACAGTGAGATACCACATCATATCATGTTCTACCCACTGATAATAGGATGGCTACTATTAAACATTAAAAAAAAGAGAAAATTAAAGTATTGGTAAGGATATGGAAAAACGGAACCTTTGTGCACTATTAGTGGGAATGCAGCTGCTATGGGAAACAATATGGCTGTTCCTCAAAAAATTAATAAAAATATAACTACCATATGATCGAGCAGTACCAGTTCTGAGAGACACATATGTTTTGACTCCATTTATATGAGATATCTAAAGTAGACAGATTCATAGAAACAGGAAGCAGAATGGTGGTTACCAGGGGTTGGGAGAAGAGGGAAATGGAGAGTTGTTTAATGAGTATAAAGTTTCAGTTTTGCAATATGAAAAGAGGTCTGGAGACTGCTTGCCCAACAATGTTAGTATACATAACACCACTGAAGTGTGCACTTGAAAGGGTTAAGACAGTAAACTTTTATATTATATGTTTTTTACCATGATTAAAAAAGAAATTAATCTTGGGGTGGGTACCTGGGGGGCTCAGTTGGTTAAGTGTACAACTTTGGCTCAGGCCATGATCTCACAGTTCATGAGTTTGAGCCCCACATTGGGCTCTCTGCTGTCAACGTGGAGCCCACTTCAGATCCTCTGTCTCCCTCTCCTTCTGCCTGCCCCCCCCACTCATATTCTGTCTCTCAAAAATAAATAAACATTAAATAGTTTTTAATAAAAAACTTAATCTTGGGGTACCCGGGTGGCTCAGTCAGTTAAGTGTTGACTCCTCTTTTCAGCTCAGGTCATGATCTCAGGATTCGTGAGATCTGAGCCCCAAGTTGGGCTCCACCCTGAAAATGCTCTGCAGTGCTTGGGATTTTCTTGGGAGGCTACTTGGGATGCTCTCTCTTCCTCCCGCTCTCTGCCCCTCCCCCACTCATGCTCTGTCTCTCCCTCTCTCTTTCAAAAATAAATTTTAAAAAACATTAAAAAAATTAAAAAATTAAAAAAAGTAATAGAGATTTCTTATAACTGAGCTGTTCAATATGGTAGCCTCCAGCCACATGTGGTCATGGAGCACTTAAAATAACATTCCTAACTGAGATGTGCTATAAGTTAATAATACACATTGGGGACATTCTAGGCTGGCTTAGTTGGTGGAGCATGTGATTCTTGATCTTGGGGTGGTGAGTTTTAAGTCTCATGTTGGGTATAGAGATGGCTTAAAAATGAACTCTTGGGGCGCCTGGGTGGCTCAGTCGGTTAAGCCTCCGACTTCGGCTCAGGTCAGATCTCATGTTCGTGGGTTTGAGCCCCGCGTCAGGCTCTGTGCTGACAGCTAGCTCAGAGCCTGGAGCCTGCTTCCAGTTCTGTGTCTCCTTCTCTCTCTGCCCCTCCCCCTCTATGCTCTGTCTCTCTCTGTATCAAAAATAAATAAAACATTAAAAAAAATTTTTTTAATGAACTCTTAAAATCATCATCATCATCATCCACATTGAGGTTCAAAGACCTAGTGCAAAAAATTAAATAATTAATGATTTTTATATTGATCATATGTTGAATGATAATATTGGATATATTAGGTTAAGTAAAAATATATTCTTAAAATTAATTTTACCTGTTTCTTTTTACTGTTACTTTTTTAAAAATGCGGCTACTAGATTTCACAGAGATTTTGAAATTTAATTTAAATTTAAAATAACTATGAATAATATGTCAAGAGGTCTAATACAGAAGGGGACAACATAAGAACAGATAAGAACAGAAAGATGAAAACTCAAAGAAAGAATCAAAACAAAATCAGGGTGCTTAGGTGGCTCAGTCAGTTACGCATCTGACTTCAGCTCAGGTCATAATCTTGCAGTTTGTGGGTTCAAGCCCCGCATTGGGCTCTGTGCTGACAGCTCAGAGCCTGGAGCCTGCTTTGGATTCTGTATCTCCTTCTCTCTCTGCCTCTCCCCCGCTCATGCTCTGTCTCTCAAAAATAAATAAATTAAAAAAAAAAAGAATCAAAACAAAATGTTAGAAATCAAAACCCCTGTAGCAGAAATGAAGAATGAAGAATGCCTTTGATGGGCTCCTCAATAGACTACACATGAAAAAAGAAACAGTGAACTTGAAGATATGTGAATGGAAACTTCCCAGGCTGAAAAACAAAGAGAAGAAAAGAAAGAAAAAGATGTAAAAGAATATCCAATTGTGGGACAGTAACAAAAGGTATAACATATAGTGATTGTAATACCTGAAGGAAGAAGAAAACAGAAGAAAGACTTAAAATAATAATTGCTGGGAATTCTCCAAAATTTATGAGACACCAAGCCACAGATTCAGGAAGTTCACAGAATACCACACCTTATTTATGAAGGGGCAATAAGAATTATATTGGCCTTTTCTTCAGAAACCAGTGGAGTAAAATACCTAAAGCATTAAAAGAAAAAGCTAGCAACCCAGAATTCTACATCCAACAAAATTATCTTTCAAAAGTGAAGGAAAAATAAAGACTTCCTCAGACATGCAAATATTGAGGGAATTTTTCTCTAATAGACCTGCCTTGTACATATTGTTAAAAGAAGTTATTTAGAGAGAGGGAGAATGACAAAGGTCAGAAAATCTGATCTACATAAAGAAAGAGAGTTTGAGAAGTGAAGCATTGAGAAGTGAAGGTAAAATATTTTATTATTTTATTTTTAGCTGATCTAATAGATAACAGTTCAAAATAATAATAGCAATGATATATAGTATAATTCTAGCTTACGGATAAGCGACGTGTATGACAACAGTATTATAATGGACGGGAGGGAAGAATTAGAGACATCCTATTATATGATACCAGTGCTACCCATGAAGTAGTATCATGTTATTAAAAAGCGGACTTAGATTAATTGTAAATGTATGTTACAAACTATAGAGCAACGACTAAAAAACTTTTAATTTATTTTAAATTTTATTTTAAGATTTTATTTTTGAGTAATCTCTACACTGAACATGGGACTTGAACTAACAACTCTAAGATCAAGAGTCACATGTTCCACTGACTGAGCCAGCCAGGAACCCCTAAAAAAAACGTAAAATAAATTAAAAAAAATTTTTTTTAATTTATTTTTGAGAGACAGAGACAGTGTGAACAGGGGAGGGTCAGAGAGAGAGGGAGACACAGAGTCCAAAGCAGGCTCCAGGCTCTGAGCTGTCAGCATAGAGTCCGATGCGGGGTTCGAACCCACGAACCGTGAGATCATGAACTGAGCCGAAGCTGGACGCTTAGCTGACTGAGCCACCCAGGCACCCCTAAAAGCTTTTTTTTAAGTTTAGTTATTTATTTTGAGAGAGAGAGAGAGAGAGAGAGCGCTTGAGGGAGGGACAGAGAGAGAGGGAGAGAGAGAGAATCCCAAGCAGGCTCTGAAATGTTAGCACAGAGCCTGACATACGGCTAGAACTCACAAACCATGAGATCATGACCTGGGAAAGAGTCAGATGCTTAACTGACTGAGCTACCCAGGTGGTCCTAAAAAACTTTTAAAGAAGTGTAATTGATACACTATGAAATGAGAGAAAAATTGAATCATATAAAATGCTGAATTAAAATCAGAGAAGGCTGTGATGCCTGGCTGGCTCTTGATCTCAAGGTCATGAGTTGGAGCCTCATGTTGGGTGTAGAGATTACTTAAAAATAAATAAACTTAAGGGGTGCCTGGGTGGCTCAGTTGGTTAAGCATCTGACTTAGGCTCAGATCATGATCTCCCAGTTGGTGAGTTCAAGCCCCACATCAGGCTCTGTGCTGACAGCTCAGAGCCTTGAGCCTGCTTCAGATTCTGTGTTTCCCTCTCTCTCTCTGTCCTTCCTCTGCTTCCACTCTCTCTCTTTCTCAAAAATAAATAAAGATTTTAAAAAAAATTTAAAAAATAAATAAATAAATAAACTTAAGAAACATTACTCCCCGGGGCACCTGGGTGGCTCAGTCAGTTGAGCGTCCGACTTCGGCTCAGGTCCTGAACTTGTAGTTTGTGAGTTTGAGCCCCGAATTGGGCTCTGTACTGACAGCTCAGAGCCTGGAACCTGCTTCAGATTCTGTGTCACTCTGTTCCTCTCCTGATTGCACTCTGTCTCACTGTCTCTCCCTCAAAAATAAAAAATTAAAAAAATTAAAAGACAAAATATTACTCCTCCCTTAAAAAAAAAAAACAACACCCAGAGAAGGCACAAAAAGAAAGACCAAAAAACCAAACCAAAACAAAGAACCAACCCCCACCCCCTCACACACAAAAACAAAGAACAAGAGAACAATGAATGAAAAACAGTTATAAATATGGCATATTACTAATCCATTTATATCAATGATCACTTTAGGGGCACCTGGGTGGCTCAGCTGGTTAAATGTCTGACTCAGCTCAGGTCATGATCATGAACTCATGGTTTGTGAGTTCAAGCACTATGTTGGGCTCTGTGCTGATAGCTTGGAGTCTGAGCCTGCTTCAGATTCTGTGTCTCCCTCTCTCTCTGCCCCTCCCCACTCACACTCTGTCTCTTTCTCTCAAAAATAAATAAAACATTATTTAAAAAAAATAATCACTTTAAATGTGAATGATCTAAAAATGCCAATTAAAAGACAGAGACTATCAGAGTGGATAAAATAACAAGACAGTATGTTGTATACAAGATTAAATATAAAGAGAGATTAAAAGTAAAGAGATTGAGAAAGATATACCATGTTAATACTAACCAAAAGAAACAGCAGTGGCTATATTAATTTCAGAAAATTATGTCCTGCAGTATCTTGGAAAGCAGTGCTCATGCCAGTCAGGCTTATAGCTCTCAGAGAAGTGTTTGAGGAAGGTCAGAATGTTTATGTATGTTGACTGCTTTTTCTGTCTTTGGCTAAGTCCTATGAGAGAGACGAGTCTAGGCAAGAGTTAGGTTTGAAAGCAGAGTGAAATGGAATACATTTCCACTAAGGAGGTTTGGTAAAACCTTTCTCATGTGCTCTTTACCAGTCAACAGGAGCCAGCCAGCTTAATAAAGTTTGGTTGCTTCCTACCCTAAGCCAGTTGCTTCACATGGCATCAGGTTATCCTTCATAATATTTTGAGCGTGGGTATGAGCCATGTGAGTAAAAGAAGAGACTCTTCAGGCTTCCCAGACATGATGTGTGGTTGTGGATACTTGACCAAGTTGTTGAATGGAAGTAACTACGCCAGAAATATAGTAAGAATCCACAAGACTGGCCCTCAAGAACTTGTAATTCTTCAACCCCTAAAGCAATCTTCAGTGCCCCCACAACTGAACCTACACGAGAACATACACTTCAATACCACTTCAGATGAGGCAATGAAGCATAATTGACGGAAGAACCTTTCAGAAGCAAAGTCAAAGACCATCGTGGGCAATAAAGAACAAGATTGTCTGGCAGAACTGGAGTCTAATGGAGAAACACACTTAACTGCCAGTGCGGTGAGCCTTTTACCTTAGCGAGCATTACACCATTGCCAGTCAATGATCGCTGTTTCCCTCCCTTTCTTTGTTTTTTCAAAAGAAGATTCTTATGATCCCATTCCTAATTCATCACTCTTTTTGGTGAGTGGAGGTGAGGAGGACAGATAATTTGCTATTCAGAAGATGCTCACATGAAAATGTCCCAGAGACTCCTGATGGGGGAATGAATATCACAGAGATACAAGATTTTGAACTGAATGTAGTGGTCAGATGGAAATTTGTATTGTTTCACTTGAACAGGGGACAAATGTGTTTTATATGTAGGAAGAAGGCTGAGCATGTGTAATTGGGTGATTGTGGGTGGGTTGTGGCTGAAACTGTATGAACTTTCCCCTCTTCCTCTAGCAATAGAATTATCAAATTTTAGATTAGCACATGGCCATTCCATCAAAGGCTGTATTTCTCAACCTCCTTAGCAGCTGGGTTTGAACATGTGGCTTGGTTCCATTTAATGGGATGTGAGAAGAATTCATATATGTCATACATTTTTAAGCTATTAAAAGAAATAGGCATGGCTCCCTTGTTCGTTCCTCTCTTGCCAGTGGCTGAAGGTAGCAAGAGCTAAAGTAGGCACTGTAGATTACCAGAGGGCAGCCATGGTGGAATAACAAAATAGAAGCTCAGAGCTGCCATATTAGCCCTGGAGTGCTTATGTTCAAACTGATATAGAGGGAAATGCAGTTCTTTCATGTTTATTTGGGTTTTTATTAGAGCAAATAAAGTAACCTAATTAATGCAGGCTTATGATAAAGTATCATATCTTATTGCATTGTAACTCTTTTCCTTAATTGTGGTTCTTTTTATGATAAGTAGCTAATCAGTAATACTAATATCAGGGGATAATTACATGTGACACGTCTGTACTATAATCCAATCTCTACTATAATCTTCTTGAATCCAACTAAGTTCAACCAGACCTGGCAGGATCTAAAACGGGAATCAGAGAAGATATCAGGAAATGAGGTTATTGTCATGTATGCTTCTACAGACCAGTTTTCCCTGCTGTGGTTGGTATATGACCCAATATGATTGAACCGGCCCCAACTTTACATCATTTCCTAACAGAGAATGGGACCTTGTTCTAATTCCACAGTTGCCAGAATGGGAAATCAGGCCTAGCTTTGGGTAGGGCCTAATTGTTCCAGTCCTCTCATAGGCTGGTATTAGAGAAGAAATTTCTCAGAAAAGGTTGGTGTCAGCTTTATAGATAACCTGTGGGTCTAATATAGGAATAATTTATGTGTCTGTCTTCTGTATTATCCTTTGTTGTGAGGCTATGAAGAAACATTGCTGGTAGAAATGCAAATTGGTATTTGCATTGTGAACTGGAATTTGGCAATATCTACCAAACACACATATATTTATTTATTTATTTTTATTTAAAAAAATTTTTTTATGGTTTTTATTTTATTTTTGAGAGACAGAGACAGCGCGAGCAGGGGAGGGTCAGAGAGAGAGGGAGACACAGAATCTGAAGCAGGCTCCAGGCTCTGAGCTAGCCATCAGCACAGAGCCCGATGCGGGGCTCGAACCCACGAACCGTGAGACCTTGACCTGAGTTGAAGCCGGACGCTTAACCGACTGAGCCACCCAGGCGCCCCACATATATTTATTTTTGACATAGCAATTGTGCATCTAGGAAGTTGTCTTCAAGATATGAAAACACATATGCATGAGATTGTTCATTGCAAAATTATTTGTAATTATGGCCTAAATGTCCAAACATAAGAAAGTCATTGTAGTATGGCACACCTATACAATGTAACTGTTAAAAAGAAATATTAAGGCTGTTATCTATAAACTGATATAAAGTGATTTCCAGAATATATTCTTTTTTTATGTTTATTTACTTATTTTGAGGAAGAGCTTGTGTGAGTGACTGAGGGGCAGAAAGAGAGAGAGCGAGAGAGGGTCTCCCAAGCAGGCTCCATGCTGTCAGCACAAAGCCTGATGTAGGGCTTGATCCCATGAACCATGAGATCATGACCTGAGTGAGTCAGGTACCTAACCAACTAAGCCACCCTAGTGCCCCCAGAATATATTCTTAAATGAAAAAAAGAAAGTACAAAAAAGTATCTATGGCATTTCTCAAAATGTGGTCCATAACCTAGAGTCCCTGAGACCCTTCCAGGAAATCAAACCAAAACTATTCTCCTAACATACTAAATCATCATTTGCCTTTTTTCCCCATCTCACTGATGGTACAAAACAGTGGGGATAAAACTGCGGGAGCCTCCACTAATCAAGCTTGTGTCAAGTACAGTTTACTGCAACACACTTTTGAGGGAGGAAAAAAAGACAATTTCACTTACGAATGTCATGGATGACTGGGGCGCCTGGGTGACTCAGTCAGTTAAGCATCTGAATTCAGTTCAGGCCATGAACTCACGGTCCGTGAGTTTGAGCCCTACATCGGGCTCTGCGCTGACAACTCAGAGCCTGGAGCCTGCTTTTGGATTCTGTGTCTCCCTCTCTCAGCCTCTCCCCCGCTTGCACTCTGTCTCTGTCTCTCTCTCGAAAATAAATAAACATTAAAAAAAAAATAATGTCCTTGATGAAGCAGTAAAAGGTGGTAATTTTACTGCAACTTGATCCAGAGTACATGTCTTTTCAATATTCTGCGTGACTGAAGGGGAAGTGCGCATGAAGCGCCCCTGAGGCACACAGGGTATGGGGGCTATCTCAAGAAAAAGTATTTCTGCTGTTGCTTGAGCTGCAAGCTGGGCTAGAACAAATGACGGACAACTTACTGTTAGACATGGATGGGTATTTGACAGTTTGGTTTGTTTGGCTTCCCTTCGAATATCAGTGAAATGAGCCTGTTGCTTCAAGTAAAACAACTGCCGGTATATGTTGCTAATGGTAAAATTCAAAATTTCAAGTCAAAATTAGAATTTTGGAAAAGTCCCATCCACTACCATGGGGTTTTCAGCTTCCTGATTCAGTTTACAGACTTTTCTGTTAGGGTCAGAGATAATTTTAAATCAAGTAATTTTTGACACTGTACAGTGAAGTGTACTATCGTTTGGGAGACGTATACATCATTGAACCATTATTTTTCAAATGACCAAAGCATGATGATACAAAAGCATGCATGGTTAAAAATGCTATCAAAGTATAAGGTAGATCCATAGATTTTAATGTAATAGAATTTTAAAAAGTTCATTGATATGGCTTCGGATTCCACATTGCAACTAACTTGTAAGAAATTATCATTGTTGGGGTGCCTGGGTGGTTCAGTCAGTTGACTGACTTTGGCTCATGTTATGATGTCATGATCTCATGATTTGTGGGTTTGAGCCCCACATCAGGCTCTGTGCTGACAGCTCAGAGCCTGGAATCTGCTTCAGATTCTGTCTCTCCCTTTCTGCCCCTCCCCCACTCTCACTCTGTGTGTGTGTGTGTGTGTGTGTGTGTGTGTGTGTGTGTGTGTGTGTGTGAGAGAGAGAGAAATACATAAAAATATTTAAAAAAATTTTTTCTGTCTTTATTTTATTTTGAGAGCCAGAAACAGAGAGTGAGAGAGGGAGGGGCAGAGAGAGAGGGAGACACAGAATCTGAAGCAGGCTCCAGGCTCTGAGCTGCCAGCATAGAGCCCAGTGTGGGGCTCAAACCTGTGAACCACAAGATCATGACCTGAGCCAAAGTCGGACACTTAACAGACTGAGCCACCCAGGTGTCCCTAAAAATATTTTTTAAAAAAGAAATTATCATTATTGGGGCACCTATTTTTTTAAATATTTTTTTAAAAAGAAATTATCATTATTGAATGTCTGACTTCGGCTTAGGTCATCATGATCTTGCATTTCAAGAGTTGAGCCCCATATTGGGCTTGCTGATGTCAGCACAGAGCCCACTTTGGATCCTCTGTCCCTATCTCTTTCTGGCCCTTCCCCACTTATGCTCTCTCTTTCAAAAATAAGTAACAGCAAAAAATAAAATAAAAACTAAAATTATTACTATTTTGTTTTAGAGTAATATCAAAGGACATGCACAATATCTGAAAACACTGTTAAAAATACACTTCCCTTTTCCAACAACACATCTGTTTGAGGCTAGGTTTTCTTTATATGCTTCTACCTAAACAATGTACTGCAAAAAATCACTTGAAGCAGAGAATCCAGCTGTATTCTACTAAGCCAGACATGAAAGAGATTTGCAGAAATATAAAACAATGCCATCGTTATTAAAAAAATTTTTTAATGTTTATTTTTGAGAGACAGAGACAGAGAGTGAGTGGGAGAAGGGCAGAGAGAGAGGGAGACACAGAATTTGAAGCAGGGTTCAGGTTCCAAGCTGTTAGCACACAGCCTGATGCGGGGCTCGAACTTAGGAACCACAAGATCCTGACCTGAGCCAAAGTCAACCAAGTGAGCAACCCAAGTGCCCCAATCTTCTATTTTTTATTTGAAAAAGTGGAATCATTTTTCACAAAAATGTGATACATTTACATTTTAGGAGATTATTATTGTTAATTTTAGTTGAATTAGTAAATGTTTTTACAGTTTCTCAATTTTAATTTCTAATGCAGTAAATATAATAGATATCACCCACATAAACAAAAGCTCTTTGTTTCTTCAATAATTTTTAATAGTGTGAGGAGACCCTGAGACTAAAAAGTTTGAAAATTGATGACCTATAGGGTACTGTGTACTGTATAATAAAGAAATATACATATATCTAATTACTTTTTTGCAAAAAGAAACACAGGAAGGACTAGAAAGCAATCATTTTGGTTACCTAGAGGGGTACCTACATGGTAGGAGGAGCCTGCAGGATTGACCCTTCTCTAGATAAACTTTTCACTTAGTATTGATTTTGGAACCGGGCTAATGTTTTATATACAAAAAGAAATAATGATAAAATCAGAAGAATATGGGGCAACCATAAATAGAATATGAATTTCAAGAATAAACCTAAGTGTATTTCAAAAGAATAACAGTCATGTTAAAGAGGGTTGAATAGAGAACTCAAAGTAGTTAACTTCTGAATGTAGTATTTTCACCTTATATTCTCAGACTAAAGAAAAAAATATTGAATTATAATATTAGGTTTGAGGGTGCCTGGATGGCTCAGTTGGTTGGGCATTGGGCTCCTGATTTCGGCTCAGGTCATGATCTCACAGTTGGTGAGTTTGAGTCCCGTACTAGACTCTGTGCTGACAGTGCAGAGCCTGCATGGGATTCTCTCTCTCCTCTCTCTGTCTGCCCCTGCCCTGCTTGTGCGCTCTCTCTCTCCCAAAATGGATGAATGAACTTAAAAAATAAATAATAGGAGGTTTGTTCTTCACAGAGGTGTGGCTGACATATTCCAGAATTAAGCATACGCTAATTGTCCTGAGATCCAGGGGACACAGGTCTCTCTCTGTCAGAGAAGAGCGTTACAACTGTGAACACCAGGAAGATTGAAGTGAGTCCTGTGGTGTCGGATCAAAATTGGAGGTATTAGTAAGAAATCATGGTTTTCTGAATTTGGATACAGATGAGTGTGTATGTGTGTGGGTGCGTGTGAGTGTGGATGTGTGCCTGCACACTGTGCACATTCTATCTCTGCACCTTCAATAGGTCGTAATGGTAATGACATTCCAGTAGTTCTAAACACACATAGAGTCTAGGTATTGCTTTCTAAATACCTTCTCTACTAAAAATAACTAACATTTCTTGGAGAAATGATTGATTCCAGGGCCAGGTCACTGAAAATCCATATGAGTCTGGAACATTTTCCCATACCAGAAAATAAGAAAGTCCTAAAAAAAAATGACAGAAGCAAGCCAAAAGGATAAGGGAGTCAATCTGAGGAGCCAAATATGAGACAATCTGAGCATCAAAATAAATAATAGTGATTGGCCATAAACCACTGAATAGAAGGACTCCACAAATCTATATTGATAGAAATAAACAAGCAAGCAAACAAATGGGGAAGGAAAAGCTCTTATTAGAATGCCAACAAATAAATATAAAAGAAATTATGGTGTGAGAAATTGATAAATATGATAGTAGTATCTGATTCAACCTAGAATCATAATGGATTAGACACCACCTTAACCAAATAATTAAAGCTAACACTACAAGTCAACATTGAAATCAAGTGCCACCTCATATGATGTACTGAGAAGGGCATAATGTCACTTTTGTGACATTGACTGATGAATGGATAAAAAAGATGTGGTGTATATATACACAATGGAATATTACACTGCAGTCGAAAAGAATGAAATCTTGCCATTTGCACCAACATGGATAGAACTAGAGTGTATTAGGCTAAGTGAAATAAGTCAGTCAGAGAAAGACAAATATATGATTTTACTCATATGTGGAATTTAAGAAACACAACAGATGAACATGGGGGAAGAGAAGGAAAAATAAGATTAAAAGGAGAGAGGGAGCCAAATGGTAAGAGACTCTTAAATACAGAGAACAAACTGAGGGTTGCTGGAGGGGTGTTGGGGGGGCAGATGGGCTAAATGGGTGAGGGGCATTAAGAAGGGCACTTGTTGGGATGAGCACTGGGTGTTGCATGTAAGTGATGAGTCACTAGATTCTAGTCCTGAAATCATTATTACACTATATGTTAACTAACTTGGATTGAAATAAAAATTTTTAAATGCCCAGCATCAATCTAATTATGAGGAAACATGAGACAATGCCAAAGTGAGTGTGCTGCTGGAAATAACAGGCTTTTGCTCTTCAAAAATGCCAAGGTTGTGAACGACAAAGACAAGTCTGTTCCAGATGAAAGGAGACTGAAGAAATATACTGACTAAATACTTTGTGTAATTCTAGATTGGGTCTGAAGTCTAGAAATTTTTGCTTTCTTATGAAAAACATTATTTGACAACTAACAAAATATAAATCTGGTCCATATTTTGGGCAATAGCATTATATCAATGTTAGTTTCCTAGTGTGATAACTGTTCTTATGTAAGGAAGTCCTTGTTCTTAGGAAATACACACTGAAGTATTGAGGCTCAAGGTGTAACATATCTGCAACTTATTTTCAGTTCATTCAAGAAAAAAGGGACATGTATGTGGGAAATGATTGTGTGTGTGTGTGTGTGTGTGTGTGTGTGTGTAAAACCCTGAGCCAGACCTGAAGAATCTGGGTGGTGAAGAGGATATGAGAGTGCTTTGTACTATTCTTAACCACTTTTATTTTTTGATAAAGCTGAAAGTATATTAAAATAAAATATCACCAAACAAAAGTAAATGAGAAAGTAATGAAATTCAGACACATGTTCTAACATGGGTGGACCTTAAAGACATTATACTAAGTGGAATAAACCAAACTGAAAAGTACAAATACTGTATGATTTGACTTAATATGAGGGACCTTGAGTAGTAAAGTCCTAGAGACAGAAAGTAGAATAGAGGTTGCTAGGGCTGGAGAGGGGGCAAGGGGGGTGGGGGGGGTCAGAGTTCATTGGATATGGTCTTTCAGTTTAGGATCAAGAAAAATGTTCTGGGGGCACCTGTGTGGCTCAGTCGGTTAAGCATCCAGCTTCGGGTCAGGTCAGGATCTCACGGTTTGTGGGTTCAAGCCCTGCGTTGGGCTCTGTGCTGACAGCTAGCTCAGAGCCTGGAGCCTGCTTCCGATTCTGTATCTCCCTCTCTCTCTGACCCTCCCTGCTCACGCTGTCTCTCTCTGTCTCTCGAAAATAAATAAAAAACATTAAAAAAAAGAAAAAAAAAAGAAAAATGTTCTGGTGCTGGTGCCACTTGCACAACACTGTGAATGTACTTAATGCTACTGAATTGTACACTTAAAAATGCTTAAAATGGTCATTTTTCCATTATGTGCATTTTGCCACACGGGAATGAGGATCGAGCCCCAGATTTATATTTTAACCCCACAACACCATCACTCCTTCCCCAGAACTGATTACAGACTGCAGGTTCATTCAACAAAACATTTAAGGAACAGCCTTCTTCTGGACCAGAGACCCGGTAACATCTTGCCAATTACAGTAAGAAACAGCCTATTTAAATAATAGTCATGAGCTGGCTCAGGAAGTAATCTCCATCACTACAGTAATGAGCCAACAGCCTGTTTGCAGGCACCCCAAGGATACAGAAATGAAGCATTTTGCAAGCCTTTCCCTGTTGCACCCTTTGACCTCTGCAGTGTGAACAGGAAAAGTAAAGTAAAGTAGCCGACTTACACAGTCTGAATTCTGGCACTAGCCTGGCCGGAAGTAGGCTCATGTTCTCATCTAGGTTACTCATTAACTTTTTATAGTATAAACAACAGTAAAGTGTCTTCTATGCTTTAAGTGTTTCTAGTAATTGCCTGTACAGCATCAAATATCAAGGCACAGTAAAAATCTTGTCTTACTTTTTAGAAACTTCAAGTGCCGGGTAAAAATCATTTCCCTTTTCACAGCTACAATGAAATTTCAGGCCTTCGGTTTTTAAAAACCCTCTAATAACCAGACTCTCTGCCTCTGATTCATTCTGGAGAAAACTGTGAATTTCGTCTCCCAGAAGTGTTGCCAAATAGTCTTCATTTCCCATAGAATAAGGCCCCACACCCCTGCTTTAGTCTAGGAACTTGACCTCAATATACCTTTCAAAGTTTACCTCCCATGAACCTGCTTTCTGTATCTGCTAAATTAGACCACTGAACCTTAGAATAAATCCCACAAAGAGTGTGCCCATTTTCAAGACTTCAGACAGACATTGGTGAGCTGTTTTCTCAGCAGCTTTGAGCAAAAGGCCTCCTTTCCCTCAAATCCTTGCCAATCGTACTTTCTTCAGCTTTTGAAATTCACTGAACTACTCCTCTTTTCTCCTCCTTTGAGTTCCCGAGCGCATTACCTACTGTTCATCACTTAGCTTTCATATCAACCAGCTTAACACTTTACACACAGTGAGCACGCAAGAATATTTGCCATTTTTTGCCAAGTGATCAATGCCACTATGTCAGTTCCCATGCAGAACCTCTCACTGTACCTAGAACCTGATACCAAAGTCTTTGACTTAAAAAATATCACCTACTGGTTTTAATGATGATAAAAGTCAGTCAGTATAAGCTCTCTGCAGCAAACTGAAAGGCGGGGGGCATAATCTCACAGCCTGGACATAGGCATTATTTACATTTAGGGTGACAAACAGACTTGATAGAACAAATGAAGCTGACATCTAAAAAGTACACTTTTATTTTTGTTTTTGTTTCTCTGGCCATTGAGATAACGTCTGGAGTGGACAGTCAGAGTGTATATCTAGAGGCCCCCAGGTAAAAGAAAATAAATCTTCAGTTTTATTAACGTGGAAGAAACAGTGCAAATTCCTAAACATCCCCCAAACCTTCTAGGCTTCATGCTTCAAGAGCAATCATAGCTAGGAAGACCACTCTGTGTGGTTGGAGGTGGCAGGAGGGGGGGAGGGGGGGAATGGGCGGGGGGTGGGGGGTGGGTAGGAGGGTGGGAGGGTGGAGAGGAGGCTTCTATCCTACAGCCAATCCGCTAATCTACTACCCCTGCCAGCATTTGTGAGTTTCTTTGTTCTAGCTTAAGACCACCTGTTACCAGATGAGGATTCCTTAACAATAACTTGGTGAAATCTTTACACAACTTGAAGTCTACCAAATAAGATATGTATTTTGGGAGGTCCATGAGGGAGAAATGGGAAAAGCAAGTGAACGTTTAAGTTCTGTCAGAGAGGAAACTTTTCCTAAACAGTATCATTAGTCTGAAAACATGGGGGCTTTATTTTCTGAATTGGATTTCCAAAGCTACACAGAGGGGCTTGTATCTCAGTCCGGGTGTGTGGGGGGCTGTCTCAGGAATTCTTGGAGGCTCCACAAAATGTCAGCAGAAGGCAAAGCGCTCTGGTTATGGAATCATTAATCCGTTTGGAGAATGCACTTTGCAATCAGACAAATAAGAAGTGACAAGTGACTATACTCTTTCTCATAAAGAAGCTGCTAGAGGAACATATGACTTCATTAGCTGAAAAGTGAACCTAACTCAAGAAATCCAGACCCTTTTTTGAAATGGTTGCTTTGTTTGGTTTTTAAAACTAAATGAGATTCTTGCGAAGTACAAAATATTTAGAACAAATCACAGATTTCTGGTTTCCAATGAGGGATAATGTGTCCAAGAATCATGAGGAGGAGAGAGAGAGAGACAGAGAGAGAGAGAGAAGGGAGGGAGGGAGAAAGTAAAAACCGCTCAGCTATCTGAAATACTGCTGTTTTCAACTCTAATGGTTAGAATGTTATGTTTCTACATTGTGGAATAAGGCCTGTGTGTGTTTTCATGTTACATCTGGCGGTCCTGGCTGAAAACACCTCCACATTAGATGTAGCAAAGCTTTCTAGACTTTACTCCCCCACGTCACTATTCTTGTCTTACACACACACACACACACACACACACACACACACAGTACCCAAGGAGGAAATAATTGGCCCTAAAATCACTTGTAGACATTAATTTTTAAAAGTAACTTATTTCTTTAGGGTCAATACAGTAAAACGGTATTTCTAGAGATCTCAAGTTGAGATATTGATTTGGTGAACATGTTGCCTGAACCAAAAAAGTCAGCGCACACAGTCTGACTGTTCAAATAGGAGAAATATAAATAAATATTTGAGGGTAGGACTGTCCAAAAAAGAAAATTGACCTCAGTTATTGGTCTAAAAGAGGCTAGTAGAGCTAAAAGCCTTAAAATACTATCTACGGATAAAATGTAATTGTTCTCCCTGGCAAGAAGAGAATGTTTAACCATAGGAACAGAAATAGCTAGAAAGGAAAATATAATAGGGCATAATTCTGGGACTTCTTAGTCCCATTAGTAAACAAACCATTTAGATTCGGGAATAAGGAGTTGCCAGCCAGAACATTAACTGTAAGAGCTTATCCAGAAAGGATATGATGTCTGATATTTGCTTTAAAATGATACAGGAGAGAAGGGAGTATGTGAGGGTACAGATGAAGCAGGAGTGTGGCCTTGGGTTGATAATTGTTGCATCTAGGCAACGGGTATGTGGGGATTCTTTACTCCAGGATCTCCACAGGAGACATATTTCAATTTTTCCATACGTAAAAAAAGCAAAAGAAAGACATTCTAGGCATGACAAAGTCTTTGTTTCTGAGGTCACCTGGCTATTTTTAAGGTCTTTTAAAAATTTTTTATTCAGGACTCGTAGACACGTGTGTGGATTGTTGCCAAGCACAAGCCGAGGGGGAGAGAAAAATAGGGACTGATTTTTTTTTTAATGTTTATTTTTGAGAGAGAGAGAGAGAGATAGAATCTGAAACAGGCTCCAGGCTCTGAGCTGTCAGCACAGAGCTGATGCAGGGCTTGAACTCACGAACCACGAGATCGTGACCTGAGTCAAAGTTAGACACTTAACCGACTGAGCCACCCAGGCGCCCCAGTCTCACCCACAAGATCATGACCTGAGCTGAAGTCAGAGGCTCAAACGGCTGAGCCACCCAGGCGCCCCATACTAGGGACTGATGTATACATGTCTTTCACCCTGGAAGGAGTCCTGCTAATCTACTCTGTAAATGTGTTGCTGAGGACAGCCTCCAAAATGGGTTGGAAAAACAAAATAAAATCTATCTAAGTTTAAAAAATAAAGTATATCTAAGTAGCTTCGACGTGACTATGTTTTCCTGCCTTTTAAGGGAATGTGGAAGAACTGTTTTGGCTTTTTCATGACATCCTGTGGAGGCCTGCTGAAACACTTTAGGAGATAACAGATTGTTCCCTTTTACAACTGTGCCAGTAGAAGAGAAAGCCTTTACTTAAATATTCCATGCCTTTCAGGGGATGTGCTGACTCCATCCGGACACTGATAGCATGTATTAATTTGTTTTGTGGAAAAGTATCTTGCCCTATTTTTACATGCTGTAATGCTTGGCCAAATTTTCTGTAAAAATTACCTGCATCAAGATTAACCTTTCTAATTTTGCAGATTTGGTCATCCAGTTCAACAATGTAAGTGGTTTGACAGCCTTTGTTATTGTGTCCTGTAAAAGGCGATGAATAATGAGCCCCTGGGGTGTCCCTGGGGGCTATTCACACTTGCTAATGATTAACCCCCCATGGCTCCTGGACCAAAGAGCCAGACTTATAGGCCCCAAATACAACTTCAGACTCCTATTTTAGATCCTTGCTTATTTTTATATAGGATCTTCAAAAATCTCCTCTAACTCAAACTAGAACAAAACCTAAATGTCCAATAAAAGGGGAATGGTACATAAATGATATCCATTGTCGCAATGGACTATTATTCAGTCATTAAAAATTATGATGGTAGACCTGCCTTGCAAGAAATGTTAAAATAAGTTCTTAAGAGAAAAGGAAAACACAAGTCAGAAACTCAGACATCCACAAAGAAAGGAAGAGCGTTGGAGGAGTAAGTGAAGGTGAAATAAAATGATGTAGGCCTTTACCAGTCTCACAGTGCTTGGCTCTCTAACTCCAGCTTGCCTCTCTCTCTTCTTCTTGTACAAAAAAACACACAATGAAAAAAAGTAATAGTCCCCTTATGATGCATATTCTCTTCCCTTTCCTCCTCTGAAAGTAGCCATTGTGAATACTCTCTTAATATTTTAGTTTCATTTCAAAAAATTTAGGCACGAAATATTTTATACAAAAGGGTTAATTATAATTGTTTTGTATCTTGCTTAAAAAAAACTCTTATCAATATATATTAATAATCTTTCCATATCAGTTCCATCTCATTCACTCTATTGTTGTAATGACTACCACATAAAATTTTCTTCTTTTTTTGGATCCCATTTTCTGGTGAACTGCCTATCTACAAACATTGCCCAACTTTTTAAAAACAGGGTACTTTCTTCTTTCCTATAGTTTGTATGAGTTCTTCATAAATTAGGTAAATTGGTCTTATGCCTGACATGAGCTGTAAACATTGTTTCACATTTCCTTAGGTTTTGGGAAATGTATAGAATTTTTCCTGAAACTTAAGTTTATTTATGTTTATAAATGTTTATATATCTTTTATTGTTTCTTGATCTTATGACCTGACTAGAAAGGCCTCCCTCACTCCACAGTCATATTTATGTCTTCTTCTAGAGCAGGTTGTGTCAGCCTGAGCACTGTGGGCACCGTGGGCAGGGGAGTGTTTGCTGGGTCTGTCCTGGGCGTGGACGCCTGCCTCGCAGCATCGCTGGCCTCTAGTCTCTGGATGCCAGCAGCATCCCCTCCTCTCCAGTTGTGCTCACCAAAAAACGTTTCCAGACATTGTCAAATGTCCCTTGGGAGGAAATATTGCCACACATACTGCGCCTGGAAGAACCACTGTTCTAGGACACGTGTGGGTGCCTTTTTAATTACTGTAACATTTTAATCTTTGATTCAGGGGAATTTTATTTTTGTTAAAGAAGGTGAGATGGGGGTGCCTGGGTGGCTCAGTCGGTTAGGCGACCTGAGCAACCGACCACAGCTGGGGTCATAATTTCCTGGTGAGTGAGTTGAGCCCCACATAGGGCTCTGTGCTGACAACTCAGAGCCTGGAGTCTGCTTCGGATTCTGTGTCTCCTTCTCTCTCTGCCCTATTCCTGCTCACGCTCTGTCTCTCTGTCTCTCAAAAATGAATAACCATTAAAAAAAAAAAGGTGAGTTGGTCCGAGGGTTATGGGTTATCGTTAAGCTGATTAAAACAAAAAGGTGAGATGAAGATCCAGCTTTATTTTTAACTGACAGTAAATTGACTAATTGCCCTCATTCAATTTATCCCTGATCTGAAAAGACATCTTTGCCAAAATCTAAGTATCTCTATATATTAGAATCTGTCTCATTGTTCTTTATTTTCTTTCTTTATTCTCACTACAAAACTTTCACATTTTAATTATTACGAACTTCTAAACATACTGTAGGAGCGCCTGGGTGGTTCAGTGGGTTAAGTGTCCAACTCCTGGTTTTGGCTGAGGTCATGATCTCACTGCTTGTGAGTTTGAGCCCCACATCAAGCATATACTGACCCTCCCCGGCTCATGCTGTCTCTATTTCTCTCAAAATAAATAAACGCTAAAAATAAATAAATAAATAAATAAATAAATACAATAATATTTGGAGGGATTTCCCTCTCCACTCTTCTCTTTGAGAATTTCCCTGGCTATTTTGTGAGCCGTTTAATTTTGATGAACTGTGGCAATTTTTTAAAATCCTGTCGGTATTTTAATGGAAATTGCTTTAAATTTAAAGATTGATTTGGGGAAAATAAACATCTTTATGCCTTCACTATTGAATCTTGTTAGAAAGAATAAATTATATCTTTTATTTGACTTGAGGCTTCCTTTATGTCTCAGTAGGGTTTTAAAGTTTTCTTCATAAAACTTGCACATATTTCTTGTTAAATTTATTCCTAGATATTTCATCATTTTATTGCTATTATAAATGGGTCCTCCACAGTGTTGGGAAGAGGTAATGGTGATAAATGGAAACACAAGAATGGATTAACCCTTTGATGGAAAGGGGAGAAAGGGAGTAAGTTAACAGGTATAATATTCTGAGAGTCTTATTCTTACTGGATAAATATGGTACTTATTCCAAACAACATATACATATTTAAAAAACAGATATGTTGCCTTCCTTCATTATTATTTCACCTAACCTTTCTCTCAATCTCACTCTTTTTAGTTCTTTGTTAGCGGAACTTTAAAGCTAATCCCAAAACAGACTGTTTCTTACTTACGCTTTTAAAAAAGAACATAAAAACAACAATACAACACAATATTTGGCACAAGTCATAAATACGGAAAAAGAAGACATAAAAAATGGCCAATACACAAAAATGTGCTCACCTTCTCAAACAAAGAAATGTAAACCTTATAAAAATCAGGTGCCATTTATTTGTCTAGGCAATTGACAAACATGAAATTGATTGATAATATGCAGTGTTAGGGCGTAGAGAAAGGTTTTCTCACACACCTTTGGTGGGATTTTAAATAGGTAAGCTGATTTTGAGGGCTGTTTGGCAGGATCTGTGAATGTTCTGAATGCACATACCTCTGACCCAGCCATTCCACCTCCCCCGGACTCCTACAGAGGTACTCAGGCCCCAAAAGATCTGTACACAGGCTGACATTCTGCTGAGACACACAATTTACCATCAGGAGGAGTTTCTTCAAATTGGATGGTGCACATGTTCTCTCAATTGTTCAGTATTTCAAATATAATTGGACTTTTTGTCTTAGTTACAAATGAGAAATTATTTCAATACTCATCTCTAAACAAATTATTACATAAATGAAAAAAGCATTGCAGAATATCATTATTGTTTGAATCACTGACCAGGGGTCAGATTGACAGGACAAATCATGTCATTTCCCCAGACTCCAACAACTTCCTCAGTCAGATGGGGTAATAACAAGGAGTATTTCTTAAGGTTGTTTTCAGGAATAAATAAGACTAAATAGATGAAGTGTTTGCATACTCCCTGGTATTCTATATACAATAGATGATTATATTCTTTTTATTAATGATTCTTACAATCTCAATTTCTTCCTTCCTTTCTTTTCTTTCTTTCTTCTTCTTTCCTTCTTTCTCTTTCTTTCTTTCCTCTCTACTCAGTGTGGGGCTCAAACTCATGACCCTGAGATCAGGAGTCACATGCTCTACTGACTGAGCCAGCCAGGTACACCCCGTTACAGCCTCATTTTCATGCATTATTTTGTTTAATAAATATTTATTGGGTACCTATGATGTGTGAGGCATTGTGTTCAGTGCATGAAGATTTAATAATGAGCATACAGTTTAGTAGGGGGATCAGAAGAAAATAAACAAGTTAACAGTCAAATAAACAAAATAATTAAAAACTGGCTCTGGAAGAAGAAACGGCTGAGCTTAGACCTGTGGTTCTCAACCAGAGGTAATCCCTGCCTCCTCCCTTCTTCCACACCATTTCCATCCCCTCTGGAGGACATCTGGCAATGTCTAGAGATGTTTTTATTATCATAATTTGGTGGGGAGGGTATTACAGGCAAGCAAGTGTTGGTTAGCAGTCAGGGATGCTGCCTAACAATGCACAGGACAGCCCCCACAACAAAGAATTATCCAACCCCAAATATTAATAGGGCCGTGGTTGAGAAACCCTGAACTAGATGGGGGAAGGGGGCACTTATATTTAGGTCAGTCGGTCACAGAAGACTTCTCTGAGGTGATATTTAGGCCAAATTTTGACCAGTGCAAAACAGCCAGACTTGCAGCACAGTGGTGTGGGCCTTGCCCAAGCAGAGGGGACTTGGAAACAACAAGTAACAACAGTGTGTATATGATACACGTGTGCCTGTAGGAAGTGAAGAGGACAATTAAGAGATCTCTCATGTTTCTCTCTGTATGGCTTTCATATTGAATTTTTGAGAATAACCTTTTTTTAAAATTTAAAAATAGGGAAAGGGAGAGAAAAGTATAAAAAGCAGGAAGTTTGGAAGACTGTCTGTTATA
Source organism: Suricata suricatta (assembly GCF_006229205.1). Lineage (NCBI taxonomy): Eukaryota > Metazoa > Chordata > Mammalia > Carnivora > Herpestidae > Suricata > Suricata suricatta. The sequence goes on from NC_043713.1 coordinate 51,913,305, forward strand.
AAACTACAGATAGATTACAGAGAAGAGGGAGATTTTAGAGCAACCCCCATCCTGTTCAGGTGACAGAGATCACCTGATTTAAAGCCAAGTAATCTATGTCCAATACTTGCTTTTATACCTTTTAGTTCTATTTGCTGTTACTTAACTTGACTTTAAGGGGGAAAAATAACCCACTTACAGTTCATGTATCAAATGAGATTATTTATTTATTTTTAATTAATTTATTTTTACATTTATTTATTTTTGAGAGACAGAGACAGAGCGTGAACAGGGGAGGGACGGAGAGAGAGACACAGAATCGGAGACACAGAGCTCCAGGCTTTGAGCTAGCAGTCAGCACAGAGCGTGACACGGAGCTCGAACCCAGGAACGTGAGATCATAACCTGAGCCAAAGTCGGGTGGCTCAGCCGGTTGAGTGTCTCATTCTTCATCTCAGATCAGGTTGTGATCTTGTGGTTCATGAGTTCAAGCCTCACATTGGCTTGAGAGTCTCCCTTTCTCTCCCTCTCCTGCTCACATCTGCTTGAGATCCCCTCCCCTCTCTCCCTCCCCTGCTCACTCTCTCTCTCAAAAAAATAAACTTAAAAAAAAAAACTGGAAAGCACAATACAGATCCATGCTTTTGAGATCCATGCTTTTTGTTCTGTCCCCTTGATTCCAAACCCCCTGTAGGCAGTGAGCAGTGAGGACTGGACTAGAGAGGGGAAAAGACTGGGAAAGGAAGTGCTGGCCAGGAGAAAAGTGATTACAAACAAAAGTAGTAGCACCAGTTTTACATTATGCATGTAACCAAGGCTAGGAGAGTAATCCTGATGGATAAAATCACAAGATGGTTGTAACCCAGGCCCTTGAAAAGACAATGGCCGGCTTCTCCTTAAGCAGCCCAAGACCCTCTGACCTGAGATGTGAAACCATGATTATAGAATGCTCATGCGCCATTTGGAGCCCCACAGTCTGCATACTTTATAAAAGTATCTGTTCCCCAGAGACTAGGAGCAAATGTGAGTCACCATTCTTGCTGGAGGGAAACCTGGTCTATCAATGGTTGTCCAGTAGATGAATGAAGTAAATACATTCTCTGATCACTTGATAGACCTGGTATAGACAAAAAAAAAAATAATTGCACATATTGACACACTTTACTGCCTTATTTGCCTTTCTAAGTTTCTTTCTGCGTTTTTGCCTTTGAAGGGTTTGCAGGCTGTGAAAATCACTTACACAACTCTGTCTTTTCTTGGCCTTGAAGCAGCTTCAAAAGATGACACCAAATGGAACTATGTGTGCCTGGAGGGAAAACATAAATAATGGTGAAAAATGTTTATTGGCGGCAGACTTCTCCAGCATGAAGCACCTTCTCACTTTTACTCACATAATTTTCCAATTTAACATGCATAAGAATTCAGCAAACAATAGGCAGCAAAAGCGAATCCATATCATTTCCTTTAGCACTGAAAAGAAACTCAAAAGTCCCTGGATCGGTTTTATTGAGTGGCCCTGCCTGGGACATTAAAGGACTGACAGAGCCAGAATTGAAACTTATTTTTCCACCTTGAGAAAAGCAAATAAACAAAAAATATCCTAAGCAATTGCTGGTTTTTCCGAGCCCAGTCTTTTGGGCTGTTTTTCTTCCCTGTGTTATGCTGACTCCGGGCTCTTTCCTCCCAGAATGCAATAACAATCCATACCTCCAAACAAGTCTGGGATCCGCCTTGGGGGTGGGGGTGGGGTTGAGGGTCGGAGAATCTACTGGAGAGCCATCACCCGGAAAGGTGCTGGTGTCCCTCTTGGGAGCGTCTCTCCAGATCACTAACAGCTTTAATGGGATTCGCTCGAGCACTGGCCGGATCAAGCCGGACCTCCAGCAATAGAGTTTAAAGTTCGACTTTGTTTTCCCTCGCAACTTGAAAGAGGCTTTTAATGCTCCCCGTCTCTTCCCCTTCCCCTGTAGGTCGTTTCAACTCTCGGTTTCCATCCGCTTGCCTGAGAATCGCAGTTATTAGCTAAGTTCACTTCGACGAGGAAAAAGATACCTTTGTGTGCCTAATGAGAGCCATCGCGTGGCCAAGGATCACCACGCAGACGGAAACAGTTTTGTCCCGGGCTTCTGTAAGCGGGCAGGGGGAGGGTTAAGCCTACCCGAAGGCGTGTTTTGTTGAGTGGCTTCGAAAGCGGCCGAGGCAGCCGAAGCAGCTTTCGAAGTTAGCAAACAAAGCGTCTCCCCAGTAACCGCCCGGTTGCAGACCAGGCTCCTGCCCCTCAGACCGCGGAGTCGCAGCGTCGGCCGGCCCCCGGCTCCTCCTCCCTGCGTCTCTCCTCCCTCCGCTCCAGTTCCCCAACGGAAAAGAGCCACCAATCCCAGCAACAAACAACCCTTCAAATGCTGGGACGCCGCGGCCCTCTAACGGGCGGCCTCGCCTGCTCCCCGCCCCACATCTGTCCCGCACTCGGTCGCAGCAGCTGATTCATCTCCAGCCAGGCCCGGGGAAGGAACTGCGCTCCAGCAAGTTGCAGAGTAGCTTCCAGGCTGGTGGTTTCCCCTAGGACCATGCTTCCCCCCTCTGCCGTTTTAGGTGTGTGTTCTCATAGGTGCCGAGCAGTCGGCAAACCACAGAAGAGAAAAAAAAAAAAATCAGAAGGTTGCTGCCTTCTTAGAATGACGCTTTTCTCCTTGTTTATTCATTTTAAGTTCTGTAATTGGTAAAACCACCCAAGTTTTGTAAACTCTGGCCTTAATTCACTCTCGAGGCGGAGGTGTCTTTTTTTGGGAAGGAGAGTGGGTGGGAGGCTGGCTTTAATTTTCAGTGTGATCCTAAAACAGAGGCTCCAAAGTCTAGTTAGTCATCGTTTGGCTGCCTCAGTCCTCCTCGGGTTTAACCTTATTTCCACGGAGCTTTTCCTGCCGGCTTCTCCATCGAGGTTACAAAACAAAAACAGCACAGAGGCGAAACTGGAGGCAGCCTCGGGCGCTGACGTCTCTACTTAGTTTATTTACGGTTTGGGTGTTTTTTTTTTTTTTTTTTTTAGGTGATGGGGAAAGTCTCAGAGGCAAGCGACAGTTCGTTTACTTCAAAACAACGGGACACACGCGAAAACTAGACCCAGCGGAGAGGGCGGGGAGGGGGCAGGCGTTTCTTGAGATCAGCCAAACAGCATCTGGTCTTTTTAAAAGGGTTATCTCATCAAGGAACTCCAGTTGGAGTCCTAACTCTCAACCAAAATAAACGAACAGGAACATTTGTTTGCTCAATGGCTAGTTTCTGTTTGAGATACCCGAGGGGAGAAAGGGTCCCCTAACAGAGTTTAAGTCCTAAAAGTAGACTATTTACCGAAACAGATGAGCAGCCCCGGTGTGGTCACCCACCCCCTTTCCTTAAAGGCTGCAGCTTGCCGGGGTCCGAGAGTAGGCGTTTCACGCCGAGTTGCAGGCGGCCGGGCGCGCGCCCGGGCAGTCCCCAGGCTGAGACTTTTAAAGAGCATGTGAGCATGACAAGTGTCTGCCGCAACGTGTTAGATTTTGAAACTGCCTTGCAATCCATTCCGGAACTCGCAGCTTTAGCCTAGGGTAACAGACATTCGCCTGGGGTGTCTGTGTCTCACTCTCCTCCCCCAACCGCCCCCCCTCCCCGCCGACCCCGCCGTCTCTGTTGAAGGAAGAGCCCCGCGAGGAGCAGGGTGCGTCGCGCCGCGCCCGCTTGTCAATGGCAGCCGCACATTCTGGAAGAAGTTGGTTCTTGTCTTGAATACTTTTCCTACGGTGCCCCGCCCCTTGAATCAGAAGCAGCTGTCCTCTGCTTGCAGCTACAGAGGGGACGGTGGAGTTTGAGGCAGCTGTCAAAAACGAGAGGGAAGCCTTTTCTTCCTGGGGTGGAGGAGGGGGCAGCCTTTTTCCATCTGTTGCAATTTCCTAACCAAACGCACCCTCGCCTGCCCAAGGAAGAAAGGCCCAAAGGAGAAACCCGGGCGTTAGGCTGGTGCCGCCGCCGCCGAGCGAGGGATGCGGGCGGCGTGCGCACAGCAGGGAGGAAGGATCGGGTTTCTGGGCTCAGCCGCCCCCACGAGGGACGGGTGACAGCGGCCAGCCAGGCGCGGAGTGAGACAGCGCGGCCCGGACGCTGGGTGCTGGCCTCCCAGCCTGGAAGGTGCGGGGGAGGGGCGGAGGAGCGGCTGGGCGGGCGGGGGACGGGGCGGGCGGCTGGGGGCGGAGGCAGGACCTCCTGTACCTTCCCTCTTCGCCTCTCTCACTCTGACAGCGCCGAGGTACGGCGGGCAGGAGCGGGGAACAAAGGAGAGGAGTGGGGAGGGGTGGGAGTTGGGCGAGGGAGAGCCCCCGGACGACTGCCTGGAGATCCCGGCAGGAGGAAGCCCAAGTGTCACTTGAATTCCACCCAAGGAGCGAGCGCCTGAGATCCGAGCGCCTTGATCAGCAGTAACGGCTGAGCGCGTCCTCTAAGTTACGGGAGAGTCGGCCGGGAAGGAGGACAATCGCTTGCCCCCTCCGCCCCCACTCCTGGCCCCTCGAGACCCCGGCATCGCCTAGCGCTGGAAGGGGAGCTCCAGAATGAAAAGCAAGAAAGGTAAGACTCCACGGACTGTGCGCGCCGAGGGCGCGGGTCCGAGGAAACGTGCTCGAGGGGCCCCGCCAGGCTTGGGGCGAGAGTGACTTGGTGGACTTTTCAGCCCGGGGCTCTCAGGCCGGAACCGCGGCCGTTGTCTTTGTTGAGGCTGCGTATGAAACGGAGGTTGCTGTTTTCCTTCTAGACACAACGTGAGGGGCTGTTGTGGGGAGACGGGCCTCTCCACGCTGCTGGCACGTTGTCAAGAAACACGCTCAGCGCCTTGTTTGTGCGCCTCCAAGTTTCATTGTCTCAGCCGCCACCCCACGCTCCGCGGAGCCGCCGCGTGGCTTCTCGTTGACTCTTGCGGTCGGGGGTGTGGGCCCGCGTCGGGGGTACCCCCGCCTCGATTCTCCCAGGCTGGACCCGGGACGGTCGGGACCGCCGAGCGACGGCGCCTTTGTCTGAAAGTTGGGCTCCCGGGCCCCCACTCCCTCCCAGTTGGGTCCCGGCACTCTCTTCGCTGGGAATGAGGTGTTTTCACAATCGAAGGAATGTGACTTTGCCCCCCAAACCTCTCTCGGGTGTCGGTAGCTCTGGAAAGTTCGACTTTTAAAAACTCTCAGACTCTAAAAGGTTTCCCACGATGAATTTGGGGCAAGATGAAGAGTTAGGATTGAGGGCACACAGCTTAAAGCAGCGTGTGTTCAGACCGAGTCCAAGTGTGACAAGCAGGCTTGGTTGTAAGTGCGCAGAATGAGTCTGTCATTTTTTCCACGAAGCGTCCTGGAAGCGTTACAACTAAAACTTGCCGTCAATCTGGTTTAAAAACAAAATACACAGAAAGAAAGAAAGCAAAAACCCCACCGTCCCAAAAGGTCAAAGAATGTTACCTCCCTTTTGAAGTTAACTTTTTTTGAGTCCCTGACTGGGAGGAACCCCGAACGTTCCGTGGTGAGCCAGAGTTGGCTTTTCTGTTGTGATTTATGTGGAGTGGTTCAAAACAGAAGTTAATCGCTCAGGGAAGCCAGAGTGGGGGCGGGTTGGCGGGGGGGGGGGGGGGGGGGGGGGGGGGGGGGGGGGGGGGGGGGGCCGCTGCTGCGCATGCCCAGGAGCGTCCCCGAGTTTTTGTAACTCGGCATTCTTTCAGACAAGTCCAGCGCATACCGTGAAAACCCAGTATTGTTGGTGGGGTCGGCTCCAACCCGAGAGGGTGCCCTCGGCCACGTTTTCATCTTGGTGTTTTGTAATCTTTCATGGTGGCTGGTGGCTTCCAAAGACGCGGAGCTTCCCAACCCGTGGTTTCCCAGCCAGAGTAAAATTGAACGTCAAAACCCGGGGCATTCAGAGTGGTTGGTGGTAGGACTCCCAGCGTCCCCTCTCCGGGTGACAGTGAGAACTGGGGGCTTACAGGTTCGGATGTTTAACGGAGCTCGGTGAGAAATGCGCGCGGGGGAGCGCTCAAAGTGGTGTCTGGAAGGCTGTGTCACCTCGACTAGGACTGACGGGTCTAGATCCTTAACTGGGTGGCGTTCTCCCTCTCCGGGTGGAACTGATGGGAGTCACTGGGGGTTTTGTTTTGGAAAAGTGGTTCTTGTGAGCCGACCCCAAAGCTGGGCGTCCGCCAGGGGCGGGCTCCCCCCTTTGTTCGGGCTCCGGTGGGGAAGGTGTTGAGCAGCCAGGCAGGGCCCCCCCCCCCGGGTGCCCTCCCGCGGCTCTCCTTGTCCCCGCACCTCCGGAGCCTCCCTCGGATGCCTCCCGGTCCCCATCCCTCCACCCCTGGTCTCCCAGCAGAGAAATGAGGCTGGAACTCGTCGGTTGCTGGCTGGGAATATTAGGGGTCAGCGGCCCGGGGCGCGCAGGGTCCTGCTCCTGAGCGCCGGCTCACGGAAACAATGCAAGGTGACGTGTTGGAGGGGAAACTTTGCGACTGGTTCCGAGCTCGTGCGGGGGAGCCGAGACTGCTGAGATTGCCGGGTTTCTTTCCCTTTTTAGGTTTTCCCGGCAAACCTATGAGGGTGGGCAGACCCTTCCGAATGTTGAGATTCACTGCCGCCTTTCTTAGTTTCTTCTGTAATCTGAAACTCCTGAAGCCCTCTGGTTGTGCAGTTGGAGGGGCCGATTTCGGTTGGGGTGAGGAACTCGAAAGAACAAAAGCTCCCTGGCTGTCCTCCCTCCCCGGCCCCTCCCTCTCCTCAGGTCCTCCTCCGTCGGCCTCCCCGCCCCCTTCCTAAAACGGCCTCGGAGGGGGCCCACGTTCCGGGTCTGCTCTGCCAGGGAGCAGACCCGGGAAGAGGTCTGTCCCTCTTGGCTCGTGGAGTTGGACTGTTGTCTGTTCTAGAAAGGTATGAAAATCTTTTCCAAGTTTTCTTGAAAACAAAAGCACCTTAAACTCCATTGCAGAGCCAGGGATTTGGTCCTGGTTGGTGATAATAGTATCTCGTCATTATAAAGCTGAGGATGCCAAAAAGGTCTCCTCACCCAGCAAACAGCTTCAAAATGAGCAAAGACAATTCAGCGAGGAGAGTCCCCGACGTCTTTTTGTGCCTAGTTTCTGACAATTTGGAATTCTTGCTTTAGAACTGCTTAGGGCTGGCTGGGTCCAGCCGAGATCACCTGGGTGTCTGTGCCTGGGGTGTTAACTACGATTCCTGCGGCATCTCCTGAGATATTTTAATCAGGACACTTGTTAGGTTAGGTTTCCTGTTTCCTAGTTGTTTGCTTGAACTTTTACTTCGATTATTCTGATTTCAAGATCCTTCTCTAGCCTCTTCTAGATATTTTTAAAAGTCCAACATCACAATCACGTCTCTGGCCTTCCCTCGCCCACCCCCCACCCCCAGTGCCTAATAAGAAAAGATGGATTTTTTAGAGCTGTGGGATCCATAGGCCATCTTGTGGGTTTCTAAACATTTCCTTGTATGTGGATGGAGTAAAAGAGGCTTGTGATCCCCTCCCCCTCCACCACATTTTTTAAAGTGTAAGCAGAGCAGGACCTTTGGAAACAGGCGGTAACCGGGAAACTTTTCAAAAGCTCTTTTACAATAGGAAATGAGTAACTTGGAAAAGTCTTTTTGTTTTTCCAAGCTGAGCCACAATCCGGAGGGAGAGTTTTAATGAAAACAGTCCTGACAGCAGCAAACGTGGTTTGCTGCCGTGAAATATCAGCTGGTCTGGCCAAGGAGCTGAAGTCTTAACTTCCTGTTACTTCAGCTTTTGTGCACATATTGGAAATATTTGTTAAAAGGGCCAGAGGCCTGGCATTCATTTATTTAAATGAACTGAGAACAGAGTAAAGTCACATTGCAGTTTAGCATTGCTTAACTGAAACCTGCTTTTGTGTGTCACTAACCTATTCTGAAGGATCAGGCTTCTTGTCAAACTAAACAAGCAGATCAAAGGGCAGGCTTCAGGGTTTTTTTGTTTGTTTGTCTCAAACTCTTTGTTATTATCAACTTACAGTTGGGAATTCACTGTTCAATGAGCAAATTTTCACACTTTTTCTAGTTTAAAAGCGCAGGAGGGAGATTATAGCTTCCAAAAGAGTGTCTGGCTTTTCTGACGTTGAAGAGTTTAAACAAATTGATTTATTTAAATTTGCCTTAGTCATTCAATTACTTGACACATTTATAAAATGTTAGATTCTTTTTATCAAAGTAAATGTAAAACAGGAACTCACTTATAATTTCTTTTTTTTTTTTATTAATAGCTCTTTACCCAAATTTCAATAAAGGTTTTAAAAGTCTTATCTCCACAGTGAAAGCAGTTTCAGTTTTAAATGTGCTTTTTTTTTTTTTAACTTTAACTTTCTTTTTTTTTTTTTTTTTAGCAGTTTAATCTTCTGGGACCGGGAACATCAAACATCAAATTCCCTTTGGTTAAAATTTAGGATTCTCGTGTGGCTTATTGACAGCCATTTGTTAAGCCTTGAGCTAAAATGAATTTGCAAGATCATCCTACTCTTTTGTTAGAACTTGCTTTACTTTGTCTTTGGAAAGTTCCTGCCTTTTCTGTGGACACTCCCTCCAGCATCTTCTGCCCCCTGCAGTCCAAAACTAAAAACGTGTTGCCAAGTAAAGTCAGACTCAACTGTACGCTAGCTCATAAACAAATCTTTGAATGAGTAGCTTTTGAGTGTTAAAATACTGCAAAAGGATGTGTTAAAAAATTATTTTTAATGCCTCAAATGGCTTATCACTATGTGGGACATTCTCTTCTAATTTTTTATGAAGGCAAACCAGTCTGAGTGGCATCTACAAAGTCAAGGGTGCATACTTTTCCATTTCGTGTTAATTTTCTTTATATAGAAATACTGGTATTTTCCGGCATGATATACTTTTAGATTTTAAAAATTCTAGATTGTCTTCAAAACAATTCTCAGTCATTCAGAGTTGCCAATTGTAGTTTTGAAAGGGGGTCATGGAATTTGTAATTTAAATTTTCTAAAGTTCAAAATTATGTTTAAATGTGAAGGGCCAGATCTGAATTCTTCTTGACTCCAGTCTATTGTATGTGATGCAAATATTCTCTATGGCTTGTGAATTCTTAAAATTTCTGGTAGGATTAAAATACTTACTGGGGTCTGAGGGTTACTATTCCATTTTCTTTGTCATGTAATAATTTAAGACTGAACTCTACTTATTGGTATGTAGTATTCTAGATGATTAAATTGCTAGTTGAAATTTATAGGAATTTAAAAATGTAATCCGTCTTAGGCATCTTTTGACCTCCTACTCAAGTGCTAATAGTAGAAAAATATTTTTGTGTAACAAAACTGAAAACTTCAGTGGTCAGTTGTGTTTAGTAAAAGGTTGACCAATGCTGTTCATTAAAAGTAGGTCCCTAAGTTTTGAAGAAATGTAGGTTAGCAATGAAAAAGAAATGACCATGGAGTTGGCAGAAAATGTTGACATATATTTTGCTTTTAGGATACCAACTGGGTTGTATGTGATTTTTCCCTCCTTATATCCATGGAAAAAAAAAATACATGACTCTGCCCTTTTATTTCATCCCTTCAGTGGAAGAAGGAGGAAGAATAGCATTTAAAATGTTGATTAGAACACTTGGATTGTCTTTCCTAAGTTAGCAATGACCTCAGAAGGTGGCTAGACACATTCCATCTGCTCTAACACCTTTCCTGTTTCGCGTGTGACAAACCATTCACTTTGAGCACAGCTCTGTCTCTGCTGCACCGGACTTTTCTGAGCATCATTCCACAGGAATGTGAGAAGTTAAATTCTACAGGAAACTGGGTATGAAAGGGCATCTGACAATTGGTGGATAATCTATAATGTGCCACTAGTCAAATTACTCTTGAGGCTTTGACACGTGCTCAGATATTTCAAGGTGGAAGACACTGGTCCTTCTGGTCCTTCCCTTGGCTCTTGGCAGTTGAGAAAACATGGTTACACACTCAATGCTACGAGATAAGCTTTTGCCGTAGGTGCTCCCCCAAGAAAAGTGGTTGATGGCTGGCCTTTGTCCTTTACCAGGTGTTGTGGTAGCTTCAGGCAGTGAAACAGAGGATGACGACAACATGGACATCCCCCTGGACCTTTCTTCCTCTGCTGGTGCGGGCAAGAGAAGGCGCAGGGGAAACCTACCCAAAGAGTCTGTTCAGATTCTCCGCGATTGGCTGTATGAGCACCGATACAATGCCTATCCCTCCGAGCAAGAAAAAGCATTACTGTCCCAACAAACACACCTGTCTACACTACAGGTAAGGAAAAAAGAAGAGTAAGTGTATGCACGTGGGTTGTCTCTTTTCCTTTCCAAAGTCATTTTATAGCATTCCTGTATATCAAATCATGAAATGCCTCCCCACCCAAAAAGAAAAGAAAAAAACAAAGAAGGAATATCTTTTTAGTGCTGAAAGCTAATAACTGGCTATTTAGAGAAACAGACACCACTTGACAGTCATCTGTCCAATAACATTTCCTTTAATGCCTAAAAGAGCCTTCTTTTATGCAACAAACATAAAGAAGAGGTTAAATCTGCCTCTGTTGCCCAGGAAACTGGTTTGATATTTAAACAAGGACAGACTTCAGTGAGGTAATTCATGTTATGTCTGTTGACACAGTCATTTGAACTGGGAAAAATCAGTAACGGGAGGAGTGGCCCTTTTCATACAGGAAAAGTTTTCCTGTAGTTGATTAACTTAAATGCTGGGGCAGTAGGTAATAGGTTAGTTCTGCTGGAATGTTAAAGGGTAAACTTACCTCCCCAAAATCATTTTCATACATTTGAGAATTTTTATCCTTTTCTTCCTCCTGAAAAGGCTTAAGGGTGATGAGATGAAAAAGGGAATTTGTGTTAGAAAAGGAAGAGGCTTATGGCAGGAAGCAGCTCTCTTGGCTGAGCTCACATAACTTAGTAACTTTGGAAGTTCCGATTTAAGCCTTTTCATGCCTTCTTTAATGCAGAGAAAGATCAATTAGGCATCCGCAGAAGGTTCTCAGAACGTGTTTGCTGAGTGTTAAAGCGACCCGTGTGATTTCAGGTCTGTAACTGGTTCATCAACGCCCGCCGCAGGCTCCTCCCAGACATGCTGAGGAAAGATGGCAAAGACCCAAACCAGTTCACAATTTCCCGCCGTGGGGCCAAGATTTCTGAAGCGAGCTCTGTGGAGTCAGCAATGGGCATCAAAAACTTCATACCAGCTCTAGAGGAGAGCCCATTTCATTCCTGTTCAGCTGGACCAAACCCAGCCCTAGGGAGGCCGCTGTCCCCAAAACCGTCCTCCCCAGGATCAATACTGGCTCGCCCATCAGTGATTTGTCATACCACTGTGACTGCATTGAAAGACATGCCTTTCTCTCTCTGCCAGCCAGCTGGTGTGGGACAAAACACAGATACACCGCAGCCAGCAGCCAGCAGCTTTACAGACACCTCCTTCATGTACCCTGAGGACACGTGCAAATCCGGACCAAGTACAAATACACAGAGTGGTCTTTTCAACACCCCTCCCCCTACCCCACCGGACCTCACCCAGGATTTTAGTGGATTTCAGCTTCTAGTGGATGTTGCACTCAAGCGGGCAGCAGAGATGGAGCTTCAGGCTAAACTTACAGCTTAACCCTTTTTCAAGCAAAACGGTTTTCACAAATGTTGTTATCATTGCCGGGGTGATGGCAAGAGATGAACTGCATTATTTTATATATTTTTTTATTAATATTTGCACATGGGATTGCTAAAGTGAAGCTTCCTGTTACTGAGATGTCTTCAATGGAATACAGTCATTCCAAGAACTATAAACTCAAAAGCTACTGTAGAAACAAAGGGTTTTCTTTTTTAAATGTTTCTTGGTAGATTATTCATAATGTGAGATGGTTCCCAAGATCATGTGATTTCTCTCTCTCTCCTTCCCTTTTTTTTTTGTTGTTGTTTTTTTTTTCCCAGACTGTGCAATACTTAGAGAACCTATAGCATCTTCTCATTCCCATGTGGAACAAGATGCCCACATACTGTCTAATTAATAAATTTTCAATTTTTTTCAAACAAGTATGAATCTAGTTGATTGATGCCTTTTTTCATGACGTAATAAAATATTTTCTTTAAAGTTTACTGTCATGCAGAGTATTTTATTGAGGAGGCACCTAAAAAGGAATAGGAATATAGCACCCCATGAGCAGGAAGTTGGGGGTAGGGTGGAGTGTGACTTAGGGGGTGTCACCAGCTCTTTGAAGAACCGTGGACAACAAGCCAGTCTGTATAAACAGGATGTGTGATATTTACTCTTGATAGGAGGTATAAGCAGGCCCTTAAATCTTTACTTAAAACTGCATGACAAATTGAAATGAATTATCCCATCAATGCTTAGCTAACCACGAAACCCCATGGTGATCTGTCCTGCATATTTGAAGATCTGGCCAGTGTTGAAACAAGGTCTCTGAAGCACCTGATTATGGCTTAAGTTTTCAGATGCAAACAACAACCCAAGGAGTCTCTTGGTATTTCCCCTTTCACATTACCCTTTAAACAAGTGGTACGGTTAGGTGGGTTAGGTGAGCCTCTGCATTCAAATATAGCCTTAATTTGTACTGAATTCAACTTTGAAAACCTTAAAGCGTTTTCTAAAGTGATTAAAATAGTGGGGTTCTGTCTTCCATGGGATCGTTAGTGTATGAGGTTTGTTTTGCAAGGTCACAGTTGGTAAGAACTCGTGCCGTACACAAGTGGGGTTTGTTGGGATAGACAATCACTTACAAGGCCAGGATAGCCAGAAGGGCGTTGGTGGTGTTCCTTTCACTTACATGGTTGACCAGAGTTGTCACATGCCACAAAACCATTCTCTGGAGTCATGCTTAGTGTGAGGTTTCTTTGTTATTTTAGTCATGTTCTTTCCAGCCTTGCTCCAGCTCTGAACTAAGTTTGAAGGCACGTCAGAGCTTCAGTACTGTTGGAAGAATGTAGAAAAACTTCCAAATTTAAGTTTGTCTAATTTTGTAAACCTATTAAGGAAGTCCGTACTGTAGAAAGAGCTAAACTCAAAGGCTTGTAAGTAGAAAGGAAACATAAATCAGGAAAACTAAGAGGTGTAAAAAAAATAAGTGAGGTGAAGGTGTGGTGCTTTAGCCTTTGAAGAGCCATTAGTGGGCTGGTGCCAGGCACCTCAGGTCACAGGAATAGATCTAAACCAAAAAAAAAAAAAAGAGAGAGAAAGAAAGAAAAAGAATAATGAAGTGGATAAAAGGAAAGTATAAAATAAAAATGGAATGAACAAAGATGACTAAGAGTCATTACCTGCTCTAACAGCTAGATCAAAGGCTGAAATTCTTTTGAGTGCAGATAAGAGACCAGCAAATCCTGAAAGACTTCCCTGGTTAAGATGTTTCATTAATCATACTAGCAGGGGAAGGAGACCAGGAACCATGTGAGTGATTTAGAAGAAAAATGTCAAGGGTCAGATGAAGCCCAAAGGTTTACAAAAAAAAAAAAAAAAGCATCCTCCAAAATTGCCTGTTTTATTTGATTTTTTTTTTAATGTTTTTTATTCATTTTTGAGAGACAGAGAGAGACAGCATGAGCAGGGGAGGGTCAGAGAGAGGGAGACACAGAATCTGAAGCAGACTCCAGGCTCTGAGCTAGCTGTCAGCACAGAGCCCGACACAGAGCTCGAACCCACAAACCGTGAGATCAGACCTGAGCCAAAGCCGGATGCTCAACCGGCTGAGCCACCCAGGCGCCCCCTGTTTTATTTGATTTTAACCCCCCTCTTGAGCTTGATATATATCCTTGTTGATAATAAACGATTAACAAAACCAAAACAGGTAAATGTAACTGGAATGCCATATGTAAAAGACCATATAACTTCATGTTGAAGCCAAATAGAAATGAATTTTGGGCTTAGTATTTACATGATCTTTTTTCATTTACTTACTTTTAAACTAGTTGTGTTTTTGTGTTTAAAGTTCATCCCTTTTACATAGGATACTCTTGGGTTTTCCTTTTTTTTAAATCTGGTAACAATCTCTGCCTTTTACTTGGTATGTATATGTATACTTGATTTATGTTTAATTTTTTGTTTCCATTTTTTAAAGTTTTTGTTTAAATTCCAGTTAGGTAACATACAGTGTTACATATATTTAATATAATTTTTGGTATGGATTCAGTTTACCATTTGGGTTTCCTCTCTGTTTCTCTTTTCCTGCCTTCTTTCAGGTTAATTGAATATTTCTAGTGTTTCCTTTTAAGTTTTCTATTGGTTTAGAAACTATATTCTTTTTTAATGGTTATCCTGGAGATTACAGTATACATCTTTAACTTATCACAATCTATTTAGGGTTTATATTAGGTAACCTCTTGCAAACAATAGGCACTTTTAACAATATAGTTCATTCAGTTCTTTTGTTTTATATACATACTTTGCTAGGTATAGAATTAATCCAACAGTATAATGGTCTAATTTTTGCTTTAAATAAGCCCGTTTCTTTGAAAATTAAGGGAAAAGAGAATGTATGTAGTCTTTTATGTTTGTTAAATATTTATCATTTCTGGTGCTCTTCATTCCTTCCTGTGAATCCAAGTGACATGTTATCACTTCTCTTCAGCTTAAAGAATTTCCTTGAGAACTGTGCAGGCCTGCTGGTGACAAATCATCTGTTTTTGTTCATTGAAAATGACTTATTTCTTTCATCTGAAGGACAGTTGCACTAAAGATAGAATTCTAGGTTGATGGTTTTTGCTTTTTTTTCCCATCACTTTAAAGACGTTTGTTTTCTGGCTTCCATTGTTGGGGATGATCTATCCATTGTCACTGTGTCATTATTCTCTTGTATGTAATGTCTTTCTCCGGCTCTTTTATCTTTGTATTTCAGCACTTTGATTATGATGTGCTCAGGTATGGTTTCCTTTGTATTTGTGCTACTTGGGGTTTGTTGAACTCATTGCATCTATAAGTTGATGTTTCATTTTGTTTTTTTTTTACCAAATTTGAGAAATTTTGGCCATTATTTGAATTTTGTTTTCTACTTTCTTCTCCCTAGAACGTCAGTACATTTACATTAGATCACCTAACATTGCCCTACCTGTCTCCAGGCTCTTTTTTTCTTCATTCCTTTATCTCTTTATTTTTCAAGTTGAATAATTTGAAAGTTTTTAAAAAATGTTTATTTATTTGGAGAGGGGGAGAGGGAGAAAGTGGGGGAAGGGCAGAGAGAGAGAGGGAGAGAGAGAGAATACCAAGGAAGCTCTACCCACTAAGCACAGAGCCTAATGCAGGTGAAACCATCTCAGGAACCATGAGGTCATGACCTGAACTGAAATCAAGAGTGGAGCACTTCATCAACTTTTTTGTCACAGGCGTCCCATGTATTAAGTTATTTTTAATTCACTAATCCTCTACTGTCTCCAGTGAATTTTCATTTAGTTATTTTTTTGGCATATATAATTTTCATTTGGTTCCTTTTTATTCTATTTCTCTGTTGAGATTGCCCTATCAGTTTATTAATTACAAGTATATTTTCCTTTTTTTTTTTAATGTTTTATTTATTTTTGAGAGACAGAGAGAGACAGCATTATCAGTGGAGGGACAGAGAGAGAGAGAGAGAGACACAGAATCTGAATCAGGCTCCAGGCTCTGAGCTAGCTGTCAGCACAGAGCCCGATGCGGGGCTCAAACTCACAAACCGTGAGATCATGACCTGAGCTGAAGTCAGATGTTCAACCGACTGAGCCACCCGGGCGCCCCACAAGTATATTTTCTTATAAACCATTTATAATAGGTGCTTTAAGTATTTGTTAATTAACATGTCATAATCAGAGTCTGTTTGACTGGCCATTGCTTCAGAAAGGGTCACATTACTTTTTTGCCAGTCTGGTGGTTTTTTCTTTTTACTGTATGTTGGACATTGTAGATGATGCATTAATAAGGAATCTGGATTCTGCTACATTTCTCTGAAGAGTGTTATTTTTGTTCTGGCAGGCAGTTCATTTGGCTGGACTGAAACTTCAAAATCCGTCTTGCCTGTAGTAAATAGAAGCTCAAATGTTTGGTCAATTCTTCCAGCTTCCAGCCAATGCCTTTCAGTAAGTGCACTGGGATCTCCCTGCACAAGTTGACCAAGGATTTGGACAGAGTTTAGATTCAGAGTTTGAGGTTTGTTCCTTCTTCTCCCTCTTTTCTAGGATTCCTTTCCTAACTTTCTATCTGCTCTGCCAACTCCCAACTCTGTCCTTAATGTCTCAGGCCACTGAGGCTGCAGCTTTCTGCCGCCTTCTAGCCTTTTGAAGGAGGAAGGGAGCCCTGAGGCAGCAAGCCACAGTTTGAATGTCTGATCCCTTGAAGTTCCCTTCTTGTAAGGGTAAACAACCCTCCAGTTTCTACTTTTCCTGCTTTTGGTCACTCTCCAGGCCTCCCATTAGCTTTCTGTTTAATTTTTTGTTTACATTTTGTTATCATTACCTGCAAGGAAGTTAATCTGAAAAGAAAAGAAATAACTCCATTATTACTAGAAACTAGAATTGTACTTCAGTTACTTTTAAGAGTTCTCAAATTTATCTGCACATTGGAATCACCTAGAAAGCTTAAAAAGCAAGCCAACAAACAAAAACCCGTGGCTTGGATTATTGGCCATTGTTTTTCTACATAAGTAGTAGAACATTAGGGAGTTGATAATTCAATCTCTCTTCATACCTTAAGAGAATTATTTTTTTCTTTTGTTGAAATATTAGACCATTTTTGTAAAAAAATGTAATTTGATGAAGAATTATCATCTAGGTCAATTTGGCCAATCCGAGCTTAATGTAAACTTGGTATTTGACACTGGGGTCATACTATAGTATACATATAGTCCATGCAACATGTAAAATTAAGCCACTAACAAAGAATCCTAATACTGCAGGAAGATAAACATGCATTTGTATCAAATGAAAATAATAAAGTTTGTCTTTAGAAAATTGGCCAGAGAGTAAAAAGCAATGTTCAGAAATCAGGTTTTAGGTCTCATTAAATTCATTAAGAGAAGGGTGTATTGAATCTTGACCCCTAACTAAAACCAGACTGTCATCTGAGATGATTTTTATGACTCAGAGACTGAAAAAATATTCAACAGATACTTTGTGGTCAAAGAAATAGCTGTAATTTATGGTTGATGGTCACAAAAGAACAGCCATAAAGGAAGCATGATAAAGTGATGAATACAGCAATAGGTACTACAACGATTTTATCAAATGTGATGGAAATGGTTTCTTAATGAAATGTTTTATAGACATTAATAGAACATCCCACCTTTGAAGCACTGTGTGGTTGACTTGCAAAAGAAATCAAACTTCATGGTGAGAACATATTTATAAATTCATCAAAAAAATTTTTTTTAATGTAATTCAGTTTTGAGAGACAGCGAGTAAGCGGGGGAGGGGCAGGGAGAGAGGGAGACACAGAATCTGAAGCAGACGCCAGGCTCCAAGCTGTCAGCACAGAGCTCAACGCAGGGCTGGAACCCAATGGACTGTGAGATCATGACCTGAGCCAAAGTCAGACATTTAACTGACTTAGCCACCTAAAAGCACCCTGAGCACTGGGAACCTACTTACAGACATTGAACTAATAGCATACAGGTAAGGAAAATGAAATCATAGAGGGGTTTCAGAAGAAAATTGTTACCTTAGAAAGTTTTGCCAGCTTGGGATTGTTGTTTTTTTAATATCTTTTTTTAAAATTTATTTTTTAATTTATGTTTTTAATTTTTGAGAGACAGAGAGAGACAGCGCAAGCAGGGGAGGGTCAGAGAAAGAGGGAGATACAGAATGTGAAGCAGGCTCCAGGCTCTGAGCCAGCTGTCAGCACAGAGCCTGATGCGGGGCTCAAACCCACGAACCATGAGATCATGACCTGAGCTGAAGCCAGATGCTTAACTGACTGAGTCACCCAGGCACCCCTGTTTTTTAGTATTTCAAAATATTGTCTTTATAAATAAAATTACTGCAACTGAATATTCACATTTGATTGGATCATTCAATTTTACCGTCTAAGGACAAATTCAGCTTTTCTACCTTATTTCAAAGTATTGCATATATTTTTAATATAGTGTTATGCATTAATTTTTATAATTTTAATGTGAGGCTAGGGCTGGCACAGACTATAAATAGATAAGCAAAAGATAGTCATTTAACTTGTCACATATGCTTTAAAAAAAAAACCTGTCTTGCTACCTTTTGACTTGTTACTCTGATCATTGATGTTTCGTTGCTTAAACTTCTTGACAATGATTTTTGTTTTGAGATTTGATTTACTCAAGTGACTCCATGAAAAGCCAATGTATATTACATTAGTTAACATTCCCCTCCAACTTATATGTACACTCTAGAACATTACTTATTTAAAATTCTCTAATCAACAGTCCTTCTAGTTGTAATGTTTTCTATAAATGTATCATCTGTAAACTCAATATATTGCAGTGAAAAATGTGAGATTAATTAAGAAAGGAAACAGTATTTCTTGAACACTTTATATTATTTATCTTATTAGTATTGTAATACTTATTGGACAGTTTATATGCATATCTCATTTAGTCCTTACAACCCTGATGGGAGATGTTATTCCCACGGTGCAGCTAAGGAAACTGGGACCCCTCCCGATTCAATTTCTCTGTGGTTACTGGCTAATAAAGCCCACACTCACTAGGTGATTCTGCAAAGCTCTCCCTCTTTCCACACACTGTGCCTAAAACGGAAGAACTTGGAACTGTCCCATTTTCACCGTACTATTGTTTAATAAAGATCGGATGGTTGCTTTGGCTGATGATCACATGCAGGTTTTATTTTCTTAAGTACCTCAATTTCTTTTTCTGCTATCTATCAAATTCCCTGCCATCCCGGATTGCTTTATCCGTTGGCATTCTAGCTTCTCAGTGAGACTTACAGGATCTGACACATCCTCTTGATTTCCTAAATCCTGTGACTAGCCAGAGCCTGAAATAATGAACTCTCCAATGCCAAGAAATCTGTTTTGTAGCTTCTCTGCGTAAGTCTTAACACCTAATCTCTGATTCAGTGCATTTCATTTCCCTTTCTAAGTATCAGCTTTCTGAGCCTGCAACCTCAGGGCTACTAGTTTTTTTTCAGTACATGTCTGTTTGGTGTTTTTAATGTTTTTTTGTTTTTTGTTTTTTGTTTTTTGTTTTTTTACTAAGAGAAACTTTAGACTTATCCTAGTGTCTCTGTGCTGCTCCTTTCAATTTCCTCTGTACAAAAATTAAGTCTTTTAAGCTGTATTTTCTCAAATAGAGATGAGGGACTTCTCTGGGATGAAGTCATGGCTTCAAGAAATAACAAACACTCCTTTTAAAAGGAAAGTGAAGATTTATGACAGTGCCTTTCCACTCTTCTCTCCTGCAACCCAAAAACATCACCTTTTTTTGAAACCAGGCCATGTAAGCTGATTAGAGCCAGAGGTCTTAAATGGTACACACCAGGGGGCAAAGGTCAGCTTTAAAATAAATACCTCCAGGCAAAGAAAACAAAGCAGAACATTATTTCCCTTTCAGAGAACCTAAGATACAGCAGGAAAAAACTTAGTCTGTGCAAGTTTTCCAATGAACTTCCACTTCCAAGCTCGACTAAAAGGTTGACTTTATTTGGTGAAACGTGTTGCTATTCGCAGGCAGGTGCCCGGATTCACTTGAACCTGCAGAGATACCTTTGATCAGCTCCGGGAGAGCCGCTCAGGCTGCCCGGCTTGGCTCCGGAAACTTCAAAAGAACTGTAAAGCAGACTCTAATCTCAGCCTTCCTGTTTCTACGTCTGCCCACTGAGTTCACATAACAGCATGTTTTCCTTGAAGGGTGTTTTCCACGATTATACTGCCCTACTGCTAAACCCGCATCCAGGTACAGAAGTTCCTCCTTTTTGTAACTCAATCTCTTCAAATGGGTTCTGGGGCTCATTTGCAAGGACACTTACGTGATTATGTAAATCAATGCCTGCTGGCCTGCCTGCTGCTGGAAGTAACACTTCAGTTTAGGGGAACTCTGTTCTCAGGAAAGCAGCTAGGAAGTGCAACAGATTCTGTCCATGAAGCTGACACGCAGACAGTAGGTCTGGATAGTAACTGGGCCTCTGACTGGGGATTGGGGGTTTTGAATCACAAATATGGTGATGTCTCTTACCAAGGGATCCCAAGACATATTTATATGTCAAGGGCATCTCACCACCTCAAGAGTGAATGGTCTGATAACACCCAGTCTTCTTTTTATTTATTTTTATTATACAAACAATAAAATAAAATTTTATTTAACTTTTATTTAAATAAAAAATAATTTTTCATTATTTATTTTTGAGAGAGAAAGACAGAGTGCGAACAGAGGAGGGGCAGACAGAGAGGGAGACACAGAACCCCAAGCCGGGTCCAGGCTCTGAACTGTCAGCACAGAGCCCCACACGGGTCTTGAACTCGTAAGCCGTGATATCATGACCTGAGCTGAAGTCAGAGGCCTAACCAACTGAGCCACCCAGGCGCCCCAACTAGTCTTCTTTTTAAATTTTTATCTACGTATTTTTTTACCTTTTTATTTATTTTGAGAGAGACAGAGACAGTGCGAGTGGGGAAGAGCTGATGCAGGGAGAGAGAACCCCAAGCAGGCTCCAGTCAGCTAGCGCAGAGCCCGACGCTGTTGCCGAAAAAAATAGACCGGGCAGGAGAAAACTCAAGCGGCACGCGGAGACCGGGGAGAACACGGAGAACACAGCTTTGTCAGTCGGCGGGCTCTGTGGGATTGTTCCAGAAGACTGAGCCCCGAACGGAGGTTGTAGTACGCTTATGTAGTTAAAGAAGCCCACCCTTTCTGGGCAGAGGCGTTTAATGCTGATAGGATGTGTTGCGGGAGGGTGACTTGGGACTCTCTCTATGCGGAAGTAAGAGAGGGGAAGTGGAGAGGGGAGTTTTCCTGGCTTGGGCATTTCGCCATTTTGTCCTGTATGACCTCGAGAAGTTTCTTAAATCCATGAACCCGCAAGATCCTGACTTTAGCCAAAATCAAGAGTCAGATGATTGACTGAGCCACCCAGGCACTCCTGGTCTTTTTTTAAACTGATCTCTCTGCTTATTGACACTCAACTCCAAGCAAGACAAGACTTACCCTTGGGCTTCATTTCCCTTTCAAAGCCCATACAGTTGTGGTCTCCAAGATTTTGTGACCCTGCATTTGGATTTTTAAGAAATGCTCTATTTTTGACATTGCATAGGGAGGTATTTTAGAACAAGTGGGGGTGTGGGTGAAAGAGAAATCAAACTTACAAAGTCTCAAGCAAGTTACTTGGCATCGCGCAAAACCTCTACATCTGGTCAAAATAAATACCCCTTAAAAGTTTTAGAGCAAAGCAGATTGACCTACAAATGCATGTTGTCAGTGCATGTTGGCTAGAAGGAACCTGCCTCTCCACACCCACCATTACCTGGGCCGGTTCCGAGTGAGTCAGGAGTCCAGGCTTCCTCATTGCCTGCTGGCCGGTGAACGCCGATTCCAGCGGCAGCCTTTGATCTGGGCCGGCCAGCTCCACCCTTCCTGTTCTTCCCATCTCCTGGCTGCTTTCTTACAATAACCACCGTTCAGTTTCCTTCCCCCACTCTTAGTGCCGTCTTCCTTCCTTTTCTCTTGTTCTACAGGAAAGTGGTGTGAAAGCTTCAGAAACAGGTTCTAGGCTAGAGAGAGTGGTGACCCTGCTGAAGAAAGTATTCATTCTCTCTCTCTCTCTCTCTCTCTCTCTCTCAGACAAACCTTTTGAATTTCTACCAACAGGCATCATTTCTGAAAAGTTCAAAATCACACCAGTGCTTCCTTACTAAGGGGCTGACCATCCAGAGAGGTTTGCTTTCTCCTCCCTTAGGTTCACTTAGAGAAGTACTCTAAAGAGATCTCATTTTGCCTTCTAAGATTTTTGTTGTTGTTCTGGTGAACGATGCTAAAATTATGATGACTGTGGGACAGAAACAGAGGCAGACTTTTTCATCGTCTTCTTGGAGCTAGAAGGAGTTTTTGGGATCATTGAGATAAGAGGAGAGTAATGGGGTCAACGAGAAAACTGGTGGTCTGGGGTAGTCTGTTAACCTGCTCAAGTTATGTGACTTCTCCAAAACTGAGGCCCCTCATCTCCTTGTTTATCCTCCAGAGAATATTCTTAATATACAACAGTTGGTCTTTTACCAGAAACAATAACTGGTCAAATAGAACCTCATTTGTCTATTCTTGGATGTCTTGCTTTTGCTTCATTCCCCAGTTACGCGAGGACAATGTCTCTCCTTCCATTCTTGCTTTGCTCTGTTCTCCTTTTCTCTTTCTTTATCCCCCCTTTTAAATTTGTTTGTCAGCTTATTATGAAATTTTTAATGTTTATTTATTTTTGAGAGAGAGAGAGAGAGAGAGAGAGAGAGAGAGAGAGAGAGAGAGAGAGAGAGGATGAGTGGGGGAGGGGCAGAGAGGAGACAGAATCTGAAGCAGGCTCCAGGCTCTGAGCTATCAGCACAGAGCCCAGTGTGGCGCTTGAACTCATGAACTGTGAGATCATGATCTGAGCTAAAGTTGGAGGCTTAACCTACTGAGCCACCCAGGCGCCCCTTTGTCAGCTTACTATAAAGGACAATATTAAGGAAACAGATGAATAGCCAGATGAAGGGGTACATTGAGTGAGGTCCAAAAGAGTCCAGAGCCAGGAGTTTCCATCCCCTTGGACCTGCCAGGCACCACCCCACCGGATTCCGTGCCTTTACCAACCCGCAGGCTTCTTGCCTTTTGTGACTTTGACACATAACCGAAGCTGCCCCTGATGCCGGTGGAAGAGTACTGAGCTTTACTTCAGAGGAACTATGTGGTACTAGGCCGGCATGACACTAGCTTCTCGAAGCTGGTTTTCTCACCAGTAAAGCAGAGCGTAGCGTTATGCAGAGGATCTTCTCAGCCTCTGAAAGCACTAACCTTCTAAAGATATAAACAATAATACATATAGATCTGATAACAGTGTAGTTTATTTGAAATCAATAAAGGGTCCACAAGATATTGATCATAAGTAAAGGATTTCCTGTGTGATAGAAGGCAAATAAAAGGTTTACTCTTGTGGGAGGCACCTGGGTGGCTCAGTTGGTTAAGCATCTAACTTTGGCTCAGATCATGAGCTCACTGGTATGTGAGTTCAGGGCTCGCATCTCGTAAGTCTGTGCCCCACTTCTCTCTCTCTCTACCCCTCGTGGGATTCTCTCTCTCCCCCTCTTTCTCTGTCCCTTGTTTACTTGCACTGTTTCTCTCGCAAAGATAAATAAACAAATAACTGTTTACTGTTGGGTCTCAAAATGATGAAACATCTCCTTTCTTTGGGCAAAACTATCAAGAGAGGGATTGTAAACTTTAGGGATGATGTTTCCATCCAGGGAGGAGAAAAGCCTACGTGAAACTATTAAACTGGAGAGACCAAGTGTTTTGCTTTAGCAGAAGTGATGCAGCATGGTGGGGAGGGGAGGCGGGCACAGGAGGGGGTGCACTACGAGGATGGTGGAGGGGAGAAGAGGGGTGCAGAGTGCCAGGCCTGCCCTGCGAGAGACCAATGGTCATGTCCGCTCTTAGTGGAGACAGAGCCGGGAGGATCTCAAGACTTTCCTGATGACGACAGAGCTCCAGGAAAACCTATAGTTGATTAAGAAAATGACTGTAATTATAAACTTACTGAGGATCCAGAGGGGCACTTGAAAACCAGATAGGAAAGAACCTTATGGCTCCAGGTAATAAAAAGGTGAAGTCTTGCAAACTAAGATGTAAGGCTTTTGTTTTATTTTTATTTTTTAGAATATTAAAAAAAAAAGGAATGTTTAGTTATTTATTTCTGAGAGAGAGAGGTAGAGAATGGGCAGGTGAGGGGCAGAGACAGAGGGAGACAGAATCCCAAGCAGTCTCTATGCTGTCAGAATAAAGCCCCATATGGGGCTCGAATTCATAAACCATGAGATCATAACCTGATCTGAAACCAAGAGTTGGACATTTAAGGGACTGAGCCACCCAGGCGCCCCAGGATGTAGGGCTTTTATTTTTTTTTATTAAATATTTTTAAATATTATTTATCATTGAGATGGCAGTAAGAGACAGCATGATTATGGGCGGGTAGAGAGAAGGGAAGACACAGAATCCAAAGCAGGCTCCAGGCTCCGAGCTGTCCGCAGAGAGCCTGACATGGGACTCGAACTCGCAAACTGTGAGATCATGGCCTGAGCCGAAGTCGGCCACCCAGGTGCCCCAGGATGCAGGGCTTTTAAAACTGAGCTGCCTCTTCAGAGCAGCCGGGCCAACTGTATGCTTCCACATTAAGGATGTTTGAAGCACAGTGTAGGTGTTACCTGGGGGAAAGGGAACCTCAGCTATGCAGGTCTGACAGTTGTGTGCACAGAGAACGTTTACTTCGCGTTCAGGGCTCTATGCGGCAAAGGTGGAGGGGCAAGGGGTTGGGAGAGGCCCGGGGGTGGGGGTGTGGGCTGGCTGCAACAGAGCTCTGGCAAGCCGGGGAAAGGGACCGAAGGTTCTCTAGTCTGGCTGTGAGTGGAATCTCCTGGTGGGAGGGAGGCTCTCAAATACAGCTCTTGGGCTCCGGCCAGGACCAGCGCCGTAACTCACAGGGCCAAGTGCAAAACACACGTGTGGGGCCCCTTCAAAGAACAAGAAAAAACTACCATTAAATCTACTGAAATCTAATGCTTTTCCTTTCTGTTGTCCTGTCATGGTGTTTTCCATTTGCCATTTAACGTTGTTTTAAGCAAAGAAAAACTACAATTTTAAATTATTAGCATGAAGTTGTGCTGTTCTTCTTTATATGGTATAGTGCCAGCTATCAGTGGAAATAGAAGAGCGTACAATGTATATGGGATCACCCAAATGATGCTGTTTTTGTGTCATAGTTTTACACATACGTTCTGTTGTAACTGGAAGAGTGGAAATGCTGTGTAAAAGTAGCTAATCTGTTGTTTATCTGTTTCTTTTTTTTTATCACTTCTTAATGTGCCCACATCCTCCCAACATTCTCTACCTTTGGCTTACTGAACAAGGAAGGCCTGAAAGAGAAGGAACTATGGGTCATCAGTCCTTTCCCTTTCCTTTCAAGTCACTATCTTCAGAGGAAGAGGTTGGCTACTACGGGGAAGTCTCAAGAGCAGGAAAGAACCTGACAGCCTTCATATTCATTCATGCCTCCTCAAATGCCACTGCTTTCTTTCTCTCAATCGAATGAAAAGCATGGCTCCTTGGGGCCGTGAGCCCCTCCAGCTACTTTGCTGCAAACCTGAGACCTTTACCTGCACGCACTTTGAGTCTCACTGACCTCCTGCTATCTCCAGCGGGGTCTCCAGTGAGTCACTGGAATCCTGTGCTCCCGGGGCACACGGACTGCTGGCCACATGAGAGTGGGCCGGCAGGGACACACGTGACCCCTAGCCCCTTGCTCACGAACAGCCGCTGCTGCCCCACTGGACTTTCAAAACACAAATTCAGAGGTATACAATTATTAAGAATTTTAAGATGGTTAAAGTAATTTTTAAGGTTATTTATTTATTTATTGAGAGAAAGAGTGAGCACATGAGCAAGGGAGAGGCAGAGAGCAAGAAAGAGAGAAATAATCCCAAGCAGGCTCTGTGCTCTCAGTGAGGAGCCTCACACAGGGCTCGAATCCATGAACCGTGGGAGCAAGACCTGAGCCGAAATCAAAAGCTGCGTACTTAACCGACTGAGCCGCCCAGGCGCCCCTAATTTCAAGACGGTTATAAAGAGCATCAAACCAAGCACACGGCCCTCCTGCATGGGGCCGCATGTGACAGCACATGGCATGCCCATGAATAGCCCGGGCTCGACTTCCATATTCCCCACCCTAGACTTTATTACTAACTAGTAAATTACCTGGATTCTTTGGCCAGGGCTTCTGAAATGAAGGCAAGTGAGGGAAGTGAAAAAGGGCCAGGCTTCATCATCGCTGCTAAAGAGACAGAGGAAGGGGAACTCCAGGTTGCCCTTTCTTTCCCCTTCCTTCTTCATGTCGCTGTCAGTGTATGTTGACAGTGGGCTCAGCCCTGGGAACTCTAAGTGACTGTCGGAGATGCATCAGTGTCAGCTGTGCAAGAGAATCTGAGCCTGGGACAATGCAGCCAGTTACAATTAAATGGCAAGATTTACTTTCCCAACTAAGCCACAGGCCAGCACTGGAGAAACCCCAAATGGGTGCCAACATTTTGTAATGCTAAGACCTGGTGAGAGACAAGACCGTGTGTGCCTCTCCTTCCTCCCAGCCTGCATTTTGCCTTCAGCATTTGGAAGTCAAGGGAGCATGACAGAAGCCAGCCTAAGGTCAGGGGTTTACCTAATACCCCCCAAAATAGGAGATCCTGGTTTAGGTCCACTATCACTTAACAATCAAATCTAACTGGATCAATCCTAAACCCCACATATGGGGGGTGTTGGTGAAGAACACTTGGTTCTTGCTATCAAAGCTAATGTGTATTTTACCCTATGTTCACACTTCTTTTTTTCTTAGTGTTTATTTTTGAGACAGAGACAGAGACAGAGAGCATGAGTGAGGGAAAGGTAAAGAGAGAGGGAGACAGAGGATCCAAAGCAAGTTCTGTGATGACAGCTTAGAGCCTGATGCGTGGCTCAAACTCCCGAACCTCGAGCTCATGACCTGAGCTGAAGTCGGACACTCAACGGACTGAGCCATCCAGGCATCCCTACTTTACCTTGCCTCAGACTCAAATCTAGATTAGGTGGTATCCAAACTAGTTTTTGCACAACCTTTTCTGGAAATGGAAATTGACGATAGGAAGATTGTGGTTTACAAAAATAATACTTTCAGGAGAAGCTTGCTTAAGTCTATTAACATGGTTGATAAATTGCTTTTGTGGCTTGAGAACCATCAAAATGAATTGGTAGTACAATATTTCTTAAATTATTTTTTATGTTTATTTATTTTTGAGAGAGAGAGAGAGAGAGAGAGAGAGAGAAAGAGAGAGGCAGGGAGGGCCAGGGACAAAGGGAGACATAGAATCCGAAGCAGGCTCCAGGTTCTCAGCTGTCAGCACATAGCCCAACATGGGGCTCGAACTCAGGGACAGTGAAATCATGACCTGAGCCGAAGTTGGATGCTCAACTCACTGAGCCACCCAGACACTCCACAGTATTTCTCAATCCTTTCTTACCATGGCAGACATAGGAAGCAGTCACATTGTGTAGTATATACAGCTATGCTCAGCTCGAGGCTGGAGAGCCAACCTGGGAACACCAGCTGCCCCAAGCCTTGCCGGGGGCTCTGAGCCCTGCTGAGCACTCAGTGTACCTTACATGGTCACTCTCCGGGCCCAAGCACACTGCCTGGGAAGCTCTGCTGTGGGAGACACTTGTTGGTTCCTCTCCGAGAGCTATTTCCCCTTTCTCCTTTCTAAAGGCGTACATTTTTCATTTTCATCTGATGAGTGGAAAAGTGACTATCCCTGGCCTGTTGAGGCAAGCACAGGACTTGAGCTAAGTCTCTTGGTGAACTTGTTACCTGACCACAATGACTGGCTGTGGCATGGCACTTTACCGGTCCGATCAGAATGAAAGTCATGCATGGCATGCTGGGACAAAGCCAGTCTCTTCTCTTAGACACCGTGCGTGTGGAGGTGAGACCACGGCTGTGTCCACTGAGCCATCATGGCAGGCAGGGGTGGCCAATGCTTGAAAGAGGGCCCAGCAAGTGAATGGAGGTCAGGGGCCCTGATTCTACCAGAAACCTCTAGAGAATTCCAAACCTGGGGCTTATATGGTTTTTAAACTTGCATTTATGGGAAACTTTGAAATTATTTTATTGTTTAAACCAGGTCTAGTTACCTTGCCTCTTAACTGTAACTGGCTGCATTGTCCCAGGCTCAGATTCTCTTGCACATCTGACACTAATGCATCTCCAGCAGGCACTTGGAGTTCCCAGTAGTAGCAAGGAAGTATCTACCCAAAATTTTCACCCATATAGAATTGTTGCTAAAAGTACCCACTTGAGGGGCACCTGGGTGGCTCAGTCCATTAAGCATATGACTTCAGGTCAGGTCATGATCTCATGGGTTCGTGAGTTCGAGCCCCGCATCAGGTGAGCTCAAGTTCCACTTTGGGTGAGCTCGAGCCCCACTGTGCTGACAGTGTGAGCCTGGGTGGGACTCTCTTGCTCTCTGCCTCTTGCTCACTTGCACTTTCTCTCTCAAAAATAAATAAATTTCTTTAAAAAGTCTGTTTCTTGGGGGGGGGGAAGAGAGAATCCTTTTTTAAAAAATGGTTATTATTGATACAGAGAGAAATAGAGCATGAGTGGGGGAGGGGCAGAGAGAGAGGGAGACACAGAATTTGAAGCAGGCTTCAGGCTCTGAGCTGTCAGCACAGAGCCCGACACAGGGCTTGAACCCACAAACTGTGAGATCATGACTTGAGCTGAAGTCAGACACTTAACCGACCGAGCCACTCCAGTGCCCCCAAAACAGAGTATCCTGTTGGCCAGAGTTAGACCCACTGTCTTTGACCATGAGGTTCAGTAAAGTGAACCAGGCTATACAGAAAAAGAAGCCTCTGACACTGGCCGGTTGATGAGGCTTATGAACCAACTGAATTAAAACCACCTGTACTGTGACACACCACCAGCCCCAGGGGGGTGGCTGACCACTAAGATTCTAGAAGCAGCCATGTGCTTCTAAGAGTGGATTGGGTTCCGTTTTTGAGATAGAAGACTCATTGCTGACTGTGCACTTTCCTAACTCCATAACCTTATCTGAGCTTCAATTTCTTCTAAGATAAGAATAACATATACCTTCACTGCCTCATAGAGATTTTGTAAGGATAAATGAGGTAGTAAATGCTGATGGGCTTCCTAAACCATAAACATTGTACAAACGCAGTAGATTATGGGTAGAACATTTTTAAAAGACCTGTAGACATTTACCAAAGAGTAATTCTTTCTTAGAGTACTCACTTATTATGTGATAATATTTTATTCTTTTGGGAATTGTAGTAAGATACGTATAACATAAAGTGTACCACCTTAACCATTTTTACCTGTACAGTTCTGTGGCAGTAAGCACCTCCATGCTGTTGCTTAACCATCACCATCATCCATCTCCAGAACTTATCTTGCAAATCTGACATTCTGTACCTATTAAGCAATAACTTTCCATTCCCCCTGCCTCCAGCCCTGGTTAACCAGCATTTCTACATTCTGTCTCCACAAGTTGGACTATGCTAAGTTTCTCATTTAAGTGGGATCATACAGGACTGACCGTATTGTGGCTGACCTATTTCACTTAGTATAATGTCTTCAAGGTTCTTTCACATTGTAGCCTGTGTCAGAACTTCCTTCCTTTTTTTTTTTAAAGGTTGAATGATATTCCACTGTATGTATCTGCCACATTTTGATTATTCATTTGTGTGTTGATGGACATGGGGTTGCTTCTACCTGTTCGTTATTCTGAGAAATGCTTCTTTGAACATGGGTGAGACCCCGTTTTCCATTCTTTGGGTATATACCCAAAAGAGAAGTTGTTGTATCATATGCTAATTCTATTTTTAACTTTTTTGAAGGTCTACCATACTGTTTTCCATAGTGGCTACAGCATTCTACATTCCCATCTACAATGCACAAGTGTTCCAGTTGCCCCCCCCTCCCCTTCCCGCCAATCAGCATTTGTTAGTTTCTGTTTTCTGATAGTATGATTCCTAATGGGCACAAGTGGTGTCTCTTTGTGGTTTTGACTTGCTTTTTCCAACGATTATTGATGATGAGCTCCTTTTTGGGCACTTATTGGCCATTTGCACTTATTGGCCAGATACGCAAATGTCTATTCAAGGCCTTTGCTCATTTTTAATTAGGTTATTCATTTTTTTGGTTGTGATTAAGTTGTGGAAGTTATTTATAATACTGGATATTAACCTCTCAGATACATGATTTGAAAAACATGGAATTTTTCATTTATAATTTTTTTCAATTCATCATTTTTGTCTAATGTATTTCCAACCAACTGAGGTTACATTAGTCTTTTCTGCAAGGCATTAGTTTACAGCCAATCAAAAGATGAACCAATTGTTTCAATATATTTACAATACATTGGTCTTAGCTCAGGCTGCTATAACAAAAAAGCATAGATACTGTCTTAAATCAAAGACATTTATTTCTTACAGTTCTGGAGGCTGAGAGGTCCAAAATCTGGAGGCCAGCATAGTCAAGTTCTGGTGAGACCTCTCTTCCCAGCTTGCCGATGGCCACCTTTTTACTGTGTCTTCAGCTGGGAAAGAGAACCCACACAGTTTCTCGTGTCTCTTCTTATAAGGGCACTGATTTGATCATGAATGTCCTCTTCTAATGCCAATTACCTGCCAAAGGTCCCATGTTTAAACACCATCACACTGGAGGTCAGGAGTTCAACATACATGTTTTTGGGGAGACACAATTCAGTCCATGACACCACCTAGAAGTATCCAAGATGGACTTCAAAAAACCAAATGATGCAAATTAAAACAAATATGAAATCACACTACCTACCTGTTAGAATGGCAGAAGTTGGACCAGTGATATCATCTAGTGCTGACAAGGACGTGGGGCAACAGAACTCTTATTCATTGTTGGTGGAAATGCAAGATGATACGGCTGCTTTGGAAGGCAGTTTGGCAGTTCCTTACAAAACTAAACATACTCTTACCATATGATCCAGTGATTGTGCTCCTTGGCATTGACCTAAGAGTTGAAAATTTATGTCTATGCAAACAACTGCACATGGATTTTCTAGCAGCTTTAGTCATTGTTCCCCAAACTGGGAAGCAAAGATGTCCTTCAAAAGGTGAATGGGAAAATAAACTGTGGCACATCCATAGGATAGAATATTACTCAGCGATAAAAAGAAATGAGCTGTCAAGCCATGGAAAGACATGGAAGAAACTTAAATGCGTATTAGTAGGGGAAAGAAGCCAATCTGAAAAGTCTACTTAGTGTGATTCCAACTATATGACATTCTGAAAAGGCAAAGCTATGGAGATAGTAAAAAAGATCAGTGGTTTCCAGGGTCAGGGTTAGTAGGAGAGATGAAGAGGCAGAGCATGGGGAGTTTTTAGGCCAGTGAGAATACTCTGTATGATATTATAGCAATGGATATAGGTCATTACACATTTTCCTAAACCCACAGAATGCACAACACCAAGAGGAACCCACCCTAAGGTACACTAAGGACTTTGGGTGATTATGATTTGTCAATGTAGGTTTATCCTTGGTAAAGAAAAAAATGTATCATTCTGGTGAGTGATATTGATAATAGAGAAGGCTATGCATGTATGGGAGCTAGGGGCATATGGGAAATCTCTGTAGTTTCCTTACAGTTTTGTTGTAAACCTAAAACTGCTCTAAAAAAGTAAAATGTATAAAAGAAAAAAAACAAAGACTATTATTTATTTATCTTAAAGTTTATTTATTTTGGAGAGAGACAGAGACAGAGCATGAGCAGGGGTGGGGCAGAGAGAGGGAGACAGAATCTGAAGCAGGCTCCAGAGCGTGAAGTGGGGCTCAAACCCACAAACTGTGAGATCACGACCTGAGCCAAAGTTGGGTGTTTAACTGACTGAGCCACCTAGGTGCCCCAGAAACAAAGACAATTTTTAAAAAATGACATGGAGAAAATCTTAAAACATGGCTATGTGTTTTGCTTGGAGGTCACCACTCGCAAAGCTGATGTCATTTCTAGAGGTGCATGTGTTGACTCAACTTCCACATCTGTAGAAAAAAGGGAGTAGGATGAACTGATCTCCAATGTACAACTTGGGTTTCCTCCATAATTTAGCTACTGCAAATAAGGCTGCTATAAATATAGGGGTGCATATATCCCTTCAAATTAGTGTTTCTTTTATTCTTTGGGTACGTACCCAGTAGTGCAATTAATGGATTGTGGAATAATTCTATTTTTAACTTTTTAGGAACCTCTACACTGTTTTCCAAGTGGCTGCACCATTTTGCATTTCCACCAACAGTGCACAAAGGTTCTTTTTTCCTCTACATCCTTGCCAACACTTGTTTCTTGCTCTGTTAAAAGTTTTTTTTTAATGAAACATGTCATCTAGTTAAAGCCTCATAACAATCTCTGAAATAATTAAAATAGGTATTAGTTGGGGGCCTGGGTGGATCAGTCAGTTAAGTGTCCGACTCTTGTTTTGGCTCAGGTCATGATCCTGGAGTTGTGGGATTGAGCTCCATGTTGGGCTCTGTGCTGAGTGAGGAACCTGCTTAAGATTCTCTCTCTCCCCTTCTGCCACTTACATGTGTGCTCTTTCTTTCCAAAATAAAATTAAATAAATAAATAAGATTACTATCTCTTTTTGACAGATAAGGAAACTGAGGCTTAGGAAGCTAAGAAATGAGCTACTCAACATCATGGAGTTGGTAACTGAACTGGGATTTGAATTCTGGGCTGAATGGTCTTCTGGGCTGCTCTTTTTTTTTTTTTTTTAATGTCTTTATTTTGAGAGAGAGACTGAAAGCAAGCAGGGGAAGGGCAGAGAGAGAGGAAGACACAGAATCTGAAGCAGGCTCCAGGCTCTGAGCTGTCAGCACAGAGTCCGACGAAGGGCTCAAAGCCACAGACCATGAGAACATGACCTGAGCCGAAATCGGACGCTCAACTGACTGAGCCATGCAGGGGCCCCTCTCCGGCTGCTCTTGACCAATATTTTGTCCTGAATCATCTGCTGCTTCAATCTTATTGACATTTTGCCATAAAGTAGATAGGAAAATTAAGGTTATACACATGGAATATATTAACATGTTTCAGAGCAGACACCTGCAGGACTAACTCGCTGCCCACATGTGTGAGGGTTGGGAGCCCTGTTCCTAGTTCAACTGCACAGAATGATTTGGCTGTGATCTTGCATAAGTCACAATTCTGCATATCCGTGCATTCATATGTAAATGGAGGCAACAAAACTTACCTGTGTAAAAAAAAAAAGAATAAGACTTTATGTGTTTTTTTCTTTCACACTTTTTTGGTGTGGCTTCTTCTGCATTTAGCCTGGAGTATCCACAGGGCTTGAGGACCATGAGGTGTGTGATGGGCAAAGTGCAAAGAAAAAACACATACCTTTTGTTTATTGGTTTCACTCCCAAGGTACACTTTTGAAAATCAAAAGAAAGAGAGGAACAGGGAGACGTAGGGTTTATGCCTAACAACAGTTGAAGAGCAGTAGGAGCCTGGTGGGTGGGGTAAGATGAGGCAGTGAGGTGACATGTCATCATGGCTGCTGTGGGGAGGGGAAGGGAGAAGGGCCCGGTGGCCTTGAAGTCGGTGGGCTCCAGTGAGGAAAGGTGCTGATAAGGAGGGAGAAGAGAAAGGGTCAGGCAGTTGGAAATCTCCAAGCCAAGGCCAGGCAAGTTACCATTTGACACCTGATCTTGGTCTGAGTTGTGGAGAAAATCACCCTCCTGTGCTATTGAGGCACAAGACCGCCATTCCTTCAGGTGCCAGTCCATCCTGCCCATGGCCTCCCCTGCATATAAAACTCCAAACAAACTGGGCCCTGCGTGGACATCCCAACTCATGCACTCCCAAACAGGGCAGGTTCGGGGGGTGGTAGAGGAGCAAATCCCTCAGCTCCTGAACTAGGACGGGACTGATTAATGGTAAAACCAATGCTTGTGATGTACCTTATAAATAAATGCCTGGCTCACTCTGACTTCAGGGTTGTGAGTTTGAGCTTCATGTTGGGTAAAAATGAAATCTTAAAAAAGTAAGATCAACATGTGGGGGAATGCTGTATAATTTCTAAAGTGTTAGCAAATATATATATATATATATATATATATATTAATACATAGGCTTTTACTGGATTATAAAACTTCCGCACAAATTCAATTTTATGCAAATTTCTCCTTGGAGCACATAGTAACATTTCAGATATGTGGGAAAATTTTCTTTCAGGCTTGTGATAGTTCTATTATCTTGTGAATTCTCAGTACTCTGGGTTATTGGAGTGTGTCCTCCTTTTTGCACAACCTCAAATTGCAAGTCATCTTGTCTCCTGTGTTTAGTCATCCTTTTTAATTTTTGATTTATTTTTTTACATTTATTTATTTTTGAGAGATAGAGCAAGGCAGAGCACACGTGGGGGAGGGGCAGAGAGCGAGGTGGACACAGAATCCAAAGCAGGCTCCAGGCTCTGAGCTGTCAGCACAGAGCCCTAAGTGGGGCTCGAACCCACCGACCATGAGATTATGACCTGAGCCAAAGTCGGACACTTAACTGACTGAGCCACCCAGACACCCCAGTCACCATTTTTTTAAAAAAAATGCTTTTTATTTTTATTTTTTTTTAAGGAAAGGTTAAAAAAATGTATTTTTTAAATGTTTTATTTATTTTTGATACAGAGAGAGACAGAGCATGAGAGGGGGAGGGGCAGAGAGAGAAGGAGACACAGAACAGGAAGCAGGCTCCAGGCTCTGAGCTAGCTGTCAGCACAGATCCTGACGCCGGGCTCAAACCCACGAACGTGAGAACTGACCTGAGCTGAAGTCAAAGGCTTAACCGACTGAGCCACCAGGCGCCCCTTAAAAAAAATTTTTTTTACTATTTTTATTTATTTTAGTGAGAGAGAGAGAGATAGCATGAACAGGGGAGGGTCAGAGAGAGAGACACACACACACAGAATCTGAAGACAGGCTCCAGGCTCTAAGCTAGCTGTCAGCACAGAGCCCGATGCGGGGCTCGAACTCACGAACCGTGAGATCATGACCTGAGCCGAAGTCGGACGCTTAACTGACTGAGCTACCCAGGCGCCCCAAAAAATGCTTTTTAAAAGTACTATAACCACTTGCTGGCTGGCTCAGTCAGTAGATCATGTGACTCTTGATCTCAGGGTCATGAGTTCAAGCCCCATGTCGGGCATGGAGCCTACTGAAAATGAAAATAAAAATAAAATAATTTTAAAAAGTACTATAGTCCTATCTCATCTGATGGAGGTATTTGTATTTGCTCTAGCTGATATTTCTCAGATTTTCAGGAAAGAAGAGCCAGGGGTTTACATACTCATTGTCATCTTTTCTCTGAGTTACTGATTTTGCCAAAATGCCTGCCTCTTATAGTGTGCCCTCTCCCCATCCCAGGTCATCTCATGCCTTTGGAATTTCATTCCTCTTTATCTAAACTAGCAGGAAAACACAACGCAACTGACAACAGCAACAACTTTTTACAGAAAAGATGAAGATAATTTATAATAAATATTACAGAGTAATGTATTATATATTATCACAGAATAGGCAAGAAATAACCTCAAATGCCACCCATTCAACTTATATTTATTGAGTGCCTTCTGTATGACAGGCATTGTTTGACTGATTGGAAATATTAGAAAGGAATAAAACAGACAGAAAAAGTCTCTATTGTCCTGGGGTTTACATTCTAGTTGGGACAAAGAAAGCAGACGTATTTTATTTACGCATCTTGTTGATTGTCTGTTGTAGGATAGATAGTGAGAAGGGGTACAGAGGGCGCAGGGAAGTTCGTCCACAGTTTTCCATGGAGGTAAGATGGCTGAAAGAGAAATAAAACAGACCCCAGAGAGCTCCTTCACACTTTTTGCCTTGTACGGAAACACTGGACTTTCACCAGACGCTGAACCTACTGGTGGTGCCTTGATCTTGATCTCTTCACCCTCCAGAACTGTGAGAAGTGTTTGTTGTTTGACTCAAACCATAAAGTGGATACTCTATGGTATTTTGTTCTAGAAGCCTAGATAGGCTAAGACAATGGTAAATGAGAAAACCATCCTTTTAGAAGATTCTAGTGGGGTTTTTTTTAGATTAAAAAAATTTTTTTAATACTCTACACCCAACAGAGGGCTCACATTTACAACCCCGATATCAAGAATCACATGCTCTATGGACTAAGCCAACCAGGAGCCCCTAGGTGATTCTAAGACTGATTCTGCTCCATGACTATGCAGAAAAGTCTCAGATGTGTAGTAATTGCTTCACATTTTCTTGTAAAGTATGTTTTTGAAAGTTAACTGATGCGAGCAAATCAATTCATGGGAGTATGCTATATGATGTTGAACTTCCTGCCCTCTGTGTTCTAATTCTCAGAATGAGTGCTGAAAAGCCAGACTGGCAAAGATACTTAACCTCAGTGGAAAGCCTTGCACTGAACTGATATCCTTATGCTCCAGACAAACTCCCCACAGATACAAATGGAGACATTGTGTTCCACTAGTAAGCGGGTCATAAAATTCCTAGTAATGCTTCTGGTAAGGATAGATTTTTTTTCCTCTTGTGCAAAGTACACTAGTTCTTGTTTGTCCTTGCCCTGACATATGAGTTAAAAGTCGGCCCCCATTATGCACCTGCCATTCTAGCCATACCTAATTATCTGTGGTTGATTCCTTAGACATTCACTGCTCTGACTGACCCTCCTCCATGCCTTTGCTCAACCAGTTCTTTTTGCTTCAAATGCCTTTGCAGTAGGGGTTCTCAACCTTGGCTTCACCCAGATATGGATGCTTTGGTTCTTCCTTGGCCCCTGCCCCATTCTGATGTAATTAATCTCCTGTGAAGATTTCTTAAAGCTTCCCAGGTTGAAGACCACACTTGGACAAGAGTTTCTCCGAGGGGGGGGCGCATGAACTCTGGCATTAGACTTACAGGAGAATTTGTTAGAAATGCCGAACTGGCTCTCAGAGCAGACCTCCAGCATCACGATCTGCTTCGAGGGTTGGCGTGGCTAAGTGATCCCTAAGTGATTCTTAGGCATATTGAAGTTGGAGAACCATTGTTCTGGGGACTGTTAAAAAGCTGCAAGCCAAGCCCCACCTTCCATAAATCTTTGCCTCCTTCCCTACAGTTAATCACTTGTATTTTCAAAAGGCAGAAGGCTTTGGTCTATCTTCAGGCTATTGTTAGGTGTTCTGCATCTGCAGTTTGTGTCTTTTTCTCTTCCCTTCTTCCTCCACCCCCAAATGAAATGATAGAATGTGCTACCAGAGGGGAGGGACAGCTCAGCCCAGTATGTTACATTTACTAAAGAAATGACTGTTTAAATTCAGTGTCAAAGCATAGTCTTCCCAGGATGGAGACTGAAATATTAACCAGACCTTAGAACCCTAGCTACCTGGGAAGTCCTCTGTGGCTTTCCCACACTGATGAAGAGTCCCCTGTACTCATGTGTGTTAAAAGGCACAGGGTTGATAGCTTAATGCAGCTGAAACTGCCCCCCCCCCAGGTCACAGCGTGAACACCACCGGTGTCAGGTGGTGACAGCCCCGAGGGACATCAGCGACTTCCGCCCAGCAACAGCTGCCGAGACTGCTGGGAAGAAAGGGTTGCAACCTTTAGTGAGACAAAGGGATGCTTTTGGGAAGCGAAGAGATCCTGCTCACAGACAAATAGGTCCTGAAAGTCACACGTTCTGATATGGGCCCGTCTGAACAGGAAAAAGAGGACTTCTTATTTGTCAGGAGGTCTGCTTGGAAAGAAAAGAAAGGAAAAAAAAAAATACCCACTGAAATATTGCTTACTTCCTAGAAGGAAGGACATATTCTTGGATTGAACTCTAAAGGATGTCGGTCTCAACAAGGATGTCAGGACTGACTCTGTCTTATTATGGGACTATTTGTTTGCCAAGAACCAGAAGTCACTCAAACCAGTTAAGTAAAAGAGGGCTGATTTTAAAGACACAGTGGTTGAACTTCCTTCTATGGGGCTGTTTGTCTGGGCCGTGAGTGATTAGCAAGGCACTTGTGTTCACACACTAGATTGCAACATATGCAAAATCATTTGGGTCGCTCTTTGAGCATAGAAGGAGCTTTTAAAGTTTTGAAGTCTCCAGACTGAATGAACACAAACTTTAAAATGCTGACCACTTTGCTGGGCCTATCAGCAAGCCCCGAAGGAAATTCAGTATTCGTTTGAGGCTACTCAGGATCCTGGTGAAATCATCTACCAAATTTTCCTTTCTTTCTTTCATTGTTTGGAGTTTTAGGTTTTGTTTCTGTAAATCTTCTTAAAGCCTTTTTAGAGGAGTTTCACTTTTAAAAAAACTAAGGAGGAAAAAACATCATGGGTAGTAGTTGATATTCTGGGGTATAAACTTACTTAATCGTTTAAGTTCTCTGCCTCGGAGTAGACATAGACCTATTGTGAGATTAGACCAGGCTGCCTGAGGCTGTTGGGTTCTTAGGCAGTTCTCTAAGGTGTATGCAAATAGACCCAGTTCCCGGATGGGTTCATACCCCAGGGCTGACGCCATGCTTACTTTCCCCCTCAGTTCTGGCACAGTTTGTTCTGCAAGTTACATAAAAGATTGCACTGGAACCACCTCCACATTTCCAGAGACTTTTTCTCCTTCCTTGTTGAAAGCCCCTTGGAAATTCTTGCTTGGTTGTTGTTGTTGTTTTAAGCATTCCTCTGAATTTACTTTTTGAAGGATTTGTTTCCTTGTTTGCAATGGTAGGTGCTAAATCTCACACATGTTTGGTGAACTGAAAATGAAGGTAGCCTTTTTGGAAAGTCAATTAGCAATATTTAAAAACAAAACGTGCCCAGTTTTCTAGGCATATGACCTGTAGATACACATCCACACATATGGAAGATGCATTGTGAAACGATTTTCATTGATGATTTTGTTTGTCATAGTGAGCTGTGGACATGGCCTACATGTCCATCATCTGAGGGACTGGATAGTGTATCATGGTTCACCCATTAAATAGAATGCACAATAAAATAATGTGTATAGTGTGCTCCATGTTTGTGGGAAAATAAAAATAGATAGGCTTGAGTATGCATAGATAGATTTCAAAAGGATACATAGAAAAATGGCTCAAAGATGTTGAATGTTGCAGGAAAGAACTGGAGCAAAAAGTAGAATTATTTTCAATGTATACCCCTTTGCTCTTTGTTGAAATTTTTATATGTGTACCTTTTCCACCAGTGAAACACTGAAAGAGAACAGCTTTGCTTGCACAAAGAATCTAGACTTACATTGGATTGAGACATGAACTTTGTTATCACCAGGGACCTTGGGATGCTCCCTAATCTCTCTAATTTTCTTGTAGCGACTATCTCATAAGGTTACTATGAAGATTAAGTAACAACTGCATATAAAATAGTACAGCCAGGACACAAAGCACTTTCCCAGTAAATGTAAATGCATCATAATAATGATGATGATGGGGCGCCTGGGTGGCTCAGTTGGTTAAGTGTCTGACTTCGACTCAGGTCATGATCTCACGGTTTGTGAGTTTGAGCCCCACATTGGGCTTTTTGCTCTCAGTGCAGAGCCCTCTTGGGATCCTTTGTCTGTCCCTCCCCTGCTCACTATCTCTTTCAAAAATAAATAAGTATTTTTAAAAAATGGTGATGATGGTGATAATGAGAGTGAACATTTACTGAGTGCTCACTATTTTTAAAGTGTTGTATTAAGAGCTTTCCATGTGTCGATTTATTTAATCCTTAGAACAACCTTATGAGGTAACTACTAGTTTCATTCTAATTGTACAGATGGGGAAACTGAGGTGCAGAGAAATTACATAACGTGCCCCCAAACACACACCTAGTAAAGAGTAGAGCAAGGGATGCAAACACAGGTGACCTGGCCATACCCTGAGCTCTTTCCCACTTGCAGAATGGCCCTATGTCTGTTGGACAGACTGGCCACTCTTGGCACAATTTTGAAGTGAATGAGAGAGTCCGTCCAGTTTCTAAGAGAAATGCTGGAAATACTTGTAAGCATATGACAGAGTTTTCCTACCCAGCTCCAAGTCAGAATATTACAATCAAAATGTCACATGGGTCTTTTGCCTGGAGTGTGTGGGGACCCCAGGTGGATCCTCTCTGCTTGTGAATCTGGAGTCACTGACAGAAACCCTGCTCAGAAATTATTACCTTGGGCTGAAGCCAATAGGGATTATGGGATATGAAGGGGGTGAGAGACCTCTCTTCTCTGCATTTACTATCTAATAAATCTAAATACTAAGAACCATGGGGGCACTCGTCCTGTTTCCTGAGGATCACTCAGCGAACGCCATTGGCAGAATGATCTCTCACAGGAAGATACCCCACTTTTCTCAGAGTAGTTAAGACATCGTACTTCTTCAGGTAAGCATTTCCTTAATACTTAACCCAAGTTCTCTCAGTTGAATATTTAACCCAATTCTAATGTGCTGCCTTTGCCGGAAGTATGACTAGTGCTTGGCCTTCTCTTAACCCATCTTAAAACGAAGTGCCCTTGAGAACAATTACATGATGAATTCAACCACTGATGACAGATCCTGAATATTCTAACCTGAAACATCTTAGGCTCACATTTGTTTTCTTTGTCTCTGGATTTACTCACAATTATCTGAGTAAGGATTCCTCGCTTCACCTCTATTTTTATAGTGCTTTAACACTCACTCACACTCAGTTGACAAACTCCCATTTTCCTGTGCTAGCATATCTCTACTGTTCTAATTTTCCATACTATTGATCAGTTTTTTCCATTCTCTGTAAGATTTCATTTTGAACAGTCTGCTAGCCAAGGGATCCTTGGTGTATCAACTCAAGCTTAGACACAAAGACACAAGTCTTTTGCAAGGGTTGTCCTTTAATCATTCCAGACTCATTGCCTTGCTTGACTAATGTAAGAAGCAGTTCAGGAGCCCCTGAGTTGCTCTTTCATGCTTGACAAGGTCAACATTGGACGTGCTGGGCTCACTAAGACCTCCCAGGTACTGCTCTGCCCAGAGGCCCCTCAGCAGGGAGAGAAAATCCCTTCATTGAGCATGCTGGGGAGAGGGGAGGCTCTTGATCAATGTGTGAAACTGAATCAAGCTGGAAAGGAATCTAAGAGTCAATTATTTAACCTCTCCCTGCTTATCTTTGTTTACCTTCCGACTTTAAGGTCTGCTTCTTCTCACACTTGGGAATTATAGACATTGTATTGGTCAACGTTGCAAAGTACATTAGGACTTATTCTAGAAAGGAAACAATGGGATAAAGCTGGTATTTTTAAAACGTAATTCACAGGGCACCTGGCTGGCTCGGATGGAGGGGCATGAGACTCTTGATCTTGGGGTTGTGAGTTTGAGTCCCATGTTGGGTGTAGAGATTACTTAAAAAAACTTTTTTTTTAATTTACAGGAGTAAACATTTTTGATAGCAAGAGGTTATTCCCTAGGACCCAAAATCCTTTCAAGTGGAGCCTCTTTTATAGTTAGTAAAATGTTTGTATCTTAATCTGGAGAGATGTTTCTTCCAACCCACTTTATGGGGCCATCCCCAAATGGTATTATCTAACTTCCTAGATGCTTCTTCTCATTTTTCATAATAAAAATTGTTTGCAGACATTGGACTTGAAAGCCCTAAGAAGAAGGAAGGACTCATCAACTGATGATTTTGTGGGCAAATCTCAGAAGGCTAACTATGCAGGATCACTGACCTTCAGAAGCAGTGAACGCACCAGGATTTAAGACCACAAAACCTGTAATAGTTGTCTACCACTTTCTTTAGTGTCGGTAGGGAGAGGTCATCTTCCCCTTTGTAACAGAAGAGAAAACTAAGACTATTTGCTTCCCTTTCCCTCTTTCCAAAGTGAAAAGGTGAATTTTTCTATGGAAAAATCTCCTTGTGATCTCTATGGAAGCCCCTCATGACAATGATTTACTTATCAAGTAGTCTTCCTCTTCCCAGAAGGAAGACTATAAGTGTGAGGAGGAAAGAACAGCAATCTTCACAAGTACTAGTGAAAATATTTGGTGCAAGGAATAGCAACAGTTCCAGGAGCCACATGGCAGAGACAGACTTTTGGTGTTTATCAGAACGCTTTCCTGATTTCAGCCATTTTCTATAAATTTAGGCTTGTGCTCATTTACATAGAAACATACTGAAATAGGCCATTGGCAGGCTACGTGGAGACTCAGGAATCAGGAATCACTGGTCTTGGGGTTTCACACATTCCTGGGCTTGTCTGGTGATGCCTCCCTAGGCCCGCAGTAAGCCCACAGGAAGCATATGGACCAGGACACGGCGGCGTGCTATTTTCTCCTCTCCCAGCCTTAGGGGAGATAATGAGTGACTTACAGAGGAATTTAAGACCTAGTCTGTAAACTTACAGTGAATGAGTTAGGACCCAGAGAGGGTTTTCAGCCAGGGTCACCAATTATCTGTTTGCGAAAGGAGTTGATCTGATCTTGGTTTAGTGGCTAAAAGTCCAAAAGCCTATTGAGCAAACTTGAGGTAAATTTCAGACCCTTTAGTATCACTGACATTTGAGAATGAACACATTCAGACATTATGATTTTTAAATGCCATTTATTTAAACCAAACTTGATTTGTGTTTTCACGGGGTGGCTTTCAAAGATATGAGAAAAAAATTCATGTTCAGAGCAAACAATTTTGTTCAATTTCTATAAAAAGCAAAATTACATTTTCGGCGGGAAGTGGACCCTGTAACATGGGAAATTGAAATTTGCTTCACTGAAATTTAATTTTTACATGGAAAATCAAACTCCCTTTGTGTTGGGATTGGCCGAAATATTTAAGAAGCCCCAGTGAAATATAAGAATTAATTTAGTAAAAGGCAAAAAGTATAACTGTGGTTCCCACTACAGGAATAATCCGTGCATGAACCCAAGATGCATGATCACGAGATCTTTGCAGCCTTACAGGGGCTGAGCCACTTGATCGATCCTCTTCTGAAACAGTTTTCAGAATCATGTTAAATTTTGGTAATTGGTAAAGGTCTTGCTTATGTACAAAAACCAGAAAAAGTGGTTTAGCTGCTTAATTTCCATATTTGTTACATAAAGAGGGATGGGGGAGGAAATACTGTGTAGACTTTGGCATTTTCAGAGAAGTTCAAGTCCACTTCATAAAACATTCTAATTTACCTTTACAGGGGTGGGGGGTAAATCTGTATTTTTGTGTATAAAGTAAGGTTCATGGGGCACCTGGGTGGCTCAGTCAGTTAAGCACCGGACTTTGGCTCAGGTCATGATCTCACAGCTCTGAGTTTGAGCCCTGTGTTGGGCTCTGTGCTGACAGCTCAGAGCCTGGAGCCGCTTCTGATTCTGTGTCTTAGTTTTCCTCTGTCCCACCCCACTCACGCTCTGACTCTCTCTCAAAATTAAACGTTAAAAAATATTTTAAAGTAAGGTTTATGAACATGACTGAGTTGAAAACCAGAGAAAATGGACAGTGGCAAATTCTTATCCATTTTAAATGAGGGAAGAATGATAAAGACCCTACTGAAGAGGAAGCTGAACAAAGTTTCAGATTTTTGGACTCAAATCTGTCGCTTAATAATTATGTCTAACTGGGAAAATCACTAAGCCTCAGTGAGCACCATTTTTCATTACTTTGGGGTTGAAATTAAAATGACAAAGCATTATTCTGATTTTTGCTACCCGCTCCAGAGTAGAAACCATGTGGGAAATAAAACTGATGAAATATTTGCAAAAAAATCTAGGTGGGTAAAATCTGTACAGATTTGCACATTTGAGACTGATAACTTCTTTCAAAAATATACAGCTCTGGGGTGCCTGGGTGGCTCAGTTGGTTAAGCGTCCAACTTTGGCTCAGGTCATGATCTCACAGACGGTGAATTCGAGCCCCACACCGGGTTCTGTACTAACAACTCAGAGCCTGGAGCCTGCTTTAGATTCTGTGTGTGTGTGTGTCTCTCTCTGCTCCTCCCCTGCTCATGCTCATGCTCTGTCTCTCTCTCTCAAAAATAAATAAATATTTTTTAAAAATTAAAAAAATATACAGCTCTGGCTAGAAACTTTCATATGTGTGTGATCATCATGGTAAAAGGCCTTTTGGTTTTCAGTATTTTGATTCCTTCCATCAGACACAAAGTCTACCCATCTGCTCACCAGTGGCTAGCCTAAATGTGTATTTTATTGTATTCTATCAGTAAAAGTTAGAATGATCTACTTCCTCCTTGCTTAATTATTCCTTCCAAAGACAATTACTTGTACTTTGAAAGGAGCAGGGCTTTGTAGTGAAAACACACAGACCTGAACGCAGTGCATTAATTATTTTATTAATTTCTTCTTTTTACATTATGGGAAACATTCATCTATTTACAATTTTTTTTGTCCACACACAATCTAGGTAAATAAGCCTATGAAATTCCACTTCATAAAGCCATAAAAATGTTCCCCACCCCTCCATCTGAAGGCTTTCAAGTGAATCTTTTTTTCCAAACCAAAATAATTTTTAAAAATTACAGTGGGAATTCAGATATGCTAGTGATTTACATTCCAGTTATTTAAAATATGCATCTAGACATGTTTTAAAAAAGAAATGGTAAATTCACAAGGATAAGGCTTAAATTAAAGTGGTAATGCACAGTAAAACATTAAGGAAACATCTATAAATAACAGAAATATATTACAAATAAATTAGTTCTATTTACCATTTCAAATATTAAAAATCTTTAATCCATTTCTTCATCTCTCTTTACAAAAAGGTTATGTGAATTGTATGGAAACATCTGCAAAAAATATAATAAATACTTAATTTCTTTGAACGTTTTTTGATGTGGGAGACAAACTTCTTTTGTAGTTCCCCCCCTCCCCAAGAAAGTGCCCAAACAGCTTTATACCAAAGTTAAACAAAATAAGTAATTTTTCAGGGTACATACATTTTCCATTATGAACTAAAAAACATTTCTACAAATTACATCAAAAAGAACAATGTAACAAAGGTTATGCTCATGGATGTCAGCTTAAGGGGCAAGTGGTTAACAAGCAGCTTTATGTGGGGTCATGTTTTAAGATCA
This sequence comes from Suricata suricatta, assembly GCF_006229205.1. Taxonomy (NCBI): domain Eukaryota; kingdom Metazoa; phylum Chordata; class Mammalia; order Carnivora; family Herpestidae; genus Suricata; species Suricata suricatta. The sequence continues at coordinate 51,958,111 of NC_043713.1, forward strand.
ATAATTAGCTTTTTATAAAGTGTTTGTACAATTTGTGTTTTAAGGAAGGCAAAGGTCATGATGCCTGCAGGCATTCAGCTAAAAGATTTAAAATTCTTACCAAAAATAGCTTATGAATATACAAATACCATTCACATAGTCAAGATAAATAGGCCTTCTCTTATCTCTCTTTAAAATATCCTGGGCTACACCAGTTTCCAAAGAAAATACTGTAGGATGATCTTAAATTGTATTAGAAATGGATTTCTTAATCCCAATCTTCTCTCTACCTCAGGGCATGGAGCTGTAGTTGGGAACATGGGTCTTCCAATGGATATTGCTTCCTTCACGTCAATCTAGGAGTTCCACGTCCTTTTCAGGATTGAATGGGACTGTAGGCTACCCAAGGTGGCAGTTGGCCTTACTGGCTGCAAACTTTGTGTGACCTTCCGTTGCTGCTACAAACTGAAGAAAAGGTGTATTCTTTTTTAAAACAAGCGAACACTTGAAGTTCGAAATCTCTGTAAGCTCCAATTTTGCAAAGCACTCAAGGTACTTTGTCCACCCTAGTTAAAAGTTGGTTGGTTGGTTTTTAAATAGGTTAGTAGCCCTTTTCTTGTAAACCACAGCAGTAAACATTTGTGCCCTGTTTATAAAGATAGCTCAAAGCGTCAATGGCTCTGAGAGGTAGCGAATTCCCTAGTGGTTTTAGAATATGACCATGAAAATAGTTGTTGCGGGAACCCATCACTTCTTTTAATTTCATAAATAAATTAGCACCTGGCTATGAGAGTATATATATATTTTTTAAAAAGCTCTGGTGCATGCTTATTTGATGTGTGGTTTTAGTCTGTCATTTTTCGGTGGAAATTTCTAATGCTTTAGGGTTGGAGCTGGACAGAAAATGCCAGTGATAATTTAAGATCACCACATCCTAAATGTTTAAACTGCTACGAGTAAGGGCAATTAAAGATAACTTCAGCTCGATGCTTAGTGCACACTGCCCATCCGTCAGGACTAAAAATGTAAATCCACATTCTCTGCCAAAAGCCTGGGTTTCTTTCAGTGCTTATGAGTCACGACTTTTCCCCCTTCCTCATGATTGCTGAACTTTTCAGGTCAAATTTCTTCTCTCACAACCTGGAACCTCAAGATGAGGGGCAAGCTCTTTGGAATGAGGCCACGTGTCTACTTGGGTAGAAAATTTATTTTATCGGTTTGACACAGGATGAAATCCTTATGCTGGGTTATGATAGGACTCTGGGTAGGAGTTTGAGAAGACCACAGGCGAAAATATGTCTGCATAACAAACTACTGGGTTACAGCAGATGGATGTGTAGCATTCAAAGGGATGACAGGAAAAACCAAACTTCTCTCTGAAACACCCTCCCTGCCATTTACAGCACTTCTTAAACAGGTGTGTACTTATATGCGTAATTAGGTAGGCCCCCCAGGACAGACACTAACAAATTAAGAGGACCAACACTTTCCCCTTTAAAGACCCCACCACCACAACAATATAATACACATAGTACAGTAATACTTGATAAAACATTTCAGGTCTAAATTTTCTTAATAATAGGACAAAAAAAAATCCCTTGTGTAGTATATCTTAAACTACCAGTGCTTCCTTGCCTTGCCTTTCTTCATTTTATTGCCTTTCAGAATAGATTAATTTCCCTGAAAGATCGAATTTACAATCTTCTGCTGATTGAAACATTTGAAGCAGTGATGGATGGAGTAACAGTGAGGCAGTTGGTGCAGCTGTGAGTGAAGCAGGTAACCCCCAGCACCTGCAGATTTTGCTTCTCCCTTCCCCACTACATATCCAGCCCCACTTCGTCCCCTCTAGGATTGTCACTCATCAATTCCGGTGAGATGGCGTGATTTCTGAGGTTGGAAATAAAGTGCTCCATCTGCTTTACAAAATAATAACCGTTTAGGGGAAATAAAGGGAATCGGAGCCCTAGTTTCTTTCACGTGGAAGACGGTTAAGTCCCAAAGGATCAGCCTGTGCTACTGGATTTCTGAAATACCCTATGGTTTTATATTGCTGAGCTCTAGGGACAGACTAGCTTGGGAGAACTGAGGATGGTGGGCGACCTAAAGGGGCCATTTCTACACAGGTGGGTTTGGTTCTGCTGAGAAAAGAAAGGGCCGGCTGTCCGGATGAGGCAGGTGGGTGACGACGCATCAGTACGGGTGGCGAAGCTCGGTGGAGAACGTGGGCAAACCGGTCCGGGCGGCGGGGGCTACTGGGAGTGGGGGTGGGGGACGGCTCCTGCAAGACCGACAACTACACCGCGACAGTGGAAGTCACTGAGCTCCGGGACAGACGGGCTCGGAGGGCGGGGAGGGGCGAGGGAGGACGGGGCGCGGCGGCGGCGCGGCGGGGCGCGGGCCGCTCAGAGCCGGGTCTGCGCCTCGGGGATGTAGATCTCGATGCTCTCGGCGCTCTCGGTGGCCGAGTTCTGGCGGACGGACGCGGCGCGCTTGGCGGCCATCAGGCGCTTGCGGGCCTCCTGGCGCTGCGAGCTCTCCAGCGAGCGCTCCCGGATCAGCGGCGCGGGGCCCTTCGCCGGCTTCTTTGGCACTGGAGGAGGGGCCCTTCTCTCCTGATCAAAGCAGAAGGTTCAGGACATTACACAGCTTCTCAGGACAAGCTTGGGAAAAACTGGGATAGCTCAGTAGTTAGAACACGCACACTTTTTTTTTTTTTTTTTGGTTTTGGCTTTGGTTTTCTTTCATTTCTTTCTTTTTTTTAAACCTAAGGATGGTTAGTTCTGATCTGCACGCTGTAAATTATATATTATATATATATACACATACATATGTATATATATTTTTTCTTTTCTTTATTATTCGGGCTTGGGTATTCAAAAGATGCAGGGGGGGAAAGCTACCGGTAAGCCTAAGGCCAAGGGTAAGGCTGAATTGCAGAACTAGTCTCTCCAAGGGAAGGATGTGGGTATTTAAAATGCCCCCTGCTGAAAGGCTGCGGCTCCCGGCATATTTAGTGTGGTTCTTTCTGGCGGCTCCAGACTCTTTCGGGTGCCAGGGATGGGCTAGGGTGGCCGCGGCAGCAGCAGCCCCCGGGAACTCTGCGTCCCCTCCAAGGAGGCGAGGCAGCGGGTGCAAGCTCGGCTCCGACTTTAAAAACATCGCCGCCCACCCACCCAGACCAAAAGGCCAAATGAGGAAGAGGAGATGATAAGACTGTGTTCTTTAGCTTTGTCGATGCCACTGTGAGTTATACCCGTTTGCACATCACACACAAACACACAGGATATACTTTCCGGGGCCGCCCTGGAGGGAGGACACTGGGACGTCTGTCACTGCTTAGCGGCCTCAGGATGGCTGTGGTGGCCCAGAAGGCAGTTCCAATCACGGCCTCAGACACTGTGCCTTGAAAGTTTAGCCCAGGATTGAAAGGGGTCTTTCCCCTCTCAGCATCAGCAAACTCTGAAGTCTGAAGTGGTTGGATATTTTAAACTGCCACTGCAAAAAGAAAGGCCCTTCGACACTTGGGTCGCAGAGAAAAAAGCGCAGCGCAAAAGCTGCGAATCTAAACCACTGGAGGAATTTTAGGAAAAGGATAGTGAGTTTTTAGGCTCTCAGAAAGGTCCATGTGAATCTGCTGTTTTCATTTTTAGTAAGATACCTTCAACTCTCGTGACACGGATGTGACAGTTATCTTAAAATAGGGATTTTACGATTCTCCAAAGGGTACTCTTTGTGTCTTAACACTCACTCATTGCAGCAAATCCTCCTTGCTGGCCTGCCTGAAGGGCCTAGATCAACTTATTACACTGGAATTGCCCGCAGGCCGTTTAAGGTGGAGTCTGTGTGGACAGAAAAGGGAAGTTCAGAGGGCAAACAGCATTTGGCCAACTCTGATTGTGCTTGTTCCCTCAAGTTCACTGGGTGCTGAAAAGCTCTGGTCATAGACAAAGTGTGTCAAAATTTAGAAATCAAGTTCACTGATGACTTACTGTGTACAGGTCAACAGGTCACATATGTCAATTCTTAGCATCACAAATTTTGGACATTTTATATCTTCACTGTGGCGTAACTTGGTGACATTTGAAAAAGTATGAATACTGGAAGCTTTATAGGCATATCTTTCTTTCCTTGTACTTTAAAAAAAATAATATTTGAAAAAAACCCCAATGAGTGAGAAATAAGATGGATCAGTTCTAGAAACTAAATTACCAGTATGTATGTACATCTGTTGTGTTTTCTTAAAATAAGAATAATTTAAAAGCTTATCTAGTACATAGTTTTAAACACAGATTAAAGAAAACTAGCTTGAGTGCAAATGTTTGGCTTCCCTCGTAAGAGGCCACACATACATCAATGGTACTTTCAAGCTTAACACTAAAACCCCCAGGTCAATGATGATAGAATTGGAGGTGAGGGACAATGACAATAACCCTCTTGATTATGAATCGGCCCTTGGGATTGGCTTTTTCCTGGGAGTCCACTGACTATATGAACTCGGGTACCATGATGGAGGAAAGCGGCATCATGGACTGGATTACTGTTAGCTCTTGGACAGCAAAGAGATCTGAAAAGGACAGGCCACCAGAGCTTCATGGGAACAACCAAGCCTAGTTTTTAGAAGGTGAATCTCTTGGAACTATTTGACATTAGGCCATTGGAAAGCAAAGGGTTAAAAAAGTCATTGATGACAGGGCAACCTAGGGAGGTGGATATTGGATATACCTGTGTGAGCCTGGAACCACCATAAGCAAATGTGAAAATTGCAGTTTATTAATTAAAGTAAAATAATTTGAATCTTTATTTCTAAACTGTTGAATGAGAAACCCAGTGAGCAATATTCCCCACGGCAAGTCAACCAAAAGTAGAACTCTTAAAAAAAATCCCAACATTTATGATTACCGTGAACCTTTATGGTGTATATTTTTAAACTTGAACAACAGTGGTTTCTTTATTACTATATTATGAAAGGATTATCAAAGTCGGTTAGTTTTCAGGGCTTCCTATTTTTCTCAGAAACACATCCTAGGGTATAAGGAAGTTGAACTCTTGCTCTATTTAATCATGCACTGAAGATGTCATTTATTTTAGTTTAAAAAGCAAAATGGAGGCAGTTCCTTCCAGTGACTAAAATGGTTTAACTTAAAGTTTAATTAACAAAAAAGCCACATTCCCATTTTCCAATTCACAAAGACAGGTTTTTCTTTAAAAATATGCCTGAAACATATTACAGATAATATCCCAAATGATTACTATGTAAACATTGTCATTACAATGAGATTAATATGATATCAGCTCCATTTCACATTGTAAACAGCAAGACTGAATGCAGAAGCCTATTTAGACTGTCCAGTGTTTGTGCAGGTTTTTAAATGAACCATACAAAATCTACATTGTTCTACCTTCTTGTCAAGAGGATCCATCTGTTTCCAATTATTGGCCTTTAACTGATGAAGTTCATCAAATTTCATACTAATATTTTCTATGGACAACTGCAGCATGTCCCAGAACCCCGCCAGATCCTGGGAAGTGGGCCTCGGATGAGCACTGGGATTCTGTGCAAGAGAAAGAAAAACATTCATGCTTTAGAGGCAATCAGTGACAACAAGCACAGGACCAAAGGGGCATTTTCAAATATTTCAGATAACATAAGGGGGATGAGTTCCTTCTGGCTTTCAAATAGGAGATAAAAGTGAGGCTACAAATTGTAACTCTTTCTTCCCTTTCCTTCCTTCCTTCCTTCCTTCCTTCCTTCCTTCCTTCCTTCCTTCCTTTCTCTATATCTACCTATCATCTATTATCTTTTTATCTATCATTCTCTCTATCATCTACAACCTGTCATTTCTATCTTCTATCTCTCTATGAAGATTTATTACAGAATAATTGAAACAGACAACTGTAAGGTATTTAAAGTGTACAATGCAAGGATATACGTACACATTGTATACAGACTCCTTCCGCGGAATTCATGAACACATCCATCACATCACATACTTATCTGTGTGTGTGTGTGTGTGTGTGTGTGTGTGTGTGTGTGTGTGTGTGAGAACATTTAGGTTTATTCTTGGCAAATTGCAGTTCTACAATACAGTGTTATCGCTATAGCCACCACGTTGTGCATGAACTTCTCAGACCATATTCATCTTATAACGGCAAGTTGGTACCCCTTCAACCAATGTCTTCCCTTTCCCCTACCCCTCCACCCCTGGGAACCATTTTTCCCCTCTTTCTTTCTGTGGGTTTGACTCCTTTTTTTTAAAAGATTCCATTTCAGGGGCACCTGGGTGGCCCAGGCGGTTAAGTGTCTGAACTGATTCTGGCTTAGGTCATGATCTCATGGTTCGTGAGTTCAGGCTCACTGTCAAGCTGTCAGTGTAGAGCCTGCTTGGGATTCTCTCTCTCCCTCTTTATCTGCCCCTCCCCTGCTCATTCTCTTTCTCTCTCAAAATAAATAAATAAACATTAAAAAAATTCCATTTCAAATGGTAATTTTATACATTCATCCATCTGAGTCAGTGATTCTTAAATGTCAAGGTTGTAAAAGTCTTCTTTTATAATATAACATCTGTCAATGTGGTGTGGGGAGAGAATCCAAACTTTTCAAAAAAACAATGATGAGATACATTAAAACATATTTAAATGAAGACAATGTCTTCGGGGGGGAACTACAGTATATTATTAGTGGAGTTGGAATCTGATTTTATGCCATCCAACTTATGCAGAGAACAGAAAAGAAATCTAAAATAAGACTTCACAGTCATACTGAGTGAAACAATAGGGTAAACAAATGATGAGTAAGAAAATAATTGCATTTTTAATATTTCTTAATTTTATTTTATTTTTGAGAGAGAGTGCAAGTGGGGGAGGGGCAGAGAGAGAGGGGGACAAAGGATCTGAAGCGGCTCTGTGCTGATAGCAAAGAGCCTGATACAGGGCTCAAACTCACGAACCTCAAGATTTGACCTGAGCTGAAGTTGGATGCTTAGCCAACTGAGCCACCCAGGTGTCCCCAAAATAACTGCATTTTTAATGTACCATATGTTTAACAATTAAGATGTTACTAATATAGGAAGTCGTTTTATCATACAAGTACTTTGACAAAATCTTCTGGAAATGAATATTAAATCAACCCTAACATAAAATAGTAAATGTGAGAACACATATCTATACATTACACATAGATGTCTGTAATGACCCACTTTCTAGATAATATTAAACAGTGTTCAGTATTTAAGGATTGACTTTTTTTTTTTTTTTGGTCTCATCTCTATATCCCTGATGGGTGCTAGAAAGTATGAACCACGAATCTATATGATATAAAACAGAAAAATGTAACTAAGAGACTGAAGGTGTCATGCTCAGTTTTAATCACTATCGCCAATGGTAGCTAAGGGCATTCATGGTTCTGTGGGTGGGGCTTCCAGAGATCAGAGGCTTACATCTGGGTCAGTTTGGGTTACCAATGGGTATTCAAGCCAATTGGATATACTGTGAAACCTCATGCCATATAATAACCTGAGGCCATTTTGTACTTAAAAAAAATGTTTTGTTTATTTTTTGAGAGAGAGTGCAAGCAGGGGAGGGGCGCAGGGGGGCAGGGGATCCAAAGTAGGCTCTAGGACGACAACAAGAACCAGATGTGGGGCTCAAATTCAAGAACTGTGAGATCATGACCTGCCCCCCTTTTGTACTTTAAAAACCAACTTTCAGGGGCACGTGGTGGCTCAGTCTGTTGAGCGTCCGACTCTGGCTCAGGTTGTGATCTCACAGTTCATGAGCTCAAGCCTCATGTCAGTCTCTGTGCTGACAGCTCAGAGCCTGGAGCCTGTTTTGGATTCTGTGCCTCCCTCTCTTTCTCTGCTCCTCCCCTGCTTGCTCTCTGTCTCTCTCAAAAATAAATAAATAAACTTAAAACAAAACAACTAACTTTCAGAAAGTACAAGGTCAGTGCACATCAAAGTTAATAGGTTGGAAAGAACTTTTTAGTCCTTTGATGGACTAGCATTATTGGTCTGCCTTCAAAATAAATACAAATCAAAATGTATTTATACATTTATGCTTCTTAAACCACCCATAGTTCTGGAATTCATTGAAGACATAAATTCTAAAGTTTGTGAATATCTGGATCAGTATTAAACCCTAGCCTAGTGACACTGAATTAAACTAAAGAGTTTCTCTGCAGCATTTTCATTTAGTAAGTTAAAAAAATGTTCTCAACATCTAGGTTCAGAAGAGACGGATAACAGCTTTGACAAAGTACATTGTGAATGGAGTTTTATGGTCTTCCTCATCTCATTGGTCACCCAGAACCAAATTGCTCATGCTTTGGAAATGACCACAGTCTCTTCGGTCACAAGCCTATCTGCTAAATGGCTTCAGTGCAGCAGTGACAAAATGATGGTTTGGTAGGCCCAAAGAGTTTGTTTAATTCTGTATGATGGGCGATTTGGTCCCTCCTCAAGAATCTCTTTGCCCCTGTGTCATCAAGGGGACAGGTGAGGAAGCAGAGAGAAAGAGAAACTGTGGGTCATGTGACATCCTGTGCACAGAGAGTGGCAACCCTGGCCTCAGTCTGCACCAGGCCACTAGGAGGTCGAAGGCGGTGGAGGGTGTGCAATGGTGAGGGGGACTCGGTTCCTTAGTTTAGTTTTGTTGGAAAAAGTAAGGCTCATCCATTTATTCTGTGCCTTAAAGTTGAGTCTGGGATGATATTCTGGTGTTTTCAAGTGTTCTCTTCCTCAGAGTAAGAACTTAAGCACGGACACCTGGGTCTGGTTGAGGCCAATCTTAGGGCCACTTTTGTGCAGCTTTATAGACCTAAACAATGCTCCCACTAGGCCACCACACTTCCTGCTACAGAGAAGGTGGAGCTGACTGATCAGCCCGTGACCCCCTAGAACTCAAATCTTGGTGGCTGTGTGTGGGGGGACTGGGTAGAGGATGTCAAACAGGCATTGAGGTCAGACAGACTGGGATTTAAATCTTGGGCTCTGCCTCTTACCAGGTGACCCTGACCAAGTTATTGATTGATTGATTGATTTTTAGTTTTTGTTTTTTATTCCTGACCAAGTTATTTAGCTTTTCCATGCCCATTTCCCTCAACTGTAAAGCTGTCATAAAAATGATGTCACCTTCCCTTCTGCAGCACGATTGGCCAGCCGTCCGGGGCCCTCCGCCCGAAGTCCCACTTCCTGCCTCTAACACGCTGCCCACATTTCCAGCTAAGTTCCTCTCGCTGCTCAGGCACGTGAGCCTATCAGCAACCAGGAAACGTCAAAAGCTGGCTTCAACAAACCCTTCCTAGAAGGGTGCAGATGTTTCAAAACATTCTCTCTGCAGTTTCATCTTCAAAACTCTGCACAGTGTTCGTGTTCTACTTCACAACATACCTGCTTACTGTGTAGTTCTGTGAAAAAGTGTGCTGTTTGTCCTAGAGAGCATACATTTGGCTTTCATGTATCTTTCAGGCAGCTTGAGAAGTGCAGCTTTCTATGAACTTTTGTACATTTAAAGAGCACAGAGCCATGCTAATTAAGATCTGTGACACATTAGCAAGCTTACAAATTAGTAGGAATTCTGTTCCTGGCACCGAGTGAAGCTCAATAAAATATTTGTTGAATTCACTTATCCGTACCTTTACTAACCTATGTTATCCCACAATCCAGAACAGAATTTCTGAGAAGGTGGACTGATTTTTGCTGAGGGAGAGGAAAACAAACTACAGATGTGGGGGGTGGGTATGAGGAGGAGGGGAAGGACAGCCCCAAAGGGAGGTTTCAGAAGAAAAGTCTGGGGAAGAGGGACCGAGAATACCAACTACATGTTTTCAATTTTCTCTTGATGGAACCCTGTCTTGATAAATTCCCTTCGGTCTATATAACAAGATGTGGCTAAAACTCTAAAATCACCGTCAACGAGATTGCAAATAATCATGTTTTCACTTCCACAGGATCAACAAGTTGCTTTTCATTTTAGTTTAGGGCAAGCGTGACCAACAAGTGACCAATAAAAGCTCTTGTTGAGGAATGACACTTGCAGAGAACAGCAGTTTTCTAAAAGAGGCCTGCGTGAGGAAGCCCTTGCCCTTGTCTTCTGCAGTCTGTTTAAAAATACTGTTGGTGCTAGTGGTGTTTCTGTCTCTTTGTTTTGCTTTATTTGGCTTTTTGAATGTCCAGGAAGGATGAATTATTCATTTGTTTCAAGGAGATCAAATCTACACTTTGTGATGCCATCCAGCTCTGGCCTTAAATTAAAATTGAGAGCCCTGATGGTGAGATAGGCACTGATGGCTATTGCAGAAGGAACGTCATTATCCAAAATGGTTTTCTGTAGTATCATTTTTGAAATATCAAGCTGCTCCGTACTTTGGTAAAAATACTGAAATCCGGGCTACCATGGGAAAGCCAGGAAAATGGGAAAATTTCAGTTGCCCCCCCCCCCAAAAAGGGCAGGAAATGGAGGTTCAATTTGATTGGATTTTTTCTTCTAAGATTATTTAAGTATAAAATAAATATTTCTAATTTTTAAAAAATTAAAAAAAATTTATATTTATTTATCATTGAGAGACAGAGACAGAGTGAGGCAGAGTGTGAGCAGCGGAGGGGCAAAGAGAGAAGGACACACAGAATCTGAAGCAGGCTCTAGGCTCTGAGCTGTCAGCACAGAACCCGATATGGGGCTTCAACCCATGAACCATGAAATCATGTCCTGAACTGAAGTCAGATGCTCAATTGACTGAGCTAACCAGCCACCTCTACATATTTCTAATTTTAAGAAAAGCAGGAAGTACAACTCATCAGAAAACTCTCTATTTCAGGTGAGAGAGTCCAATGGGCCTTAATTCAGTTCAAAATTAGTTGTGCCAGCCTTGACAACGCGATCTTCTCCTGACTAGCTTGGAAGCAGTAGTGGGGGGGAATGTTACCTACCAGGTTTTCTTCACACAGTTCTCTGAACTGGTAGAATTTCTGGGCCATGAGAAGTTGGGCACTGCCCACTGCGGTTCGGATTTTCCCTAGAACTGAAAAAAGCAAACATACAAGAAGTTTACACATTATGTCTCACTGTGGAGATTTAGTCTGGTAAAGCAAAGAGGAAGTTATGCTGCAATAATTAGGAAAAACAGCACACACACTGCACGTGAACACACACACACACACACACACACACACACACACACAACCCAGCTGCTGTTGTTACTTTGCTAGTCTGTGGAACAGAGGCTAGGTGAAAGTATAAAATCGACTTGGACAAAAACACATGCTAATCACACATTTTAGAAATAGCAGAGTTTTCCATCACAGCACTGCAGCTTACCAAGAGGCCAATAGGTTTTTCTTTCCCCCTTTTATTGCAAGGATAAATTTCAAGTGTTTATCAGCGTAGTTATGGATTTATTTGTGTCAGCAATCAGGGTCTGCAAGCTTGTTTTTCTAATCCAAATCCAAACACAAGAAAAGCAATCCTAACTTGAAGGGGGGATCTCTTGGCACTCACCATCTCCTATCCATAGCTTTCATTACTTTTCCGGAGCTCAGCCACGGGGACTGTCAGGAAAGCGCAGTGGCCAGTTGAAAGATTTAGTAAGGAATGAACATTTTCCGCCTGTTGCCTAGGGAACACCAGCACCGGTCCAGCTTTTCCACTCCACAGACCAATTTTATTGTTAATATAGGTCTAATTCCCTCTCTGCTGCACTGAAAATCTCCTTTGCAAGCTACTTCTTGTCTTCCGTGCAGACTAAGGCAAGGACCTTTCAACGGAGGGCGTGCTGAGGCTGGCTGTTTGCTCTGCTCGGAGCTGTCCTGAGGTCTGCATTGTCCCAAGGCCCTCCCTCCGCCCGGTGGAGACCGGGACACAGCTGCACTGCTGGAGCCCTGCCACCAGGCAGTTCCCAACATGCCCTCCCTGTCGGGAAGGACGGGGAGAAAGCGCCCTGATCTCCCCTTCCTGGCCTCGCACAGACAGGGAGACTCTCAGAAGGGCACTTGGCCCGGGGTGAAATCTGCATCTGCGCGGGGGGGAGGTGGAGTAAAGGATCCAAACAGTGTGCTGCGGCTGTGCTGCAGATTTACAAAGCCTGAGACCCAGAGTGGAATGAGGTCTCTCTTGCTCCACCTCAGTCCCCACCAAGGCTGAGAAGAAAAAAAAAGAAAAATAAAGTTCATGGTAACACAGGGTTTTCTAGTAATTTTCTCTGTTTTAAAACTGCCAGGCAAGGGGGTACCTGGGTGGCTCAGTCAGTTGAGCATCTGACTTTGGCTCAGGTCATGATCTCAAGGTTTGTGAGGTCAAGCCCCGAATCAGGCTCTGCGCTGACTGTGCAGATTCTCTCTCCTCTCTCTGCCCCTCCCCGTTTGCATTCTCTATCAAAATATTAAAACAAAACAAAACAAAAGCCTACCAGGCTAGACCATGGTTTATAATACACACTATACTTAGGTATTACTCAAATAGTTCGGCATCTCCCCACACATGGAACTCAGGGCATTTATGAACTCCCTGTCACATCACACCAAACAGCCCAAGTGCAGAAATTGTCTCCTCAGTAATAGCCGGGGTCTCCCCTTGATGGCCATAAAGCAGCTTTTCCTCAGGCCTAAGTGTTTACTTTTTTCCATTCTTGCTTTTAACATCTTCTGGAATGGATCTGCTATGTGAGACCCTTCTCCCTTTCTCCACACCCCTGAAGCAGAAAGGAAAAAGTGTGTGGAGACACAGAGCATCATAGGATCCAGGCCCTGAGCTGGCCGAGGGTTTTGGCTCCAACACTTACCAGCCCCTGCCTTGGACAGGTCACTTAATCTCTGTTCTCTCCTATGTAAAGTAGGGTTAATGGTACCAATTTGTAGGTTTGTTGTGAAGGTTAAAAGCAATAATACATGGGAAATGCTCGGGACAGTGTCTGATATATAGCAAACAACCAATAAATGTTTGTCATTGCCTAGGGCCAGGACACTACCCTTCGTCTCTGGGTGTGCCACCGGGGGCCCCACACTTGCTCTGCCCAGAAGAGGAGAGGAAAAAACCCAAAGTCTGGATTATTCAAAGGTAACCAGACATCCATGGTTACCTGGGACACGTATGTGCTTTGGGTGACCTGTCCCAGATCTGAGATAGTTCTGAGGAGGCATTTCCTAAGTGAACATGTGGCTGAGGCAAACTCTAAGGTCCCTGGAAACGTCTCTGAGTTATGTTGCTGATGGGTACATCCTCAGAATGAATCCTGGAAGCTTAGAACGTGAACTGAGGGGTCTCTCATTTGCTGGCTGGGATGGCAGAGCCCCTGGGAACTGTCATAGCAACTCAAGTCCTTCTGATATTCCTCAGAACTTTGAGCTGATGGCTCTCCATTACACCTGAAAACCCGAGCTGTGATAATAGATCACTATAGTGAAAGCAGCTAAGTAAGACAGTGATTCTCAAATGAGAAGAAAGCTCTGTTCCAAACAACCTTTCAGGCAACACCCAACTGTGTAAGGGCCAACTCGGATGGATGTCTTCCTGAAAGTGAAACAAGGGCCATCTCTACTCAGCATGGTCCGGCAAGAGCCGCAGATTTGGAGCAAAGGTAGCTGGGGTGAAGTTGTGGCCCTTCTGTTTTCTAGGTTTTTGCCATCATATTCCTTGAGTAGAAATTTCCTACTGGCTCCGGGATTGTTTGCATTTTCAGTGTCTGAGTGATAATCTTTCCTGGGCCCAGGAAACTGGGGTGCTGATGCAGGCTTTCAGAGAAACTCATGCAACAGGAGGTCAAGCCGATGAAATTCCTACTTCCTTGCCCTCCATGCTTTTGTTTCTAGAGAACTAAAAACTCACTTCGATTTTTTTCTAAGTTTATTTACTTTGAGAGAAGTAATAAAAGAAGTGCCACTCTATTTATGTAGGTAAGTCTGGTCTCCCTAGGTGTCTTATAAAACCCCTGATAGTTAATTTTTAAGATTCCTTTCTTCCTTTCCTTCCTCCCGAGCTGTTAGTCTGTTCCTCAGTGGAAGTATAACAACCCAAATCACTGGTGAACTGAATTCCTTCCATTTCAGAGGTGGGCACCTCCATACTAACTCCCCCACTCATAATTCTAGAAACTTCTCATCCTGCAGTAGATGGTTATGGGGAGTCATAACAGAGAGCACAGGCCTGGGTTAGTTCACCGCATAAAGCCAGGTATATCTTTTGGAAGGTTATCACTGTTCAGTTTCTGCACGGATCTGCTTATTTATATTATTATCTTGTATTTATCTCTTTTTAAAGTTTATTTATTTTGAGAAAGAGAGAAAGCACTAGTGGGGAAGGAGCAGACAAAGCGGGAGAGAGAAAATCCAAGCAGGCCCCATGCTCAGCGCGAGCCCAATGTGGGACTCAAACCCAGGACAGCAAGATCACAACCTGAGCTGCTGTCAAGAGTCAGAAGCAGGCGTCCCTATTTCCTTGTATTTCAAAGCACTTTCACATGTGCATCAAATTGGATCCTCTCAGGACCCTGTGAGATAGGGCAGATATCATCATTTCATTTGAGAAAATCTGGGCTCGAATTATGAATTGCCTTCCCTGGTGGCCCTATCATGCCTGGGACTCTGTCTTCTCCCTCCCCGCCCCCTTGTGCTGGGTTGAAAACTGGGTCTGAATCTACTTAAATGAAGCCATATGAGGGCAGTTTCTTTCCTTTATCTACACTCTCTAGCTAGAACCACTGGACAGAAGGAGGGGCGGCTGCAGCTAGCTGATGGAAGAGTGTGAGGCAGTTCAGCAAACCCGATCCCTGCCCACACTGAGACGGGAGAGCAAAGCACAGGTGCACGATTTGTTGCACAAAGACACTTCAGCCGTGAAAAGAATGGAAGAACTGGGGATCGTTTGAAAGGGATGCTAGTGGGTGTAAGTAAGGTTTAAGTTTGGGTTTTCCTTTTAAAGATTCTACATCAGAATAAAAAGCAGAAAAAGACTATTTTGGGTGTGAGATGGGTCTCTTGTGAAAACTAATTTTAAATCTAGCTATATGCAAGAAAAAAATCCTCAGACATTAGAGAAGAGCATACCTCCTCCCTCCCACTGACCCCTGTGGGAGATGATTTTTATTTGGGAACAAGGAGGTGGTATACAAGGCACAGGGCTGAAGAGGATGACAATTTATTTTTTTAATTTAATTTAATTTTTAAAGTAATCTCTACACCTAATGCAGGGCTCGAACTCAAAACCTCGAGATTCAGAGTTGCATGCTCTGCCGACTGAGCCAGCCAGGCACCCCAAGAATGATAATTTCTTTTAATCCTGCGAGTGGATCCACAGTAAAGCTGCAAGCATGCTGACCACAGTGTAAAACAAAGACCATTTCCCTTGGGGCGATGCCGGACTTTTCCCCGAGTTAGAGTCAGTAGCCCTAAGCATAGCTCTCTCTCCCTTTCTCTGCCATTGTTGGGTGTGTGGCTGACTGTTCCTCACCAAGTCTTCTCACAAGACTTTCAGGGTCAAGCCAAGAAAGGGCCCAAGAAAGAAAAGTGGTACCATCCTATTCCCTCAGTGGATTGGGATGAAAACTGGTTATAAAATCAAGTACGACTGCAACAGGAGACGTTGGAGAGGAATCCAGCTGGATCAGTCAGGATTCACACATGAGACAGCACGTGTATTTAAGCTGCACCGAGGTCACCAGCATCACCGCTATCTGGACACTTGGACATGCATTAAGGGGAAAATGATTTTCTATGTTTCTACACTACTAGGCTGCCTCAGTAATATGAGAGCTTCCATTTGAAAAAAAGAGGTCCTTAGGCATAATTAGCACATATATCCTTTAATATTCCAAGAAGAACTAAGTTTCCAGAATGGAATAGGCAGAAGCAGTGGTCTCCCTGACTGCTTCTGATTCTTACCTACTATGCCCAACTCCACAATCATCAGGCCCCCACATTAGGCATCAGAAACCGAGAGGAACAGACATATTTCTATACCCTCAAAGGATGGTGAAGCTTGCCCCTCCCTGTCCAGTGGACACTGGGTTGAACACTCCCCCACTTCTGCTACCTACACCGCAATTCACCTAGGATACTCCTTTTCCAGTCTAACTTTTCTCTCTGCGTAAGATACTGGAGAAAGCATAGGTATGGAAGTCAGGAATGCCACTTAGCCAGCGGCTGACCTTGGGTCTTTATTGTACTCTAAGACTCTGTTTTCTTTATTTGTCAAATAATCGTAATACTATCTTCATGGGATTGCTGATTATTTAATTAAATAACATACAAAAAGTGTTACAATGTAGTAGAAATTATAACTCCTACTGACATTCTTTAGTTCTTGGGCATCTATCTGGGAAACTAAAAGGTGGCATGAGCCAAAACAGGGCATTATTTCTCCTGCTAATCTTCATACACCAACCTTTCTTGAATGTCTGTCCTATTTGTTTGTTTGTTTTTCTTGGTGGATTTCATTCAGGCAGATTTAGGCAAGTGTCAATAATATCTTCAGTTTCTGTGTATAAGGAATTCGAAACAATCATTCAGGGGCCCAGATTTTCTGGCATGTCTGCATTGTTTCCCCCTCTAGAAGAGCTAGAATAGTGGCCAACTGGCTGCTGGGAGATAGAGATATACAGAGGAGACAGAACCCTAACCAGTGCTGGACACCTGAACCACCCAGCCGGAGCCTTGTGCAGGAAGCAAGCTCACTGCAGAACGAAGGGTCAGAGCCCTCCTCATGAGAAGCAGCTCC
Organism: Suricata suricatta; assembly: GCF_006229205.1. NCBI lineage: Eukaryota > Metazoa > Chordata > Mammalia > Carnivora > Herpestidae > Suricata > Suricata suricatta. Next base: position 51,974,794 of record NC_043713.1, read on the forward strand.
TATTACAAAACCAGGTCCATCTTCAGGTGCAGAGCAGGTAAGCCCTGCTACCCAGAGAGCTGTATTCCCATCTTGTGTCCCAGTGTTTAGTTCTGTGGCTCAGGGCCACTATGAACCCATAATTTTCAAACTCAGCTGATTTTTCATTGCTGTTCATTACTCCTTTGAGATGATCTTTGTTTCCTCCCTCTCCGACTCTCCCTTTCTGACTCCGGCTCACTTGCAACTCAACCCTGCCTCCTCATCTTCAGCAGTAACCTTGCCTCCTACGAGATGAAGACCACAGAATCATGCGGAAATAGTCCTGATGTTCTGCCTCCCCTAATACTGGTCTAGTCCCCTAAACCTCTAAAGAGTGTGGAGGTTTTACACGATGGGCGAGGAGCAGACCCTTCTGGTTACTTGGATAACAGCAGAGGTGCCAGGTGCCAGGAGAGAATTACTTTTATTCATTCCTAATGTTCCCTCTCTGTGACTCTTAGCTGCCCCCACAAAAACTTGTCTACATTCACTCCTCCCACCTGGTTTGCCCGATTGCCTTCTGGCTGCTCAGAGAACGTGTTCCATTACGTCTGTCCCCTTCTCTGCGACCCCTGCTTCTCTGTGCTATAGCATTACCAGGGGTGCCTAGGAGCATCCTCCAGTCTCCACCACCCTAAGGGGGGAAACTCCTCCCCAATCTCACCATCCCCTCCAGCTAATATAAAATTCCTCTTCTTCCTTGTCCTGGACTGCATTGTGTCCTCCTTGTATTTGAATGTTGAAGTCCTAACCCCCAATACCTTAGAATAGAACTGATTTTGGAGACAGGGCCTTTAAATGGGTAATTAACTTAAAAATGGGTCATGAGGGCAGGTCCTGATGCAACGTCACTGGTGCCCTTATAAGAAGAGATCAGAACACAGACATACAGAGGGAAGACCAGCTGCAAGCCAAGCGGAGAGGCCTCAGAAGAAACCAGCACCTTGATCGCAGACTTCCAGCCCCCAAAACTGAAAAATACCTGTGTTGTTCAGGTCAGCAGTCTGTGGCACTTTGTTACGGCAGCCCTAGTGGGCCAATACCTTGCCAAGAATGCTCTCGAAAGGATAGTGCACCTCTGCTCCTCTACTTTTCAGTTGACATTTGTCCCCCTGTTCTCTGCTGTATGGCCTCTCTTCCCATCGTTAGCGGTCTGAATATCTTTCCGTTTGGCCCAAAGGCTTCTGCATATAGTCTCTGGCTCTGATGCTGCATTCCTTGTTCCTTAGGCCTCTCCCTCTTTACCTTGTAAGTCCTGACCACAAAATTCAGTCCTGATTCCCCTTGAATGGGCTCATCATTCTCCTGGTTTCAGCTATTTTGCATATTTGTTTATGTGTCCCAAATTTATCACTCCAGTGTATGTCAACTCCTTAAGCGTCAGTGTTGCATATGTAGGTATGAACTTGACACCTCTTGTCTCCCCAGATCCGTGTTTCCCCTCAGGATTCCCTAGCTGATTACCATTAGGGCTACAAGGCTTCATCACCCTTGATGCACAGTGTGGATGCCAGTCTTGGGGGTCTGGTTTTATTAGGGGAACTAGAGGGACTTTCCTCTGGGTTCCTATCATCCACGGGGTAAGCGGGTGACTTTCTTCAATGGCTTGCAGGCCTGGCCCACCTGTTCAGTCTCACCTCCGCCCACTCCCTCCGTGCTCTTGGTCCCCAGAGCGGTCTCTCTTCTCGAAGCCTTTGTTCATGCTAAACACCAAGCTGGGGACACCTCCTGCCTTGGTTCCTACACTAGCCCATCCCCCCACCCCCACCCTGCTCAGGTGTACCTCCTCCAGAAAGTCCCATCTCCTTTCCCCTTGCCCTCCCCAGTGCTCCTCAAATTCCCATGCCGAGAGCTGTCTCTGTCCTTCCCACATTCTTTCCAGCATGATCTGTTTATATGTCTGACTTTCTAACCAGACCTCAAGCCTTTCTTTTTTTTCCCCTTAAATGTTTTATTTATTTCTGAGAGAGAGCAAGTGGGGGAAGGGCAGAGAGCGATGGGGACAGAGGATCTGACAGCAGCATGTTCAACTGACTGAGCCACCAGGTGCTTCCCCCAGACCTCAAGCCCTTCAAATGGGACAGACTGTGCCCATGTAATTCTTGGGGTGCTGTTCAAGGAATAAGTTTTGAAACTAACAGACTCCTCTACAAAGTCTTTGTTACCCGGAAAAACAAATTAGCTGCAAAATTCCAGACTTTATGCATTCTGATTCTTTAAGGATTTTTACCATGTCTAGCATCACTTTTTAAGTTACAGTCTTGACTAATTAACTAGCTAATGTAGACTTAGCTGGACTATTGTTCCTTTTGGATTTCTGTTTACAACACTGTTTGGGGTGGTTTAGGCCAAGCTCTCTGGAATCAGATGAATGTGTCTGGATGAATTAAACCTCCTTATCGTCAGCTCTTGGCTTCTTTATACCCAGCTGGCCTCTCCCGCACCCCCAACGATGTAGACTTTAGGGATGAAGAGGGAAAAGGAAGTTTTAAAAAGTGGATCCACCCCCTCGCTTTAAATTCATGTGGATTTGTCACACCAAATCTATGCGATTTCAAGTAGGGATTATTCACGTAGACATTCTTATTTACAAATGTGTCCTCCCTGAAAAGAATTTCTCCAACCAATTGCCCAGCTGCTTCTCAAACACATTTGTGATCCAGACCTGCTGTCAACAAAAGGTCTCCATAGAAAACATGGATCTGTTTCATTCCTGGCTGACACGGCTTGCTCAGCATTTTACAAGAATGCTTTTTTTTTTTTTTAAAGGAGCCAAAACTTGGTGGAGAATGAATAGAGAATAGAATTCTCAAGTAGAAATTGTCTCATAAGCTAAAAGCTTCCAAAGGGTTAAACCATGGAGCAAAATATTGCTTTGTTTGTAAAGAGCAAGTTTTTGAAAGCTCAGCTAATTTTATTTTCTTCTCCCAGTTCGTAATCCAAGAGTCTTACTTGTAAAAGATGGTTATACTTCAACCCATATCTCAATTTACATCAGCCATGAAATAATAGCAGCACACACATCACGTAGAAAAATAGAGTTCTTGAGACTTTAAAAGTGGAATAAAATGAAATTATAAAACATTTCTCTTGGTAATACAGAAGAAAAGAACTGAATGCTGTGTTTGAAGTCCATTGCAATCACATTCCACGTGAATGGTTGTTGTTCGAGGGAACCATCACCGACCTTGCCCCAGCCCCTCTAGGTCATCCTTGCCCCTCCGCAGTGCAGAGGCAGTCGGGGAGGATGGAATCCCACGGGCCTAGAGAACAGAAGATCGTTGTAGGCCACACACTCCACCTCTCCGTGCCGCAGCCCCCACCTCAGCCTCAAGACCACTCCAAATGCAACACACCCACAAAAGTTTGCTCTGTAATGTCCTTCTGGTACCCAAATCTTCTTCTTTGTGCCCAGCACTGTGTAGAGCAAAATGAACTGAGCATTCCAGAAGGTTAAACATAAGGCACATTATATCTGATTTCCTTTTCATTATTGCGACTTCCTCTGTGGTCACTAATTTCAGGGTGGCCAGACCTTAAAAAAGAGACTATGTAGTGTGTGTGTGTGTGCAGGCGCATGCATGCACATGTATGTGTGTATGTGTATGGGTGCGTGGGGGGGGGGCCTGGGGCAGGGACGGACTTTTTGAAGTTCATCTCAAAGGTTAAGATGAGAATAAAACAGAAAGGAGAGGATACACCCACCTCGTCCTGCTTAGAAATACATAAGGCTCGAGGCAGATGAGTTGCAGAAATCAGAGAGAGGGCTCCTCTGCTTTCCACCCCCAGGCTGCCGGGACACACTATGGGTACCTGGGCAGAGCGACCTTGGTGATCTCACTGATAGACGGTCACAACGATGAGTGTGCATGGCTTCCGTAACACAATCTGAGGCCAGGCAAACTCCTTTTCAGGTTTCATTTCCAGCTCCGCATTTGCTGCCAAGGCTCACAAGCCTTCTGGAGGACCCAAGGCCAAGTTTCACTAACTTGGATGCTATTACCAGGCAAATTTAAAGTGGAATCAATCTGCCTCCTGCACACGCTCTAGGTTTATCAGTTCATTTCAGATAAAGCCTGAAAATTCCACATATAAGTTGTCCACAATTCAGGAGGCAAAGATAGATTTCCAAGTACAATTAGCCAGTATTTCATCGTAGGGGCGCTGAAACCCGAGCCTCTGTTTTTAACCCACATTGCTAGACTGCATTCCTAGTTAGGAGTGTTTGGTTCCATCTGGCCATTTCATTCCCGGGCAGATAATACCAGACGTATCTATGTAACATACAAGCCACTGTCAAATAGCAGTGAGCCATCTCCCCGAGACAGCTGTTCCACACAGGGGCTTCATTGTCTGAGAAAAGCTTGTATCATTTTACTTCAAGAGCTGGGGGGACAAGCATTCTGTCAGCTGCCAGGGCTTGGAGGAAACCTGGCTCACCACAGATTTCCATTATTTTGTTACCAAGCCCTACTATCGGCTGTTAGGGATGAACATTTGAAACAGGAACGAAAGTCCTCGCTCTGCTTTTATTTTATCAGGGAACATAATAGCTCCACACACCCAGGGAATTTACAGTTACGCTTTGCGAAGATAACACGACACTACCAGCCAACCACAAATGCCTCTTCTCCTGCTGCCCTTCCTCGCGCATTTAACCACTTTAGGTAAACCAGGAAAGTGTTTTCCAGTCCCAGAATGCCAAAAACAACGTCCCTAGGAAGCAGCTGTCAGACTCAGGATAATGGTATCATAAAATCGTTGAGAACTGAAAAAATATTTAAAATCGGATGGCTCCTTTCTTTTTTAACTCTCTAATCAAGAAACATGACCGCAACTACCCCCAACCCTGCATCTGTACCTCATGTTCCCATTGAGCGAGAAGGTTCTGTTCCTAACTTCTCTTTTATCCCCTAGGAACGCAGTGTATTTAACAAAATACCTTACATTCTTAGGAGCGTGATGACTATGAATGTGACGATAGGCAACTTGTTCCAGTACCTTCAGCTGCTGTAGGCTTCTTCGGGAGGGGAGGGTGGGATTTTTTGTTTGTGGTAAAATACACATCAGATCTACCATTTCAACCATTCTTTCCCTCCCACTTCCTCCCTCCCTCCCTTCCTTCCTTCCTCCTTCCCTTCCTCTTTTCTTTTCTCCCTTCCTCTCTTCCCTCCCTTTCCTCCTTTCCTTCCTTCTTTCCTTCCTTCCTTCCTTCCCTTCCCTTCCTTCCTCCCTCCCTCCCTCCCTTCCTTCCTTCCTTCCCTCTTTTCTTCCTTTCTTTCGTGCACAAGGAAGGGAGGGGCAGAGAGAGAGGCAGAAAGAGAACCCCAAGCCGGCTCCACACCCAGTGCGAAGCCCCATGCAGGGCCCGAGCCCATAACCATGAGATCATGACTAAATCAGGAGTCAGATGCTCAACTGAGTAAGTCACCCAGGTGCCCCTGAACCATTTTGAAGTGTACACTTCAGAGGCATTAAGTGCATTCATGAAACATTCTTGAATATTTAAGAATTGGGATTATTCTGGTGCCCCACAAAATAAATTAAGCAAGTATGGTCCAAGGCTTCCTTTCTCTCACTCTGTTCTACTTATGCCTCGATGATGATTTTGGAGACTACATCTCCTGGAAGGGATTTGTCAAGAACCACCTTCCTCACATACCCTGAATGTACTGCCTTACATGGGACTCAAAGAACACATAAGGTGTCTTGGCCAAGAGATAGACGTATCTGGGCTTGACTCATTTGTCAAAGCTATTTTTCTTGGTGTACACAGATTTTTTTATGCTGGTTACTCAGAAATTGGCTTTGCCTACCAGACAGGCTTGGCCTCTCTTCTTCACCAACCCTCTTATAAAAAAAGAAAAGGTTAAATTAGAGAATGAGTAAAACAAAAGCTCTCTGCAGCTTCCGGCCCAGTTATCAGAACAGAATTGTGGTTGCCAAGGAGTCAGGGACAGATATGTATGGAGAGCTTTAGAGGACAGCACCAAGTGACACACAGAGTATCATTATCTTGTCAAATGTTATTCATGTTGTATCTGTTCCATCAGACCCTTCTGTGTTTCTGTGACCTTGGACAAGATACTGCCAGAGAGCTGTTTTGAGGGCAAATAAAATACCTGTCAAAGTCTCCAGCCCATTGCCCAGGGTATTGTAAGGACAAGATGAATATTCTTTTCATGGGCTTCTGTTCTGTCTTCTTCCCATGGAGGGTGCCAATGGCTCTCTGGTCAGACCCTCATGGATTTGGATTTGCCTCATTAGGAATTGGAGACTCTTTGACCCGGGAATGTGGAGTTACCTCTGCACTATTAAGAATTCTGGAATGCTGGGGGATTGAAGCTCCTGGGCCTGAAAGAAAGCTTACAAGTGCTTGTTGAATGGAATCACATCCCAAGAGCTGGACAGGACATACAAGGTTCATCTAGATCATCCTGCTGGCCAACACGGAAGTGTTCTACCATTTCTGCAGTAGGGTTTCCTCTCCCTCCGATGGGAAGGGCTCATTACCTCACCAAGGATCCCCACCCCCTTCCAACTTTTGGCAACAACTTCTAGTTACTCGTTGAGTATTCTGTACCTACTGAGGAAGACACATTTTGCAAGGTAAAATACTTTTGTAACACAGAATTTCCAAAATATTTCTGGGACTCAAATACATATTCACTGATCCCCTACTATGTCCCAGGAACCATCAGAAGGGCAGTGGATATAAAGATGAATGAGATAAGACTAATTTCTGTCCTCAGACAGCTCTTTTTTCAGTGGAGGAGAGAGACACGTAGATCGCTATAAAATAATGCTGGAAATAGCTGATAGACAGACATACAGCCTATTACGGAATCTCCAGGGAGACGCACCTAACTCAGCCTGAGGGGAGGCATTCCACAAAGACTTCCAGAAGGTGCGGCACAAGCTGAGACTTGAAGGGAGAGCCATATTTGTAGGCTAGATGGTCTTATATGAATAGGCATTATGAATTTGAATCAATTGTGTACATTTACGAAAGCATGCATAAAGGGCATTTGTGTTAGCTGTTTGATCTAAAGTTATAAAATTATATTTTAAAAACCCTAATAATTTGGGGCACCTGAGAGGCTCAGTCAGTTAAGCGTCTGGCTTCGGCTCAGGTTATGATCTCACAGTCCGTGAGTTCGAGCCCTGCGTCGGGCTCTGTGCTGACAGCTAGCTCAGAGCCTGAAGCCTATTTCAGATTCTGTGTCTCCCTCTCTCTCTGACCCTCCCCTGCTTGTGCTGTCTCTCAAAAACAAAACAAAAGGGGTGCCTGGGTGGCTCAGTAGGTTAAACCTCTGACTTTGGCTCAGGTCATGATCTCACGGTTCGTGGGTTTGAGCCCTGTGTCGGCTCTGTGCTGACAGCTGGGAGCCTTGAGCCCGCTTCAGATTCTGTGTCTCCCTTTCTCTCTGCCCCTCCTCCTCTCATGCTCTGTCTCTGTCTCAAAAATAAATAAAAAACATTAAAAAATTTTTAAAAACAAAACAAAACAAAAATAGAAAAAAATAAAAAAATTGAAAAAACCCTAATACTTTGGACTTTTCACTACAGACCACTGGCTTTCAAACTGTATTCTAGAAATCCTAGGGTTTTTTGAGGTCGGGGGTTGTTATGGACCTTGGTCCAAGGGGCAGTAGAGGCTGAGCACACGGAACTCAGACCATCACCAAGATAGCTTCCCTGTTCTATTTATTGCTGTCGTACGTAACTATTTTTAATCAGAAACAAGGGTTCTGATATTAATATATGTTTCAGACTACAAAGGAAGACCAATTTCCCAGTGAAGCAAGTTTCACCACATACTTGCCATCTAAGATTAATTTGTTCAGCCGGGTACTTTTAAGGCAAAGTACCAGAGGGGCTCCTGGGTGGCTCAGTTGGTTAAGTGTCCGACTTAGGCTCAGATTATGATCTTGTGGTTCCTGAGTTTGAGCCCCACGTCAGGCTCTGTGTTGACAGTTCAGAGCCTGGAGCCTGCTTGGGATTCTGCGTCTCCCTCTCTCTCTCTGCCCCTCCCCCACTCACACTCTGTCTCTCTCAAAAATAAATAAAACACTAAGAAAAATAAAGCAAAGTACCAAACAAGACTCCCACTCCTAGTTATCTTTGTCCGTTCTGCAACCATGACCCTCACAGTTCTTCCCAGGCAGCAACCTTGCAAAAGAAAGTGGAGATTTGAGAAAATGTATCTTTACTCTGAAGAAAATGTCCTTAAGGAGCATAGTTTATTAATGGCGGGATCTTCAAGGACAAAGACAACAGTTATTATTCTTTAGAAGAAATCTTGTTATAGCAAAATATCTTCCTATGTAATGGATTTGCTAAGTTCTATTTATAAAACAATACTTTAAGTAACATGTGAAGTAAAAATCTGTTAAAGTGAATAAATAGGCTGCTCTTTCATGTTCATTACTTTGGGACTTTTCCAGGAGTGCACATTTCAAAATACAAAAATGCTTCTCTTTGATCCCGAAGCCCTGATGAGAATCCAGTTTTCTGACAAGACTGTCAACTTTCAAGTACATGTGTTTGTATCAAAACGGGGTAACTTGTCACAGCTCTTTAAGCGTCACCAAAGATTTTCCTAAATCGTGATACCATGATTATCCTCTTGCATCACGATAAAGCTGGGTTGAAAGAAGCAGAGCCAGTCTTAGATGAGAGGAAAACAGATGAGCGGCTTTCTTGGGTCCTATCAGAAGTCAACCAGGAAGTTAGACTGAGTCCTGAACTAATGCAGTGAATGCACTGAAATCTGAAAATTTTCCTAGGAAAATCTAATAAACTTTGGGTATGGCCACAGGGGAAAGGAAGGGTGGAAGATGTTACTGCTAAGACTTCCTTACTGAAACCTAGCCCTTCCATTGCCACCGGGAGGTGCCTCCTTCTGTCACCAGGGCAAAAGGCTAATTCTGCTTGTAGATCAACATTCAAGTGAGCCTGGAGTGGTATCACCTGTTAGGGGCAAGTGTCAAGGAGATTACTTTCCCACCACCAAGTTGTCTGCACTTAGAACACACGTGGAGCATTTCAGAAACCTACTTATGGGTTTTGTAAGCTGCTCATCAAGGCAGCAAATAAGCTAGTCAGCCAGTTGATAGGGTTCATGCAGGAGGAATGAGTGCAGAAAAGAGCGGAGAGCAAGATATAGTGAGGAAATCCCACAGCCTGCTAATTTTTCTTTTCTAGATTCAGTTTTCATAAAAATACTTTCTTGATGAGTTCGGTTCATTTGGTAAGTCTATTTACCATGATTAAATGTAAATGTAGGCTGAAGGTTTAATTATAAAGAAATTATTGATATTTTTATTAGGGGTAAGAATGTATGATGATTATGTAAAAAAAAATCCTTATCAGTGGGTACATAGTAAGGTGCCACGATGCTTTGGACTTCTTTTAATGTTTATTTATTTTTGAGAGAGAGAGAGAGAGAGAGAGAGAGAGAGAGAGAGCGCATGAGCAGATGAGGGGCAGAGAGAGAGGGGGACACAGAATCTAAAGCAGGCTCCAGGCTGCAAGCTGTCAGCACAGAGCCTGACGTGGAGCTCAAACTCACAAATTGTGAGATCATGACCTGAGCAAAGTCTGGCATTTAACCGACTGAGCCACCCAGGCTGCCCCTGAACTTTCTTTAAAATAATCCAGCAAAAATGACCAATGGGGGAAGATAAGAAAATGAGACTGGCCAGTCGTGATGGGTGATGAGTATATTGTACTGAATTCTACTTTTGTTCATGTTTTATATTTTTTATGAGAAAAAGGTAAATGATTTAAATAATAGGTCTAAAAAGTTACAGCATAACAATACTCTTCTAGGTGCTTCCCATGCAAAAATGAAGATAGGCTTAAATGCCAACCCCTAAATGCCTAAATTTCTTTGATTCAAAAATATAATCGGTTGGAGGATCCACCATTCATTTGATAATTGTTTTTTAGAGGAAAATAAACACACAACATTGAAAAACACACTGATTATAAACAATATCCCAATTTCAGAATTGGGAATATAAATGTGGAAAACATGCCTCAGAATTGAGGTAACCTGGTCATTTTGTTGTCAATTGTTTCCTTTTTTTTTTTTTAAAGGAAGCGCTATGCCCAAAGAGGGGCTTGAACTCTAGACCCTGAGATCAAAAGTCCAATGCCCTAGGGACTGAGCCAGCCAGGTAACCCTTGTTGTCATTTGTTAATAAGAATTATTATTGTGTTAAAAGGCCAAGTTTGAAAATAATGGTGTGCGTGGCCTCCATTATTTATTTTATTTATTCATAAATTATTTTAACCCATTAAGTTGAAATGTGTGTTAATTAACTTGGTGGCTGAGGGCTTGTCTCCCTAAAACTTAAGAGAGAAAGTACATGCTAAACAGGCTTATGAATGTTAATAAGCATGGTCCCTTCTGGCCTATGTATTATTGGCCTTGTCTTCCTATCGTACGTTAAGGAAAGTAATAACACTGTACGATTATAAATGCCCAGTGCACCTGCACCGGTGGCCCTGGACACTCGTCCGAATTACTTTAATTCCCTGAGAATCGGCACCCATCTCAGGATCCTCTTGGGAATGAGGAACAGTTGTAGGAACTTGACACCGCTCCCCCCCCCCCCATCCCCCACGTTGAGCTTTGTACTCTTCGGAGAAGTGATCTAGAGCTAGAGGGCGCGGGGCTAGAGCCGGCGACGGTGTTATATCCGCCCAGCGGTTTGCTTTTCCTCGCGCAGCGCAGGGACGGCTGACGCTCGGCTGGAATTGCCTACCTGTCCCACCCGGTCCTGGGGGAGGTGTGGGACTGCAGGGCTGCACGCGCCGACGGGGCGGGGAAAGGACCGCCGAGTGTAAAGACGCCGCGTCAGGCCGGCCCGAGCGCCGGAAGCGCGGAGTGCACGGCGCGGGCGTTACTTACTGTCTTCCGGCAGGTTGTTTTCCCGCTCTTCTCGCTCCATCTGCTGGCACCACCCTTCCATGCGGTCCCGCTCTGCCTGGAGAAGCTTCAGAAACCAGTGGCCGTCCCGGTGGCACACTGACCTCTGGACGGCCTCCAGGGGGTCTTCGGTGATCGAGTCAATCCAGGGATCCGGGGGAGGCAGAATCGAAGGGTCAAAATCCGCATCAAAGTCATCGTCGGCCGCGCAGGCGTGGTAGTGGTTTCCTGAGCCCTGGATGCTGACGGTGGAGGTGCTGGCGTCCCGGGAGAACTGTCTGGCCATTGGGCCGGGGCACGAATTGTCCTCTATAGACTCCAGAGAGTTTTCCAGATTATCGTGGAAGTCCAGGTCAGCCTGTACGGCTGTCGTCACGCTGTTGGAGCGAGTGAACCTGCGGAAACTTGGAGGAATGGAGAAAGGAGATTGAGTTCAAGGCTATTTCTCGAAGCAAAAGCATTTCTACTTTTCTTTGTGGATGTGACAGTAGGAGGGTCCCATGCTCTCAATATGGGAGGCAGGCCTTTGACGCAAGCATATCGGTTGCTTTAACTCTTACATACATATCAGTGATCTCTCATATTTGTTCAATACAGTAGTAAAGCATCTCTAGAGAAATGTTAGAAGCAATGTGTATAGCTATCAAAGCCAATAAAATGTCCAGCGTCCAACTTCCTCTACAAATCTGGGGTGGTTTGAACTCTGATATTCAGGTTGTGAGGGGTAAGGAAATGATTCAATTATATCTTAGTCTGCATACTTTGCATAGAAATTGGGGAAACAAAAGCAGCCCAACCTGGTCCAAGCCTATTGTGAATCCTGCGTAACCACATTTTTTTTTCCAGGGACAGCGCTCGTGAAGTAAGACTTTCTGAAAGTAAACTAACATGCCATGAGGTTCCTCTTAGAATTAAAACTCCTTGCCCTAGTAAAGATTCATTCACCTGTCTCTTGATGGAAAATGTCATTGTTATCATTTGGCACAAAGCTTTTGGAGCAAAATCAGCTCACAGTTCTAGAGTTTTCTGGTTCCATTCTCTTCTGCCCCTCTAATTTCCCTTCCCACAGTCCTTGTACCAGGATGATAAAAGACAACTTGTTCACAGATTCAGCCTGAGCATTTCATAAGGATATTCATGTAATCGGTGTTTCTCAACCAGATGGCTTTGTACCTCTCCGGTTGACCCTGACAATGAAGGTGAGGGCATATGGAAGGTGGGAGGGGCGGAGAAGAACAGAGGAGCCGCGAATTCTTTCTCAGACAAGGGGCAAGGGGAGGTGTGGGCCTGAAGTAATTTAAAACACATACAAAAACCTTCATTGGCTCCTAGAGCAGGCAGACAAAAATGACAGAATATAAGTCTACGGAAGGCAGCGTCATGTGCCTATTACCTCTGCTGTATTTTTTAAAAAATATTTATTTATTTATGAGAGAGAGAGAGAGAGAGCAGGGAGGGGCAGAGGGAGACAGAGGATCCGAAGTGGGCTTCATGCTGGAAGCACAGAGCCTGATGTGGGGCTTGAACTCACAAACTGTGAGATCACAACCTGAGCTGAAGTCAGATGCTTAACCAATTGAGCCACTCAGGTGCCCCAGCACTCTTTTATTAAAGTGAATTCTTGATCTAATATTTTTGTTTATTTATTATTGTGAAAAAATACACATAACATAACATTTGCTATTTTAACCATTTTTAAGTGTATGGTTCAGAGGCATTAAGTACATTCACATTGTTGTGCACCCATTACTATCATCCATCTCAGAATGTTTTCATCTTTCTTAGTTGAAACTCTGCACCCATTAAACAGCTCCCCATTGTCCCCTTCCTCCCTGTCTATGTCAACCACCATTCTACTTTCTGTCTCTGTGGAATTTGACTTCTCTAGGTCTCTCCTATAAGTGGAATCATACTGTATTTGTCTTTTTATGACTGGCTTGTTTCACCTAGCGTGATGTCTTTTTTTTAAAGTTTATTTTTGAGAGAGAGTGTGTGGGTGGCAGGGGCAGAGAGAGGGAGAAAGAGAATTCCAAGCAGCTGTCAGCACAGAGCCTGAGGAGGGGCTCGAAATCAGGAACTGTGAGATCATGATCTGAGCCTAAACCAACAGTTGGACACCAAACTGACTGAGCCCCAGATGCCCCTTACCGAGCAAAATGTCTTTAAGCTTCTTCCATGCTGTAGCATATGCCAGAATTTCCTTCCTTTTTGAAGGCTGAATGATACTCCGTTTTCTGTATATACCACAGATTGTTTATCCATTCATTTGTAGATGAACACTTGGGTTGCTTTTACCTTTTATCTGTTTCGAATAATCCTTCTTTGGACATACGTGTACAAATATATCTCTTTGAGACTGTGTTTTCCATTCTTTTGGGTGTAAACCCAGAAGAGAAATTACTGTATCATAGAGTAATTCTATTTTTAATCTTTTGAGGATCTACCATACTGTTTTTCATCACAACAAATCTAGTTTTTCCCCTAGAAAATAAAGCTTAAGAAAAAAAGGTGGCTGCACTATCGATCTATTTTAGTTGTCAGGTTGATCAACATAATCAAATATGGTTGTGATGGTGGCCACTCATCTGATGAAGATAGACCAGTCAAAAAAAAAGCTGGCCCATCTCATCATTTGCTGTTTTCAAGTAATTACTTCTGTTGAAGTTATTTTATAAGTTCTTTAACTCTCAAGTGGGCCATTAATAAAAAGCAAAGAATCACATAGTATGAAAGTCTGAAAGCCACGGTACAGATGTCTTGTACTGGAGCAAAAGGAAGAACAATTTTGCTAACTTGCTTCTTCCAAAAGCCACTTAGGTCTGGGCTGCAGTACGCCTTTTCTGCATTCTTCTTGTTCATCCCGCCCCCCCCCCCATGTTAAATGTCATCTCCTGAAGCTCAGCTTTCTTTGCAGACGCAGATGTGTGAATTGGATGCCTTTCTTGCAACAGTTGACATTCTGGCTGTTCTACTAACACCAAATCTCAACTATGAAAATACTGGGCTTCGCTCTCCAAGCTCATGTATTGCCAGCGGCATTACATTTTCCAGACTTAAAGAAGTGCCTTATTTTTTTCAGTCACAGAAAACTTGCCAGAGACGGAGTCTGTTCCACACACAAAACAGAGTGACCCCTCCGGTGCCTGTTTTTACCTACACAAAACCGTATCACCAGCATTCCTGACGGAGGGCTCCTGGCTCTGACTCCTGTAAAGTATCCACCTTCTTAAGAAAAATGACTTGGCAGTAGATGAGTAGAAGTTTGCAGTTTAGTCACCCAGAAAGAAATAAAAGTTAAGGAAAATTAAAAAGGTTTGGGATTAAAAGCGGTGCCTTTGAACTCAGGCAGCCCTGTCTCGGCTGCCCTGTTTCTCTCAATTAAGTTCCTTAAGCAAGTGCTTTCTTCCACCCAGAGCTTTCAAAGAATGTTCTGCCCTGCAAAACGTTTCATGTCTTTCAAGTGCAAAGTTCCTTCTGAGTGAAGAACACAATGAAGCTGGTATTGCTGTTTTAGAATTTTGATAGGAACACAAAGGGAGTTGTTGGGTGAATTTCTGTATTTTTTTACAACACAGTGGCTCAGTGGTTTGAGCACCCACCTCTGTTTCCACTCAGGTCAGGATCTCAAAATTTGTAGGTTTGAGCCCCCGAGTCGGCTCTGCACTGACAGTGTGGAGCCTGTTTGGGATTCTCTCTCCCCCTCTCTCTGCCCCTCTGCTGCTTGCTCTCTATCTATCACTTTCAAAATTAAGTAAGTAAACATAAAAAAAAAGAATAGATTAGTTGCTGGTAGATGGTATACACCCATAAGCTGACCCCAGTGGCTTGCCATTTCCCAGCCCTCAATGCCCATTCTTGAAGCTTCCTAGTACTTCATGCCCTGAAGGCACATATGTAATCATTACAACCTCTCTAAAAGACCAGCCTAAGGAGCAGAAAACCATGAAACCAAAGACTGGATCAACCAGTATGGGACACAATACCCTGTCTGTTTTGAACAGCAAGAGGAAAGCCACTTGGCCGCATTGACTCTGCTGTTGTTCTGTGCACTTTCTATGAAGCACGTTTATATGTGTAACAGGAGGATTATCTGCCGCCCACCCCCTCACGGCGACTTTTCTGTACAGCGGGTTACAAATCAACACACAGATGGTAAATGATGGGGCTGCATTTAAATAAAGTTAAGTCATGAGCAAAACAAACAAAACCAAACAAACACAACAAAATGACAAAACCTAAGTGCAGTCAGTATCTTCAGGACTTGCAGGTGTTCAGCTGAGACCCAAGCCATCCACTTATCTCGCGGGGACGAACTCAGTCATTCTGTTACCGAATCCTCTAGCCTCTGGTTATTGTCTTTATCCCTCTCATTCACGTAATGGTTGCTTTCCAGGGCTAACTCTAGTTTCAAAGGGAAACACTGGTTCTGTGCTGTTTGTACTTTCTTTGTGGGAGGCTTGAGACATTCTTCACTAAGCCTGCTGTCAAGGCTGCTGAATAGATGTGGGATCTGAAAATGCTACTCTTCAAAAGTGCAATCATCTGGGTATTTTGTGAAATGGCACCCTTTAGCTGATGTAAAAACCCAAGACGTCTCCTTATATAAAAGAGAGGTCAAAAGAAAGGTATGGGAGTGAGAGGAGATTGAGATCAAGAATGAAAACCTGCTAAAAAAGAGATTCTCTCTTTAGATCAGCTTCCCAGTTAGAACTGCTCATGGAGGAACCTAGGTGGAATGCAATCCCTGGTCTCGAATTCAGGGATTTTATTTAAATCCCTCCTACTCCCCCATTTGAGACGGTTAGCACTGTCCTATTGACAGATTTTAAAGCTACCTCAAGGGGTGCCTGAGTGGCTCAGTTGGTTAAGTGTCAGATTTCAGGTCACGATTTCATGGTTTCTGAGTTCAAGCCCCGCATTAGGCTCTGTGCTGTCAGTCATGATCTCGTGGTTTGTGAATTCGAGCCCCACATCAGGCTCTGTGCTGACAGCTCAGAGCCCAGAGCCTGCTTTGGATTCTGTGTCTCCCTCTCTCTCTGCCCCTCCCCTGCTCTGTCTCTCTCTCAAAAATAAAGATTAATAAAAAATAAATATTTTAAAGGATACATTAAAAAATATAAAACTACTTCAAAACAAGCATCCACTATTATTCAAAATCCACTATGTCCATTCTTTTAGCAGAAGATCTCTTTCACCAAAAGAAAACAGAGTAAGTTTTCTACATAAAGACTCCCTCTGTTCCAAACAATGCATTTACCGATTAAAGAAAGGGAAGAAACGACAGTGTTGACAGTGGGCTTGTGATCATCGGCTAGCTTCCGAGAGGATCTGGCATGTTGCCAGCCACCTTTCAGTACTAGCTGGGCAGGTGCTAGTATCCTTGATGGGCTGTCACTATAGGAACCTTCATTGGGAGTCTCAACAAAACATCCTCCAGTGGCCTGCACCCCAGCAACCAGAGCATTCAGTCACTCCTTGACTGTTGACCCTAGGTAACTAACAAAAGCCTCAGAGGTCTCACCCATAATTCGTTTTTATTGTCTTATTTTGGGGTCAGATGGAGGCCATAGGCTTGTGAGTTGGAGGATCATTTTTCTTTTGCAAACTACATTACCTGTAAAAACATGTGAAAGGGAAGAAAGAAAAACAGAGGGAGGGAGAGACGACAGAAAGACAGCAGAGGGGAAGGGAGAAAGATGGAGGTGGGGGGGAGAGAAGAAAAAAGGAAGGAAAGAAGTAATGGAGGAAAAATGGTATGGGGCAGATCAGGAATTATGCCAAATTGTAGGCTTTTAAAACTTGAAATGCACAAATGCCACACCTTTCAAACTCCGGTGTATTGTAAGTGCTATTTGGCTAAGTCATGGTATTGTTAACTTGACAAAGAAATGCTTTGCCAAATGTAATATCAAGGGCAGGTCTTAGGCTGTGTAGTACTCCAAAGACGCTGTGAACAGTGGGAATCGATCCAAAGTGTCCAGGTTGGCAAAGGAGGGCTGTGTTTGTCCACCACCCATCTAAGTTTGTGGTCCTGGACTGGCTGTCAGAAGATGTCTCAATGTTGGCTTCTTGTTTTAACGTCCTGCTTAGTTGAGGGACACGTGGTTGGTTCAGCCAGTTAAGCGTATGACTTTAATCAGGTCATGATCTCATGGCTTGTGAGTTGCAGGGCTGCCTTGGGCTCTGTGCTGATAGTGTGGAGCCTGCTTGGGATTCTCTCTCTTTCCTTCTCTCTCTGTCCTTCCTGTTCTCATACACATGCTCCCTCTCTCAAGATAATTAAATAAACTTAAAAAAAAATCCCGCTTAGTTGAAAAGGCACAACTAACCACAAATCCCACTGTTTATGTATTTAAGTCATTTACAGTCAAAAGGGATCTTTTATAGTCGTTGACTTTACGCTAAAAGAGAAAACAGTGTTACCTTTGCATATACTTGTTACATGCAGTTATGGAGCCATAAGCTTTAATGTGGAAAATTTTAAAAACTTAGAATATTTTGTAAATAGAGGTAATTTTGGTGAAAAAACAAGAATCTAATTATTCTATTTCCTGCAGCATTTGTTTCTAGAAATGGGGGGCAGCTTTCATAATATCTTGAAGGTGCTTTCCTCCAACACCTATGATGCTATCTGTGCATTCACAGACCTGCTGAAATGGCAGGTGTCATTCACAACCACATTTCGATGCAGCATTTTCCCACTGTAGCATTGAATGTGTCCCCAGGGGACGTGAGTATTATTTCATAATGTACAAAAGGTATGCTAGGAGAGAAGGAGATGGCTCCACCAAATGGAGATAAAAAAGATAAAAGACCTCATGCAAATCATCAAAATAGCCATCTGCTCCCATTCACATACCATAACTAACATAAATGGGAAGATCTTGGCCTTCCCTTTGTATACATGCACCTCCAAACACACAGATCCTGCTCCAGACATTCGCTGTTACCCAGCGTCACTGGTTTAATAAAGGAATGGCCGGCAGCCGTGGCGCGTTGACGAGGGAAGGAAAGAGGCCGCAATGTGATTTCCCCCTCACTTATCCCAGGAAAAGTTCTCTCCTCTAATCCCCTGGATGCTGAAGGCAAATAACCCTTGCAGTGACACAGACTCTCGCTCGTGGATGATCTCTAAATAAAGATCCCAGCCAGTTAAGAGGTTTACAAAGACACAGATAAAAATATTAAGGGATGCCTGGCTGGCTCAGGCAGTGAAGCATGTTCAAGCCCCACATTGGGTGCGAGGTTCCTTAAAAATAAAATCTTAAAAACAATTTAAATATATACACACCAGGAAAATAACATTTTGGAATTCTCTTTCCAGGAAAATGCTGTGAGACCAGTAGCTTTTCTCTATGCAACCACTAAAGACAGATGTCAGTTTGTCAATTTGACACTGTTAACAAATAAACAAACATATATAATATCAAAGCCTCTACCT
Organism: Suricata suricatta; assembly: GCF_006229205.1. Classification (NCBI taxonomy): domain Eukaryota; kingdom Metazoa; phylum Chordata; class Mammalia; order Carnivora; family Herpestidae; genus Suricata; species Suricata suricatta. The sequence continues at coordinate 51,993,195 of NC_043713.1, forward strand.
CTCCTTAACAGTTTTGGTTTTAGAGACCAGAGATGATGGCTTTACAACTGCTCCAAGATGTATCATAAATCTTTACCCCTATAAAAGGTAGCTGAGTTGCAACAGGGGCAGGGAGCCAGACCCGTATCGCACCCTTATCCACTCTTCTCTCGTTTCTGAACTAAGGATTATGATGGCAACACGGCCACCTGGGAAATATGACAATAAGTAGGAAGGGAAGATCTAGGAGATTAGGCCTGGACCTCAACACAGAGCCTCTGTCTATGTCTGATGCTTCTCTAAATTTGAGGAAACATTGCTGGGATGTTGAATCAGAGAACTTACACCTAAAAAGAGGTTATTGATGTTAATTGTATCCAACTCCCACATTTTATTTATTTTATTTTTTAAATGTTTATTTTATTTTATTTTGTTGTTGTTGTTGTTGAATTTTATTTTATTTTATTTTTTTTCTGTCCTTGATGGAATGTATTAAATAAGCAAACACCCCCAACTAAATGTTTATTTTTGAGAGAGAGAGGGCACAAGTGGGGGAAGGACAGAGAGAGAAAGGGAGACACAAAGTCTGAAGCAGGCTCTGGGCTCCAAGCTGTCAGCACTGAGCCACCCAGTGGCCCCCAAAAAGCATTTTTTAAAAATAAAGACAAAATAAGGACTCAATATATAAAAGCTGTAAGCTGTCATCATGAGCACACATGCACTATAAGACATGTTAAAAGAAATCTTGTAAGGGCAAGGAAAATGATTCTAGATGGAACTTTGGATCTACACAGAGGAATGAAGAACACTAGAAATCATAACTTTGTGAACAAATAGGAATTTTTCCCCTTTTATTTAAATCATGTTAAAGATAACTGATTTAAAGCAATAATAATAATATATTATGTATTTTTTAATACATGTAGAAGTAAAATGTTTGATAATGATAGCACAAATGTGGGTAGTGGAGGAATGGAAGCATATTATTTTAAGGTTCTTATATATGAAATGATCTAATTTCAGTTGAAGGTATATTGTAATAAATTAAAGATATACATTATAATCTCTATAGCAACTAATAAAAAATACAATGAAAAGTTATAGTTAATAAGATAACAAAGGGAATAAAATGGAATCATAAAAAGATAATCCAAAGGAAGGCAGAAAAAAAATGAAATATAGGGCAAAGAAGAAATTACAGATATCAAAAACAAGTTGGCAGAATTAAACACAAACACATCAATAATTACATTAAATGTAAATGGTCTAAGTATACCAATCAAAAGGAAGAGGCTGTGAGATTTGATTAAAAAGCAAGACCTAACTATAAAAACCACTTTTTAAAAAAAGTTTATTTATTTATTTTTAACAGAGAGAGTGCAAGTGAAGGACTTGCAGAGACAGAGGGAGAGAGAAAGTTGCAAGCAAGCTCCACACTGCCAGTGCAGAGCCTGATATGGGGCTCGAACTCGGTAATGGTGAGACCATTACCTGAGTGGAAATCAAGAGTCAGACACTTAACTGACTGAGCTACCCAGGTGCCTCTAAAAACCACTTAATAAAAAGGCTTATTTATTTATTTTTGAGAGAGAGAAAGAGAGAGAGAGACAGAGAGAGGAAGAGAAAACAGGGGAGGGGTTAGAAAGAGAGGGAGAAAAAATCCCAAGCAGGCTTTGCACTATCAGCATAGAGCCTGACATGGGACTCAAACTCACGAATGGTGAGATCATGACTTGATCTGAAATCAAGAATTAGATGCTTAACTGACTGAGCCACCCAGGTGCCCCCCAAACCATTTTAATTATAAAGACATAAATCATTTAAAAGTGAAAGAATGGAAAAGGATGTATTATGCTAACACTAATGAAAAGAAAGTTCAGGGTTGCCTGGCTGGCTCAGCTGGTAGAACATGTGACTCTTGATCTTGATGAGTTTGAGTCCCATGTTGAGTGTAGTGCTTACTTGAAGAGAAAAGGAAAGGAAAGAAAAAAAAAAAAGAAAGGAAGAGAAAATTCAGTTGGCTATTTTAATATCAGACAAGGTAGATTTCATAACAAAAAATATTACCAGGGAGAAAGAGGGATATTTCCTAATGATAAAGGAGCAAATTCATCAGGAGGACATAACAATCTTAAATGTTTATGTACCTAATAAGATATCTTCAAAATACATGAAGCAAGAATTGATAGAACCATAAGGAGAAATGATAAATTCACAATTATAGTCAAGGTTTCATCATCACTTTCTCAATAATTGATAGAATGTATAGACAGAAAATCAGAAACTTATAGAGAAATTTAAAAAACTAACCTGACTTAATTGGCCTTTACAGAATACTCCACTTAAAAATAGCAGAATATACATTTTCTTTCATTGGCACACAGATTATTTAGGAATATAGACAGTATTTTGGGCCACAACACAAATCTCAATAAATTTTAAGGGATTCAAGACATATAATATAGAGTCGGGTCACAATGGAATTAAATAGAAACCAGTAACTAAATGATATTCACCAAGTCCCAAAATACTTGTGAGCTAGATAACCCATAGACTATGGGCTCAAGAAAAGAAGATTAGGAAGTATTTCTTTTGAACTGAATGAAAATGAAAACACAATAATCAGAATTTGTGGGATGCAGTTAAAACAGTAGTACCTAAGAGGACATTTATAGCATTAGACACCAATAATACAAAAAATAAAGGTCTTGATTCAATGTTCAATCACTACTTCAAAAAATTAAAAAATAGAAGAGCAAGTGCAATCTATGGTAAACAGAATAAAGGAAATGAAAAAGATGAAAGCAAAAACAAAATAGAGAAATATTAGTGATGTCAAAGCATTTTTCTTTTAAAAATTGATAAAATTAATAATCTCTAGCTGGACTGATGAGAAAAAAAAGACACACATTACCAATATCAGAAATGAGAGAGGTGCCATCACTACAGATTCTATAGCTATTAAAATTATATTAAAAGAATATTATGAACAACTTTATACCAATAAATTGGATAACCCAGATGAAATAGACAAATTCCTTGAAAGACAAACTATCGAGGATCAAGAAAGAAGAAATCAATGACCTAAATAGCCCTATATCTATTAAGGAAAGTGAATTTGTAGTTAAAAATTTTTCCCACAAAGCAAACGACATCCAGACAGTTTCAATGGTTTTTTCAATTAAATATCTAATAAAAAATTAAAACAATTTTACACAAACACTTTTAGAAAATTAAGGAGGAAAAAATACCCCCATAGTCTTTCTATGAGGATAGTATTTTTCTAACACCAAAGACAAGAAAACTACAGAACAAGATTTCTCATGAATACAGATATAAATATTCTTAACCAAATATTAGCATATCAAATCCAATGATGTATAAAAAGAATCTTACATGATAAAATTGGGCTTATCCTGGGAATACAAAGTTGGGTTAACATTCAAAAAAATCAGTCAATGCAAGACAACTGAATAGCCACCTGCAAAAGAATGAAATTGGATCCTTATCTCCCACCACATAAAAACGTTAGCTCAAAATAGGTCAAAAGCCTGAATATGAGTTAAAACTATGAAATTCTTAGAGGAAAATATAGGGACAAATTTTTATTATTTTGGATTTGGCAATGGTTTCTTAAATATGTCATTAAAAGCACAAGTGATGAGAAAAATTGAACATCATCAAAATTAAAAATTTTTGTGCATCAAAGACACTATCAATAGACTAAAAAGACAATCCAAAGACGGAGAGAAGATGCTTGTAAGTCATGTATTTGATGAGGGTTTGGTATCCAGAATATATAAAGAACTCTTACCGCACTCAACAATAAAAACAATCTAATTTTTAAAAAATGCTTATTAATTTTTGAGAGACAGAGAGAGACAGAGTGCCAGTGCAGGAGGGGCAGAGAGACACAGAATCTGAAACAGACTCCAGGCTCTGAGCTGTCAGCACAGAGCCTGAAGCAGGGTTCAAACTCATGAATCAGGAGATCATGACCTGGGCAGAAGTCAGATGCTCAACCAACTGAGCCACCCAGGTGCCCCAAACAACCTAATTTTAAAAATGGACAAAAGTGGGGTGCCTGGGTGGCTCCATTGGTTAAGTGACCAATTTCGGCTCAGGTAATGATCTTGCAGTTTGTGAGTTCAAGCCTTCATTGGGCTCTGTGCTGACAGCTCAGAGCCTGGAGCCTGCTTCAGATTCTGTGTCTTCTTATCTCTCTGCCCCTCCCCCACTTGTGCTCACTCTCTCTCTCTCAAAAATAATAAAAAATTTTTTTAAATAAAAAACATGGGCAAAGGACTTAAACAGATATACCTTCAAAGAGATAGACAAATGGCCAATAAACACATGAAAAGATAATCCATATCAGTAGTCATTAAGGAAATGAAAATTCGAGCCATAGTGAGATACCACTTCATATTTACTAGGATTGTCATAGTTTTTAAAAATGGAAAATATCAGGTGTTGGCCAAAAATATGGAGAAATTGGAACTCTCATACACTATTGGTGGGAATGTAAGATGGTATAGTTGCTGTGGAATATAATTTGGTGCTTCCTCAAAAAGGAATCCTAAACATAGAATTAGCATATGACCCAGCAATTGTACTCCTAGGTAAATACCAAAAAGAATTAAAGACAGTTTTTCTAACAAAAACTTGTATACAGGGGTGCCTGAGTGGCTCAGTTGGCTTCAGCTCAGGTCATGATCTCACGGCTTGTGGGTTCGAGCCCCGCGTCGGGTTCTGTGCTGACAGCTAGCTCAGAGCCTGGAGCCTGCTTCAGATTCTGTATCTCCCTCTCTCTCTGACTTTCCCCTGCTCGTGCTGTCTCTCTCTGTCTCTCAAAAATAAATAAAAAAACAAACAAAAAAGAATTCCTAAAAAGGACCACATCTAGGTTAATGTTACTTTAAAAAAAAAGTTGTATATAAATATTTGTAGTAGCTCTATTTATCATAGCCAAAAGATAAAACATCCCAAATGTTCACAAACAGATAAATGAGTAAACAATGTAGTATAACCATATTATGGTTATTCAGCCATAAAAGGGAATGAAATACTGATTCATGCGACAACATGGATGGACCTCAAGCCTGCTACAAAGGCCACATATTGTATGATTCCATTTATAAGAAATATCCAGAATATGGGGTGCCCGGGTGTCTCAGTCAATTAAGTGTCTGACTCTTGGTTTTGGCTCAGATCATGATCTCACGTTTTCCGAGTTCCAGTCCTGCACAGGGCTCCATGCTGACAGTGTGGGGCCTGCTTGAGATTCTCTCTCTCCCCCAACCTCTCTCTCCCACTCCCTCTCTCTTTGCCCCTCTCCTGCTCTCACCCACACACTCTCTCTTCCAAAATAAATAAACTTTAAGAAAAAAAAAAAAGAAATATCCAGAATAGACAAATCCATAAAGACAGAAAACAGATTCGCAGTTTCAAAAGGCTGGGAGGGTAAATAGGCAGTGACTAATGGTTATGGGATTTTAGTTCAGAGTGATGAAAATATTTTGGAACTAGATAGTGGTGATGGTTGTGCAATATTGTGAATGTACTTAATGCCACTTAATTGTACCAAAAGTGGTTGAGATGGTAATTAAAACAAATTTTTTAAGTTTATTCATTTATTTTGAGAGAGAGAGAATGAGCAAGAGAGAGCATGAGTGGGGAGTGGCAGAGAGAGAGAGAGAGAGAGAGAGAGAGAATGAAAGAATCCCAAGAAGGCTCCTCGTTGTCAATGCAGAGCCCAATGGGGGCTCAAACTCACAAACCATGAAATCATGACCTGAGCTGAAATTAAGAGTCAGAAGCTCAACTGACTGAGCCACTCAGGCACCCTGGTAAATTTTATTTTATATGTATTTTACCATAATTTAAAAAAATCAATCAGTGCAATTCATCATATTAATATTTTAAATGAAAAACCTTGTGATATCTCATTAGATACAATAAAAATTGACAAAATCCAATATCCATTTCTGATAACAATTCTCAACAAACTAGAAATAGACAGGAACTTCCTCAATTCAGTAAAAGGCCTCTACCTAAAGCCTAAAGCTCACATAATCTTTAATAGTGAAAGACTGAATGTTTTTATCAAGATCAGGAAAGAGGCAAAGGTGTCCATACTCATGACTTCTATCCAAAATTGTACTGGAAGTTTTAGCCAGTGTAACCAAATAAGAAAAAGAACGCATCCAGATAAAAAGAAGAAATAAATCTGTCCTTTTTTTGTAGATAACACAATAGTCTAGAAAATCATAGAGACTCTACAAGTCTCTGAAACTAATAGGCAAGTTCAGCGACATTACAGGATAGAAGATCAACGCAAAAAAATCAATAGTATTTCTATGACCTAACAATTAACAGTTCGTAAGATAAGTAAGAATAAATACCATAATATCAAGAAAAAAACCAAATATCTATGGACAAATCTGACAAAGTATGTGCAAGACTTTTACACTATGAATTGCATAATATTGCTAAAGAAGAGAGATTGTTAAGATGTCAAATCTCCAGTGATGTATAGAGTCAAGGCAGTCTCAATCAAGATGCAGTAGCTCTAATAGACATGAACAAACTCTTTCTAAAACTCATTATGGAAAGGCAAAGGACCAGGGCCCCCGGGTGGCTTAGATGCTTAAGTGTCGGACTCTTGATTTCAGCTCAGGTCACGATCTCATGGTTCATGAGTTCAAGCCCTCTATTGGGCTCTACACTGACAGTGATGGATTCTCTCTTTCTGTCAACCCCACTTGTGCCCATGTTCCCCCTCTCAAATAAATAAATAAACTTAAAAAAAAAGGCAAAGGACCTAGAGTCCTTTGGAAAAAAGGGGGAAAAAAACCTTTGAGTAAAGGAAGTTGGAAGACATATCCTAGCTCCAAAACGTACTATAAAGCTACAGTAGTTAAAACGGTGTGGTATTGGCATGAAGATAGGCAATTAGGTCAATGAAACAGCACAGAGAATGCAAAAATAGATCCTTCCATATTTTAAAAGGATAGCTTATTTAAATAAAATTCTAGCAAATGCAAAAAAGTGGGAGCAAGTAAGGCAAGGGGTCCGGGAGGATAGGTGGGTGGGCAGGAGGGGCTGACTGTAAAGGGATAAGAGGAGACTTTTGGAAGTGTTGGATATGTTCTCTATTTTGATGGTGGTGATAGTTCCATTATATACACATTTATGATAAATATATGTATATAGGATAAATATATGCAAAAATTTATCCACTTACACACTTTATATGTATAGTTTATTGTATGTTTATTTCAATAAAGCTATTGAAACAAGATAGGATTTTTAGAGGTCAGATATTTGCACCCTCAAGTGCCTTCCTTTTTTTAAAACTTTTTTTCTGTTTTTTATTTATGTTTGAGAGACAGAGAGAGAGAGACAGAGCATGAGAGGGGGACGGTCAGAGAGAGAGGGAGACACAGAATCCGCAACAGGCTCCAGGCTCTGAGCTGTCAGCACAGAGCCCGACACTGGGCTCGAACCCACAAACCATGATGAGATCATGACCTGCGCCGAAGTCGGATGCTTAACTGACTGAGCCACCCAGGCGCCCAAGTGCGTTCCTATGAGTGTAAAGTGGTGCTGATTTTTTCAGCAGCTATTTGCAAATGGGTATCAAGAACATTTAAAAAAATGTTTGAAATCTTAGACCCAGAAATGAAATAATCTGAAATAGCAAAAATACTTGTTGCACAAAGGTAATTATCACAGTACTATGCATTATTATTTTGATCAGTCACTTAAAATTTTTTTTTCTAATGTTTATTTTTGAGCAACAGAGAGACAGAGTGTGAGCAGGGGAGGGGCAGAGAGAGAGAGGGAGACACAGAATCCAAAGCAAGCTCCAGGCTCTTAGCTGTCAGCAGAGAGCCCAATGTGAGGCTCAACCCCACAAACCATGAGATCATGACCTAAGCTGAAGTCGGACATTTAACCGACTGAGCCACGCAGGTGCCCCTAATCAGTCACTTTTGATTTTTATCAAAGTTATACCTGCACACAGTTTTAAAATATCAGGTGGTTCTCCAAGGCTGGCTAGGAAAAATAGGAGTCCCTGGTCCACTGATGCAATAATTTTCTGTTCCACAGGTAGCCGCTTTTAAATACTACTTCTAAATAATGAATATTGCTATTTGTTAATAATTTAGTTTTTGCCTTTAGGAAAGATGAACCTTCAGATTTTTCCCACTTCATCTTCATTCCCTCTTCCTCCTCATTGTCTCTCTGTCTCTGTCTCCAACCCTGTCGGTCTCTGTCTCTGTCTCTCTTTCTCTTACACACACATTTCTTGTCTGTTCCATTATTTTTTCTATTCTCCTGATATAGTTATGTTGTAAATTTGATTACATTTTCAGAATTTGCTTTTCGAGACTACATTATTATGACCAGGAAATAGCCTTCACAGCTGGTTGTGTGTTATGAGCTCAGTTGTGTGCTTCTCCCCCCCGCAAATTCCTGTGCGGCAGTCCTAAGCCCCAGTACCTCAGAACGTGACTGGTTTTGGAGGCAGTCTTTAAAGAAGTAATTAAAGTAAAATACAGTCATAGGAGTGGGCCCAATCCAATATGCCTGATATCTTTAAAAGGAGAGGACATTAGGACACACAGAGACACAGAGGGAAGACGGCCATCTATAAGCCAAACGCTGCAGAAGTCCTACCAACCCTATCAACACCTTAATTTTGAACTTGTAGCTTCTGAAACTGTGAGGAAATAAATTTCTGCTGTTTAAGCCACCCCATCTGTGTTGCTTTGCTATAGGAGCCCTAACAAATCACTATGCCGTATTATACTTTCTGCACATTTTTTTCTTATTAAAAATGTACCTCGCACTTACTCAGTCCCCAAAATAGGTGTGTAGTCTTCTCCGCATGCCTCGAAACAAACACATCAGGTATTCTACAAGCCTTCTTGAATTCATCTTTCACCGAGCTTCTGACCTGTTCCGTCACAGCTGGTCAGTAGACTTGCTGCATAACCGTTGTCTGGAGTTCTCCCTTCTCCGTCATCCTGAGGCCTCCTTTCCCCCTTTTTTGGGTTGAATTACTTGTTTCCTCGATCACTTTGCTTTCCCCCTTTTGTACTTTTTTCTGGAAATCTCTTCAATTTATCTCCCAACTCTTCTGTGGGGTTTCCCAGTTGTGCTATTACATTTTTAATTTGTAAGAGAACTTTTTTTCTTTCTCTTCCCACCTCCCACGCCCCCATCCCTTGTAGCCAAGGAGGGTAAGTAAGATGTTCTGTCAGAGACCATGTCAGTTTCACTTCCGTCATGGAGCATCCGTTGTCCACTCTTCCCTTCTTTTCTCTCAGAAATAACTTTTCAATTTCCGGAATGTTCCTTAAATCTTTTGGTTCTTTTGTTATGACTCCACTCTGATCTCTCTGAGTTTGCTGATTGCTAGCTGTCTGCTCATGCTGGAGAGGCACAGTAAAAGCCTCCTGAGAAGTCTGTGCTTTAGGGATGGGAGTATCCACTGGGACCCTCAGTGTAGGGTGATCTCACTGGGCTCTCACCTTGCAAAATGCCTGATGTCAGAGTGTCTTTGGGTCCTTGGGCTTGGACTGGTCAGTTCCCCCACCATAGATTATGTCGTAGTTCTGCTCTGAGGGAATCAGACTGGCCGCCAGGGTTCTGGGCGCAGTGTGAGCAAAGGAGGTTTACAGCAGGGTGCCTCAGCATTCTGTTTGTAAACTTTCACTTCTCTTCCTATTTTCAGGATAATAACAGTACTCCCACTGTGCTGCTGTCCTCCAGACCTGAGACCCTTTGTTTTAGCCTCTGAAGAAGAGAAACCTCCCGTCTTTTGCCAGAGTGCTGTCTGTCATCCTGGCTCCGCAGGAACAGAGGGTGTCCAGCTCCTTCATTGCTACTTTTCCGACCACCAGTGCTGTGAGGCCCTGTGCCTTTCGTGGGTTCTGAAATTTAAGTCGAATTGTATCTTGGGCTCTGCTCTCCCTGGTCGGCGAAGCCAGTTATCACCTATCTGCCTCCCAGCTTCCAAAATACCACTGTTGTTCTTTTTCCCTCCCTGTTCTCTTCATCCTTGGCAGTTTGTGCCCAAACAAGCAAAACATCCTTTTACTGCCAGTTAGTTTCAGAAAGCCTCAGAGATGATGTGTGTGTTTTTTCCACTATCTTAACCAGAAGTCCATCTAGAAATAATGTAGATATTCACCAGTGGGAGAAAGGGGAAACAAATTATGATGTATACCTATTCTTGAATACTGTGTAACCAAAAGAAATGTTTGCTGTGAATTGTTAATAAGGAGAAAGCTTTTGTTATAACATTAGTTGATTTTATTTTATTTTAAGTTAATTATTATTTTTTTAGAATCTCTACGCCCAATGTAGGGCTAGAACTCATGACCCTGAGATCAAGAGTTACATGCTCCTCTGACTGAGCCAATCAGGCACTCCTAGTTGATTTTAAAATATCACTAGCTTTTTTTTTTTTTTTTACAGTTTTTAAAATTTAAGTAATCTCTGCACTCCATATGGGGCTCAAACTCATGACCCTGAATCAAGAGTCACATGCTCTTCTGACTGATGGAGCCAGGTACCCCAAAATATCACTAGGTTTTATGCATAGAACGATTTTAATAACTTTCAAAATGTTCATGGAAAAAGTATGGGTAAAAAATATATCCCTTTATTCATGGCTAATTTCATTGCTGTAATTTATAAATTTTCATAATGTATAAATAGGATCTTACTTATCATTAATTAGACTCATAACACACAATTATTATAGAAAAGATAGATAATGCTTAAGACACACACACAGACACAGATACACACACAGTTTTTTCACTGTTCCAAGGCCTATCAGAGAGGTAAAAACTGTCAACATGCTACTCTGTTTTTCCCTCCAGGTAAATTTACATCCCGCTTTTATAATGAAAATAAATGTATTCTTTTTCTTTGTGTCTGCTTGAACCCAATTTTGCTTTTTTAGGCAAAAAAAAGAAAGAAAGTCTTGTATGAACCATGGTTAATATACAATTGTTCCTTGGAAGGAAAGGGGAGATTCCTGGGAGCCTCTGAGCATTCTCACCTTCCTAAGTACGGAGGATTGGTTTACTGGATGTGCTAATTATCTGCCTGAAAGACAAGAAGACCTCATGCAAATTCCTGGGGAGCAGTCAAAAGGATGGGAGAGAATGGGAACAGGATGCTAGGAGACTGGGATGCAGAGCAGCGGTGGAGCGGAAGGGGTTGGCAAGATTTGCTGACTTTGCTTGGGATCGGTCCTGGGCATCAACAAGCGCCGCATGTGGTGTGGATCCCCCCAGACGGTGCCGCTGCGCGCCCCGCGGAATGGGAGTCGGTGAGAGACAGCTAATGTTTGATGGAGATGAGAAATTGCTTCACTGGCTTAAGGGAAGCAGTCTTGTTTCAAAACCACATGCATTTGTTATCCCTGGTTCGGCGCTGCCACGGCATTTAAACCAGTGACCTTTAGACGGCATTCCTCAATGCATGGTCCCCACCATGAGGCAGCCTGGAGAATGGATGTGGCACATCTGCTGTGGATGGCATTTTGAGCAGGTCATGGCTGTCTGCAAATGCATCAGCAAGATTTATAATACTCCATGGACATCCCTCTTTTTGGAGCAGATGGGTTACTTAGCGCATTTTACGTTTTACTAACGAGTTATTAACTTACTCCTTTTGTTTTAATTTGCAGCAGTGAAGAACACCTGGATTGAAAAGTCTACCCCCTTCACAGACAAATCAGGTGAACTTTGTTTTATTAGTTTTGGCTCCTAAACTGTGATGGATTCAAAAGGTGATAATGAGTTTCTTGGCCTCTTACAAAGCCTTTTAATCTTCCTCTCTTTGTAGGACCTCTTTCTTTTTCTGGCTCTATTTTCTTTCTCTGCTTTTTTGTTAGGTTACTGTTGTTTATCAGCCTGTCTATTTGGGGAAGGAAGAGATAGACTGTACTCCCCGTTCAAGGGAAAGCCACAGCCTCATCCTTATCACTAGATAATTGAAAAAAAATCCCTTAGTTGTCACTAGGTAATCTCCAATGCCCAATTTTGCTTTTTAAGATCCTATCTACATGAATTACTACTGGCAAAATTGTAAAAATGGAATCCTAATTAGAGACAGAATTTATAAGTAATCCCTGTTTGACAATGGATTTCTTTTGGAGAGGTTGAAAACAATCATGAACATCAATTTAAATGCTTATCTACCTTACAGTGCTTAACCATAAAGTGACCTTGGAGGAGGGGTATGTTTTGAAAAATTAAGCAGGAAAGTTGGGGCTGCCAGACCTTTTGGGGGATGAATTTGAAATAAACCACTCAGTGTACTGAGAAACTGACCACCCTACAAACTTTGGTAACTCATTAAATATTCAACCTTTTCAAAACATAAAAGTGGCTCATTTGAAATTTTTGGGTCGCTATTACGTATGTTGAAATAATACAGTATTTAGCATTCCTGTAGATGGACAACTGTTAGGGTGTTTATTTGATAAAACAGAATAGTTGGCTGCTGGAGAAATGTTTCAAGTAAAATTGTAAAATTGAGATGATTTTCTCTTATTTTTTAAGGAAAGGTGGCATAATTGTCTTCTTGAGACTTCAGTCTTCAGAGAGCTTCTACCCGGGTAGTAATAGAATCAGAAACACGTGTATGGTGCTCCCTATGTGTTAGATATTTTTCTAAAAGTTGTATATATAGTAAACCACACCCCAGGATAACCCTCTGAGGCTAACACTGTTGTCTGCCACTTCTCTGTTTTAAATTAATAAGCTTTGTTTTTTAGAGCAGTTTTAGATTCACAGCAAAACGGAACAGAAGGTAGAGCGATTTCTTCTATACCCTCTGCCCCTTCCCCCACCCCGAGATTCCCCCTCTGTCAACGTCCCCTGCCAGGGGGACATTTGTTATAGTGGTGAAGCTATGCTGACACATCACTGCCACCCCAAATTCACAGTTTAGTTAAGAGTTCGTCCTTGATGTGGTACATTCTTTGGGTTTCAATAGACGTATAATGACACCATTGCAGTTTCACCGGCCTAAGTCTCTCTCATTCATTACTGGTGCGCTGCCTAGTCATCCGTCCCTCTCTCTTAATCATTGTTACTATCTCGGTAGTTGTGCCCCTGCCAGAGTGTCTTGTAGTTGGAATCGTACAGTATGTAACCTTTTCAACTTGGCTTCCTTTGCTTAGTTAATATGCACTTAAGTTTCCTCCATGTATTTTTGTGGTTAGCATATTTCTTTTTCTTAAAATTTTTTTTTAACATTTATTTATTTTTGAGAGACAGAGTGTAAGTGGGGAAGGGGCAGTGAGAGAGAGACACACACAGAATCTGAAGCAGGCTCTAGGCTCCAAGCTGTAGGTCAGAGCCCAGTGAGGGGCTTAAACCCAGGAACCGAACCGTGAGGTCATGACCTGAGGCGACGTCAGACGCTTAACCAACTGAGCCACCCAGGTGACTCAGCTTATTTCTCCTTCGATGCGGAATAAAATTCCACTGTCAGGAGGTACCACAGTCTATGTACTCATTTACTTACTAAAGGACATCTTGATTGCTTCCCAATTTTGCAATTATGGATAAAGCTGCTGTCAATATAGTGAGGGTTTTGTGTGAACATAAGTTTTCAACTCCTTTGGGTAAATACCAAGGAGTGTGGTAGGAGATAGGAGTATGTTTAGTTTTGTAAGAAACTGTCAAACTGTTTTCCAAAGTGGTTCTACCATTTTGTATTTCCACCAGTAATGAATGAGAGAGACTTAATATTCCCTTACCAGAATTTGGTGTTGCCAGTGTTTTGGATTTTGGCCTTGTTGATCCATGAGTAGTGGCATTTCGGTGTTGTTTTAATTTTCAATTCCCTGATGACCTATGATGTTGAGTATCTTTTTATATGCTTGCCACTTAATGTCTGTTCTTTGGGGACGTGCCTGTTAAGGTCATCTGCCCTTTAAAAAATATTTATTTACTAATTTTTGAGAGAGCATGAGCTGGGGAGAGGCGGAGAGAAAGGGAGAGAGAATCCCAAGAAGGCTCTGCACCACCAGCACAGAACCAGACACGGGCCTCCATCTCACTAACTGTGAGATCATGACCTGAGCTGAAATCAAGATTTGGATGCTTCACTGACTGAGCCAGCCCAGGCCCCTGGTCTTTTGCCCATTTTTATGACCAGGTTGTTTGTTTTATTATTAAATCCTTGTATATTTTGAGAAACAGCCCTTTACTAGATGTGTCTTTTGCAAATTTTCCTCCCAATTTGTGGCTTGTCTTCTCATTCTCTAACAGTGTGTGTCAAAGCGCAGAAGCTTCAAATTTTAATGAAGTCTACAGTTTATTAATTACTTTTTTCATGGACTGTGTCTATATTTTGTATGTTAAGCATATTACATACTGTATTCTTACAATAAAGTAAGCTAGAGGGGTGCCTGAGTGGCTTAGTCAGCTTAGCGTGTGACTCTTGATTTTGGCACAGGTCATGATTTGACAGTTTGTGAGTTTGAGGCCCACATAGTGATTCTCTCTCTCTGCCCCTCCCATGTTCTTTCTCTCTCTCTCTCTCTCTCAAAATAAGTAAAATAAACTTAAAACAAAACAAAACAAAACAAAACAAAAGGTCGTGTGCTCTCCACTGAGCCAGCCTGGCATTCTGAAGAACTTTTTAACTTTCCTTACGAGGCAGCTCTACTGACAACAAATTTCTTCAACTTTGTCTTAAGAAAGTCTTTATTTCTCCTTCACTTTTGAAGGATAATTTTCAGAGTACAGAATTCTATGCTGATGGATTTTCCCCTTCAAATATTTAATATTCCACTCCATTTTCTTCTGCATGGTTTCTGAGGAACAGTTGCATGGCATTCTTATCTTTGCCCCCCTAAAGGAAACCTGATTTTTTTTCCTTTTTGCTTCTTTCAGGACTTTTTCTACTTTGAATATGATATCTCTAGGAGTAGTGTATTGGGCATATATCCTACTCAGGCTTTTCTGAGACCTGGATCTGTGGTTGGATGTCTGACATTAATTTGGGGGAAATTCTCAGTTACTATTTCTTTAACTATTGCTTCTTTTCCTTTCTTTCTTTTCCTTCAGATAGTCCCATCGTGCATATGTTACCTCTTCTGTAATTGTCCCATAGGTTTTGGAAATCCTAGTTTGTTCTTGTATTTTTGTTTTTTCCAGTTTTCCTCTTTTTGCTTTTCAGTTTTCGAAGTTTCTATTATTTTGCCCGCAAGCGCAGAGACTCTTTGCTCAGCAGGGTCTAGTCTACTAATGAGCCCATTAAAGGCAGTCAGTCTTCCTATTACAGTGCTTTTAATCCCTAGCAAATCTTTTTTATTTTTCCTTAGATCTTTCATCTCTTCACTTACATTATCCATCTGTTCTTACACGCTATCTACTTTTCCCATTAAACCACTTAGCATGTTAATCATAGTTTTTTAAAATACCTGATTTGATCGCTGTAGCTGACTCTGGTTCTGATGCTTGTTTAGTCACTCCAAACTGTGCTTGTCACTTTTTAGTATGTCTTGTAAATTACCATTGAAAAGTAGACAGGGTGTCCTGGGTAAAAGGAACTGTGGTGAATAGCTCTTTATGTGATGGGAAGGGGTGGGGGAGGGGGAGCATTCTGACTGACTAGGTCTCAGTCTTTCCATAGCCTGTACCCCTGGACTGTGAACTTCAACAATCCTTTTCAGTGTCTCTCCACTTTACGTAAGAGAGAGAACTAGTTGGGGGTTTCCCTTTCCCCACGTGGGGCAGACTGTGATAAGACTTGAGCAGGTTAGGCTCTGGTAAAATGGTTTCTCCTGAGGGCGGATCTCATTAAGAGTTGAATGCTCTGGCATACTTCAAAATGGTTGCCATTCTCCTCTCTCTGCTAGAGGAAGCACCAGGGGATTTTTCTTTGATATTCACTGTGATAACTTGGTAGAGCTCCTGGAGGTAAGTCACAGAACTGTGGAGCACCCTGCCTTCTGTCCCCTATTACTCGTCCCCCTGAAATATTTCTCCATCAGACTTGTCCTCACTGAGCCTCTGGCAATTTGTCCTTACACATTAGGTGTTCCTACCCTGGTACTGCTTCCCATGGAGTGTAAGGACACAAGTCTAAACCAAACAGACTCCATAACAGGCTTTAAGTTTCCCTCTAGATCTAGAAGGCCTAAGTTTCAGTTCCCCGAAACTAACAGGCAGTTACACATTGCCTAGAGCAAGAGAGACCACCTTTGCAACACCCAATCAGGGAAGGCCAGCTACCACTCTCCACATTCCTCAGGGTGAGGCCTGTAGATGGAGACTTTAGATAGGACCCTGTTACCTAATGCTAAAGTTAACCCGATAGTCGCCGAACAAGACCCTAGGCTCGCCCTGTAATTGGTTGATTTCAAAGGTACTCTAAATGTTGTAATTGGGTCCTGCCAAAAGTAACAAACGCTCTAGACAATGTGTATGGTTAAAGTTGCTGCCAATACTGTTGTACCATTATGACTGGGTCACTGTACCTGTGTCACAATTTCTTGTAACTCTCCCTTTCCAAACCCCATAAAAACCCTACTCAGCCCTGGTTCGGGGCTCTCAGCACCGATCCACTGCGCTGGTGAAGTCTGTGAGCCCGAGCCTGAGCCCTAGCCCATAATAAAGCCCTTTGCCTTTGTATGCGTGCCTCGGTCTCCCTGGTGGTCTCTGGTTGTTGAGGATACTGCGTTCTGAGCATTACAAGAGGTTTTAGCCTGTGGGTTTCTACTCTGGTATGTTCTATATTTGTATGTCTGTGTCTCCAATTTGAGGGGCAATGGTTTGATCTGTGACCTTGCTTCTCTGATTTTAAAAGAATTGTTGATTTTTCAGTTTGTTTGGCTTCTTACTTATTAGGACAGAGTGACAACTTCTAAATTCCTTGCATGCTCGGCCAGAAACCACTTATAAGGAAACCAAGGCACAAAGCTATTTATTAATTTGATCATGGCCCCCAGGTGGTATGTGAGAGAGCCAGGATTTGAATCCAGGCATTCAGGCTCAAGAGTCTGTGATCTTAACCACTACACTATTGAGGAAAACAAGCAAGTTGGGCAAGTGGCGAAACGATGAATTTGTTTTCTTACCATGACATTGATTGTTCATGTCTCCTAAGCTACATTTTGAAAAAATTTTCCAAAACACTTAAAGGAACAAGTGTCAGAGGGTTGACTTGAAGTAGATACAATCAGTAAATATTTTAGAGCAAAAACAAGCAAAAATCACTGCTAAAGTTACCACTTTTAGAGATTACATTTTAGTCTGC